>NC_061105.1:30989179-31075483 GCF_015104395.2 Macrobrachium nipponense
CCTAACTGTGATGGGTGTGGAAGTGTTGTAAAATGTTAAAAGTAACCATACATAACTGCATAATAGTAAGGAAAGTGGAAGGGAGGTGTAAATTGTAATGTCTGTAAAACTGTATAATGGCAAGGGTATATTTTAAATGTAGGTTTTATAATAATAATGGCAAACTATATATTATTATGTTATATATTTAAATGTAGGTTTATAATAATAATGGCAAACTTTAATCTAGGTATTGTATCTGGTGAGAAATGCATTGTAAATGGTGTAACGTAAAGAGCCAGTCGTGAATACTGGAAAGGGGAGGGATTGACTTGTGTATAAATGATATAGGGAGTGTGTATGTAATATGCAACGCAATGTGCAATTTCACGTAACAGGTAGGTAGGTAGGTAGGTATCGAAACGTCCTAAAACTGAGTTCTATATCAACACGTAGGCATTTTTTTTTTTAGGTGTCTGTCCTCAATTATAACATAATATTTCAAGTTATATATGGTGAAATGATTAGGTGGGGATATTTCAAAACAGTTATTATACAAATACTATGGAAAAAGGAAAAGGAAATAAACACTAGAATTCACATAACATGTTTAATAAACAAATTAGGTAAATTGCTTTTATGTAACTCAACGTATTTGGTTACCAGCCAGGGTTCCCAGATGACACCACTACCAACCAGCCAAAGTCTACCATGAAACCAGCCACAAAATCCCGCCAAATGGAAATCCAAACCACCCAAATAACCGGCAAATATATGTGCGTTATATTTTTATTTTTTATAAATGCATATTTTTTATCATATATATGCTTGTATAGCGGCATCATAGTTTTAGATAATATAAACTATATAAGAATACAGGAAAAAAAAAAAAAACGAGAATTAATGATTGAAAATTTGAAAAAAATGAGGCTCATTCTCTGAGAATCCGGCAGCCTGTTTTGTGGTCATCTGGGTGTGTGTGTGATTTTTATTTTTAATTCCATCTACATATTTTGCTTAAAATGTTTACCAAGGTGTTTTTACTGAAAACCTATTTCAAATTCCCCAGATTTTCCTGAAAATTTTGAAAAACCTCAAAAATTCCCAATTTTGGGGTGAGAGATTCCTCAAACGTGGGATCAGTGTTTAGCTCAAATAGAAAGTGTTTGAAAACCAGCCAAAATACCACTAACCAGCCAAAGTGAATTTTTACCCACCAAATTAAGAAAAAAAGCCAAATTTGGTGAGAAACTGCCAAATCTGGGAACCCTGTTAGCCACCCAATCCTTCACTCAGTCCGGTAGCAATGTAGGGGTCATATTGTACGTGTTTTGGCTAAATACATATATCCCTCCCGTAAACCCCCATTTCTTTCCTCACTAAGAAGTCTGAGTTTAGGCCAAAAGCTTCTTACAGTTAGCGCATGCGCAGTAGCATTAGCGCATGCGTAGTAGATTCAGTGTTGTGGTAGTATATAGTAGTAACGAATATGGATGTGGAACGGCTCCACTATCGCTAGTTTTGTTATTTCTTATTTCCGCCTGTATTTCGTGTTTTTAAAAGTGATAAATGTGGGAAATACCACAATAACACGGCAAAATCTCCCCCCAAGCAGTTTCTCCCCACCCAAAACCCCGGTTCCCACTGGGGGTCCCCCTTACCGTAGGATAGAGTTGGGGTTTTGTCCCCACCCAAAACCCCGGTTCCCAATGGGAATCCCCTTTACCGTAGGATAGAGTTCAAAGGTAAATTAGAGTCGTCCGAATAAATATTACTTCAAATTCTTGTTCAGGAGGTAAAACTGCATAGAAAAACCGCAACTGCCATACTCTGGGCCGCCGCGGATAGGTACACTAGATCTACCTTCCTCTAGAAGTTCTAGTAGGTCTAGAATGAGTGAGTTGGATGTGGATCCTAATACTAATGTAGAATTAGAACCTTCTTCCCAAGTTGCAGCCCCTGCTCCCCGCACCAAAGCTGAAGATTCGCCTTCGGAGGCAGCAGCTCTAAGAGCCACGATTCTATCTATGGATCAGATGATTCGTCAGTTGGAAGGTATAGGAGTGTGTTATAGTGACAGTGCAGTGTCCCCAGTGTTGTGGAGGGTGCGTCTGACCGGCTCCTTAGTGCCTCTAGGCCTAGACCTCTTCCAGACTCCCAGTTCCAGTGGAGTAGGAAAGTCGAAAGCCGCAAGAGGGCTAGGGAGAACCCCCACCGGTCAGGCGTCCCCTCGGCAGATCCTGAATATCTCTCCCAGGCTGCCTCGGATCGCTACAAGAAGGAGCTCCTACGCCAATGCTTCTCCTCTTCGTCTTCTCCCTCTCCGAAGAGAGGTTGGAACTCCCCGGATGCGTCGCGCCCGTTGAAGAATGCTTGGAAGGCTCCCTGCAGTCCTTTGGCTTCTAGTCCGGAGGTTTTCCCGGAAGAATCGTCGGTGGAGGCGAAGAAACCCAAGAGATCCTGTGATCGTTCTTCTTCTCGCGCTCCTCGCTCTGCGCCTGCTTCCGAAGAACAACAACAAGATTCTCCTACGAGAGTACTCGCGGGACTTCAAGCTCAGATCACGGCGCTTTCTCTAGCAGTTAGATCACGTAGGAAGAAGGACGTTTCTCTTCCGATCAAGAGATCTAGGCGCCGCTCTTCAGAGGATCGTTCTCCTCTTTTTAGGCGGTCTCCTTCATATGGGGAGGTTTCGTATGAAGGTAGGGGCTAACATGAGCGTCCTCGCTCTCCTGGCTCTCTTTCGACTTCAAGGCGCCAAACATCGGTCGGACGCTCTATGGAGAAAAGTTTTTTCTCCAGATTGGATTCCCGCTTCTGGTAAGCGCTCTGCACCTGCTCATCACGCTATTTCTTCGACTCCCTCGCGTGGGACTTCTCCTCAGCAGCCTCAAGATCCTAGAAGGCGCCCTTATACAAGTAGGCTTCATCAGTGCTGGCAGCACTTCGTCCAGGGGACTGGATGGTTTCCTTGGATTTACAGGACGCTTACTTCCACGTACCGATCCATCCTTCCTCGAGGAAGTTTCTCAGATTCATGATGGGGGGGAAAATTTTTCAGTTCAGGGCTCTGTGTTTCGGCCTCTCGACGGCCCCTCAAGTGTTCACGGGGATTTTGAGGAATGTAGCTCAATGGCTTCATTTGAAAGGGGTGAGGATATCCATGTACCTCGACGATTGGCTGATAAGGGCCAATTCAGAGGATCGTTGTTTGAAGGACTTACAAGTAACACTAGAATTGACGAAGGCGTTGGGACTTCTCGTCAATTTCAAGAAGTCGTCACTAATTCCCGAGCAAGAGTGTGTGTATCTCGGGATACAGATGAACTCTGAGTTTTCGGGCTTTTCCCTCTCAGGAAGGGATAGCCCGAGGATTCGAGAGAGTAACAACCTTCTTAGGGAAAGAAGTATGCACAGTGAGGAAGTGGATGAGTCTGCTGGGGACGCTCTCCTCGCTGGAGCAATTCGTTTCCCTAGGAAGGTTGCACCTGAGACCGCTCCTATTCTTTCTTCATCGGAATTGGAGTCGTCGTTCTCAGGATTTGACGTTTTCCCTGTCGTTATCCCAGGACGTCAAGAAACATCTATGTTGGTGGACAGATCCCAACCTCTTTGTGAAGGGACTGTCTCTTCAATCCCAGACCCCCAACCTGGTGTTGTTCTCCGACGCCTCGGACACTGGGTGGGGGGCAAACTCCTGGGAATCAGCGAAGTGTCAGGTAACCTGGGTGGGGGACCTCAGGTATGCCTGGCACATCAACGAAAGGAGTTGATGGCTGTGTGGTTGGCTCTGAAGGCTTTCGAGCCCAAAGTCAGAAGATCGGTAGTGCAGGTCAACGCGGACAACACTACAGCTCTGGCATATATCAGGAAACGGGGGGACGCATTCCTTCTCCCTGTACGAGACAGCAAGAGACCTTCTTCTGTGGGCAGA
Source organism: Macrobrachium nipponense (assembly GCF_015104395.2). Lineage (NCBI taxonomy): Eukaryota > Metazoa > Arthropoda > Malacostraca > Decapoda > Palaemonidae > Macrobrachium > Macrobrachium nipponense. The sequence continues at coordinate 30,993,093 of NC_061105.1, forward strand.
AAAGAAAGAATCAAGCTTCTACCAGATTCCTGCAGGGAGAAAAGGAATGTAAGAAGGCAGATCTCCTCAGCAGGAAAGATCAGGTCCTTCCCACAGAGTGGACCCATTCATCTGGATGTATGCCAGAGCCTGTGGAAGTTATGGGGCAGGCCGCACATAGACCTCTTTGCCACGTCAAAGAACAAGAGGCTGGATCCTTACTGCTCTCCGATATCGGATCCAGAGGCATTAGCAATAGATGCTCTTCTTCTAGACTGGAGCGGACTCGACGTCTACGCGTTTCCCCCCTTTAAGATTCTGGGGTTAACCATCAAGAAGTTCGTTGAGTCCGATTCAACGAGAATGACCTTAATCGCTCCCTTTTGGCCGGCCCAAGAATGGTTCACAGAGGTACTGGAATGGTTAGTGGACCTTCTAAGATCGCTCCCGCTAAGGAGCGATCTACTCAGACAACCCCACTTCGACAGGTACCACAAAAATCTCCTCGTTCTCAGTCTGACTGGCTTCAGACTGTCCAAAGTTTGGTCAGAGCGAAAGGCTTTTCAGCAACAGCTGCTAAAGCAATCGCAAGAGCGAGGAGACCTTCCACCTTGCGTGTATACCAGTCAAAGTGGGACGTCTTCAGACGTTGGTGGAAGAGGAAGAACATTTCCTCTTCCAGTACCTCTGTGACCCAAATTGCGGATTTCCTTATTTTCCTCAAAGAAGAGTGTCATCTTGTTGTGTCAACTATTAAGGGATACCGCAGTATGTTGGCGGCGGTATTTCGGCATAGAGGCTTAAATATATCCGATGATAAGGACCTGCATGATCTTGTTAGATCATTTGAGACCATTAAGCGTCCTCATGTGGTACCGAACTGGAATCTAGACGTAGTTCTACAATTCCTTGGATCGTCTAGATTCGAACCTCCTGGCTTAGCCTCTTTCAAGGACCTGACGAAGAAGGCTCTCTTCCTTTTGGCCCTAGCTACAGCTAAGAGGGTGAGTGAGCTCCAAGCTATTGAGGGCAAGGTCGGGTTTAAGGAAGATTCTATGGTGTGTTCGTTTCTTCCAGGTTTTCTTGCAAAGAATGAAAACCCATCACGCCCTTGGCCCAGGAGCTTTGAAGTTCGTAGTTTATCTTTTCTGGTCGGGGAAGAGCCTGAAAGAACTTTTTGCCCTATGAGAATTATGAAGTATTTCCTTAAGAGGAAGGAACAACTTAAGGCTAATCAAGATGTGCTTTGGTGCTCCGTAAAGGACCCCACTCGGCCCATGTCGAAGAATGCTCTTTCCTTTTTTCTGAGAAGCCTTATTACAGAGGCACATGTTGCCTGTAAGGAAGAACATTTTAGACTACTAAAAGTGAAAGCTCACGAGGTGAGAGCCATTGCAACTTCGCTTGCATTCAGAAAAAATATGTCTGTGCGGAACTTGATGGAGGCGACTTTTTGGAGATGCCAATCGGTTTTCGCAAACCACTACCTACGTGATGTTAAAATCACATATGATAAATGCTTCGCCTTGGGCCCTTTCGTATCGGCGGATTCAGTGCTGGGGCAGGGAGCTGAAACTTATCCTGTGTAAATTTTTTATTTGTTACCCTATATTTTATATTGATGTTTTTGGTTGTCTGAAAGAGGTTGCAGGAGGCACCTCTTTTTGTCGTAATATTAACCCTTTGTATTTTGGTTAGGTGGTCTGGTGGGTTTTGGCTCCTTGCAGAGGTAGTGGTAAGGATCTGTTATGTAAGCGGACAAGGTCCCTTTAGCAGGATCCGACTTGGATTCTACCACAATAGGGGATCACATATCCCAGTGGTAGATCCGAGAGTCTTTCAGCATCAGGTCACGTCCTAGCTGTAGCTCTCCAGGCAATGCAGACTCAGAGACAGTATCTATGAAGTCTTCATCCTGAAAAGGTGAGAACCAAGGTTTTTATATCCTACAACATTAGTTGTTTCCCGTCTTACCTGTATTATTTAGCTGTCTCTTACCCTCCACCAAGGGCGCCAATCAGCTAAGTATATATCTGTCAGGGAAGTTCATGTACAAAAATGATATTGTTAAACTACAATAAAGTTATGTACATACTTACCTGGCAGATATATACGATTAATGGCCCACCCAGCCTCCCCTCAGGAGACAGGTGGAAGAGAAAAATCTGACAAGCAAGGGGGATTGGTTCGTACATCCGCCACCCAGCGGCGGGTAAGGTAGACCACCTGACCTACCTGTCGCGTGCGCCGCGAGATTTGAAATTCTGTCGGGAACGTCAGAGACTATAGCTAAGTATATATCTGCCAGGTAAGTATGTACAAAACTTTATTGTAGTTTAACAATATCATTTCTATGGAATTACAAACCATTGCAGTTTATGTAGGTCTAGGCCACTACCAAGTAAGGACATCTTGCTCCGCTCTTCCAACCGCCCAGTTGAACATGTGCTTTTGGTATGAGTGTTTGTGCTACATGAGGAATAGTGTCACATTTGGAGATGCAAAGGGTGTTAGTGAGTGTAGTGAGCTATTGTCATCTGCCTTTAGGAAGATGTCCATTGTTTATTACTCTGCTGTATGGGAGATTTTGCTGCTTGGGTGGTTTTGGTAGAGTTGGTAGCCTTTAAGGACTAGTGTGATATTACCTACTTCTCTGCCACCAAACAGGGCTAATCTAGGTAATACTGGCATGTCGGGTATTCCTTTGGAAATATCAGTTTCCTATACCTAGTATTTTGGTTGCTTAATAACTAGGGTAAAAAATCGCATGGTACAGGGGTGGACCATGTACGATCAATTTGTACAACCCCAAGAAAAGTACATTATAACGCGTCCTGACACCTGAGTAGAGGCCTTTAGCTCCGTTTCTCACCAACAAGAAGTCGCGTCTGATGCCCATCTCCGATGTCAGGACGCGTTATAATGTACTTTTTTTGGGGTTGTACACATTGATCGTACATGGTCCACCCCTGTACCGTGCGGTTTTTTACCCAATATTTGGTAAATTTTTTCAGTAGTTCCAACTCCATTTTTCTAGAGTAATTATGTATTTTCGTGTGTGTTTTAATGTGTTCTGAACGGTTACGATAGTAATACTTCGGGGAAATGAGTTGTTTTTCAGTTACTAGCTTATAACCCCCTATTACATCCAACAAGGTTGGGGACCCTTTGGGAATGCGGGGTTTTGGGTGGGGTAAATCACCATGGATACAAAACAGCATTTGAATTAATGAATGAGCACCTACAGATTAAACCAACCGGTAAATCTAAAGGAGAGCTCCGTCTCTTGTTTGCATTAGAATATATATTTTTCCGATGTATTTTTTATTGATTATGCTTAAACTGATCATTAATATTGGTGGCATCAAGCAATTACACCCTTGTTCCCATCAAACAATCTTGGGAACCCCAGTGGGAACCGGTTTTTGGGGTTTTTGGGTGGGGGGGAGCAGGAGAAAAATGATTTCCAGGGCACTAGCTAACCAAACAAACCACCTAACCTAACCTAGAGCGCCGTACCCCTACCTAGGCCTAGCGGGGGGGGCTTCGCCCCCCCTGCGACCCCCCCTTAAGGCCACTACCTTCCCTGCACACTTCATGACAATTCCGAAAAATTTGAGCAGCGATTAGGCTAACTGAGAGACAATACTGCAGCATATTTCACACGATAATCAAAATATATACAGGAAATAGCTTACCTTACAGTGGAGGATAGACTTCAGCAGCAGCTTTCACAAAGGCGTGAAACCTTCGTAAGGGGTCTTGAATGTGCAATTTGAAATATGCAACGGCTAAATATCCAACAAAATGTTTTTTACGGCGGCCATATTTTGGGACTAAACTTCTTGACATCTCTCCACCGTCTCTCTATCGTATTGGTATGGGCACGAGTTTGTGGATCAACAAAATTGACACTGTGATTGACCTGTAAATGTTTGTAGGCCCTTGTTTTTCAGGCAATCGTATGCTTTCCAGCAATCGGAAATTATTGTTGTTCCTGGTTCGATGTACTGTTTAATGACAGCAAGCAAAACCTCAGTGTTTCGTTGTTCAACAGGAACCATAAAGAACTCCTAGTTTCCCTACAAATTCCCCCAAATACCCACTGACCCTCTATAATTCTGCCTACATTATACTTCCTCTTCCCAAATTTTGATTCGTCAATTTCCACTATTCACCCTCCCCTCCAATTTTATGGGACCGCCTAAATACCCAATTTACTATTACTTCCCTACAAAATGAAGCCCATCATTGATGGTGGGATAGCTGAGGATGAAGCTCAAAATTAGCAAACTTATAAGAAAACCAATCTGATACGAAAATAAAGCAAAATGTTAGATTAGTTTCAATATCTACGTGAGACTTTGAGAACCATGTGTTTTTAAATATTGAGACAAAAAAAATTACACTTTTTTTTCTTTTTTTTTGACACTACATAGGTTTTCATCAACAACCGAAAGGCTTTTTTGTTCAAGTCAAGACGGCACTTTCCTTACACGTCGGGCAAATGTGTTCACTCTTGATTAATCCGTGATTTTGGGCAAAAGTTACGAGCCTTTCTATTTGCCCATAATAATAGTTTGTGAAATCTCTATAATTCCGTAGCAATTTTCACACACTGTGGTGGAAACTTTCCTGGGCAACAAAATCGGAGCTTGTACACGGTCCTGCTAATCGGCATGGCGCTAGTGCAAGTAACGCTTAATTGGAGAAAATAGGTTTATTTGCCGAAAAAAATTAACCACTTGGTAACATTAAATATTGTCATTGGCTGAAAACACTGAGCTTTCTTTTGTTTCAGAGAAAACTGAAACGTGCTTATTTACGATTGGATATTGTCTATAATGATGTCACTTTTTGGGTGGAGTGTTTTTCGTGACGTCATTCGGAAGGTGTGGTTTCCCCATGACAATTTGAGACTGCGCAGCACACAAACGAATGAACAGGAGCTCATTAACATAGGTGATACGAGAAAGACAACAACATGAAGGAGACTGTTTTTTCTGTAGGTACAAATATTTAAGTTGTGTTTTCTACACCGATAGGACTTTCCGCCACTAATTTCCTTCTTCCTTAGAACATACTTAGTATCTTCTTTCAAGGTATAAACACATTTATACAAAAAATCGGCCGGAGCTCTTATTAAGATTAACCAACCAACCTAACCCAACCCAGGTTACCTAACACAGGATACCTAACCTAACCTAGGACACCTAACCTAACCTAGGACACCTAACCTAACCTAGGACGTAGTGCCCTGACTGGGGGGCGAAGCCCCCCAGTACCCTCCCAGATAGTGTTTAAATGACCTAACCAGATCAAACCAACCTAACATAACCTAGGACACCTAACCTAACCTAGGACGCGGTGCCCTGACTGGGGGGCGGAGCCCCCCCGGATAGTGTTTTAATGACCTAACCAGATCAAACCAACCTAACCTAACCTAACCTAGGACACCTAACCTAACCTAGGATGTGGTGCCCTGACCGGGGGGGCAGAGCCCCCCCTCGTACCCCACAGATAGTGTTTAAATGACCTAACTAGATCAAACCAACCTAACCTAGGACGCGTGCCCTGACCGGTACCCCCCCGGATAGTGTTTAAATGACCTAACCAGATCAAACCAACCTAACCTAACTTAGGACGTATATTATGGTACAATACTAATGGAAATACAGTAATAAATTTACCTTAATTGGATGGACACAATCATTTTGATGGTTTATATCCAGAACAAGAAGGTTGTGGCTCATCTACAGTGTCATCGTCGTCGTCATCAGAAAAGGATTCCCTAGGTGGTGATGTGGCTGAGTGTCACTTAAAGGTGGATACAGTTTAGCAGCTTCAAGTAAAAATTGGTGAAAAACTGAATCCTGGTAGTGCTTAATAAATAAATACCTAGCAAGGTATTGTTTCAAATAGTCTTTTTTTAATACCAGGCTTTTTAATCCACTCCTTAATATCTCGCCACAATCGTTCAATATTTTGAGTGTGAATGTTAGGATTATTGGGATCAACAAAATTTTCTGTGTGGTTTACTTGAAAATGACTTTATCCACTCTCACTGATTTTATTATAACCTCGCCACGAGTCACTGTAAATAATAGAGCCTGGTTTATTGTAGCGATTAATTAAAGGAATTAAAGTATCACTTTAACAATTGTCGGCACCAGGATCAATTAATGCCTCAACAAAGAATTTTTTTGATGTTCTCTCTATACCACCAAACAACCAACACTGGGTAAGAGGGCGACCTTTATGGTATTTACTATGAGTAATTAGTGTTTCAGCAATTTCCACTTCAACATCAACACCACCGATGGGCTTCTGATTATTGTACCAAAACTGACTCACCTCACTACAGAAACTTCTCCAATCAACACTGGTCTTTGATGAAATATTTAAATACCTAACAATTGGGTGATGTTTCCCAAGTTCACTCAAAAACTGACAAAGAAAAATCATCAACTTCCATACTGGCAATTTAACTTTATCTAAAAATGTGCCTTTCCGATCACTTGCAGTAAAATTACAATAATTTATCTCTTTGTCTTTTGTCTAAAACATAACCGGTACAGCGCCAAACGTTTGTGTCCTTTCTGAATTGACATGTCTTTCCACACTTAAAACTGTACTGCTGCAGGTAGCACTCCATGTTCTCTTTAAAACACTTGAGGGAAGGTTTTTCTGTGTTATTGTGTTATTTCCTCTTATTATGACATTTGAAACATGAAATACAAGCTGAAATAAAGAGATAAATAAACCAATAATGGAGCGGTTACATAGCCAAAATCCACTATTACTACTGCTATTATGGCCGTGAATCCCACTACGCATGTGCCAATCCTACTGTGCATGTGCCATGTTATAGGGGAGCTTTTGTTTCAGAAATTGACGGTATTACATTTTTACATTTTACAGACATTCCAATTTACACTTGCATTTTTTCTCCCTTCTTTTTTCTATATTCACCTTTACATGCCTTTCTGACCCATAACAATTTTTTGGATAACAATTTACTTATTATTATAATATTTACTTAAATATTATATTATTGTTCTAAAGGGGGGGTACGGTGCCGTGGGATGGCCCCCGTCTGGTAACATATTCTACTAAGTTAGGTTAGAATCCTAACCTATATATTACACTTCTAAGATTGTTTTTTTTTTAAGGGGCCGCCCCTTTGTCAGGTAATATGTTCTACTAGGTTAGGTTAGGTTGGTTAAGTTACTATCCTAACCTATATGTTACACTTCTAAGATTGCCTTCTTTTAAGGGAGGGATATGGGGCTGGTCAGGTAACATGTTCTACTAGATTAGGTTAGATTGGTTATGTTAGTATCCTAACCTATATGTTACACTTCTAAGATTGCCCTCCTTTAAGGGGGTTACGGACTGCTCCACTGAACCAGTGAGTTTGTTAAAAACAGGGAGCCATCCCATTCAGTTACGTGTGCTAGGTCAGTGGCCATACCATTGGTATCTGCTGTTAGAGAATCTAAGCATGCTTGAGAAGTCTGATGTCATTGAAAAGGTAAACCTTCCTTCATAGTGGGTCAGTCTCATGGGGCCAGTAGTGAAACCCAAGGCAGTGCCTTTGGAGGTCAGATTGTGTGTAGACTACAAGATGCAAAATCTGGGTTTTACCAAATATGTTGGATGAGGCACCCAGGGACTTTACTACATTTATGACCCCCATGGGTAGGTACTAGGGATGTACCAGTACCAAATTTTTGGCCGATACAGATATCAGCCTTAAAAGCGGATACCGATATATACGTGTTACCTCCATATTCCTGTTATTTAGGAGAATATATGTTGTTATACTAAAATCATTCTGGTTCTCTGGTTATTGTATATTAAAGGTTCATAAGTTGAAAGGTTATATAATAGGGTTATATAAACTGCACGTGTCTAATTCCAAGCTGCAGCAGTAGCAGTACAGTAACTCATTTCACCATTCACTTATACCATACTGTGTACTGCACATGGTAAAGTAGTACCCAACTCCAACAGAATGGCAGACTGATTGCTGATAGAGATAGACACAACCATAGTTAATTAAAATTAGAATTATATAATAATAAATTGTTAAATATTAAGATACCATCTGTTTTTCAAAGATAAACAATGAGCATATATATACATTGATATGTCTGTATGTATGTATATAGTTTGTTTGGTGGGCTTTGTTAATGTATGCAGGCAGTCCCCAGTTTACGACGGTTTCAGCTTACGACGTTCTGAGGTTATGGCACTTTTCAATTATATTCATCAGAAATTATTTCCAGGTTTATAACGCATGTTCCAGGGTTACGACACTGATCAGACAGAAGAAGTATGACTCCAAAAAAGCAAAATAATCAATATTTTAGGTTTTTTTTTTATGAAAAACACTATAAAAATTGCAGTTCACAACAAAGTTTGCAATACAACCAAAGTATTAAAAGGAAGATTTTCTTAGGATTTTTTATGATTTTATATGATGTTGTGGCTTATGATGCGCCTCAAGAATTGAATCCCCAAAGTAAACTGGGGACTGCCTGTACATTTTAGGAAGCCTAGGAGGGTTTTAAATTTCAATACTATTGACTAAAGTATCAGCTGGTATCGGTCAGAAATTCACCAATACCACAAAAACTAGCGAATACCACCGATACCAATACTTGGGCCATCCCTAGTAGGTACAGATTTAAGAGGTTGCTGATGGGTATTTGTGTTGCCCCAGAGATTTTCCAGAATTTTAGACGGATTACCGGGGGTAGAATGCTTTTTGGATGATGTAGTGGTATCTGGAGGGTCAGAAGACGAGCATGACAAAAATCTAAGAAATGTTCTAGAGGTAATTAAGTAGTCAGGATTAAAGCTGAATGAAGAGAAGTGTGTTTAAAGCAAAAACAAATGGAATTTCTGGGGGGCACATTAACGCTGAGGGAGTCCGAATAAATCCAGAAAAGGTTAAGGCTATTTTAACATACATAGACCTTCAGATGTACTAGAGTTAAGAAGACTATTGGGTATGGTAAATTTTCTGGCGAGGTTCCTACTAAGGTTACAAGATGTAATTCAACCACTTACTTCCCGTTGCCCACATGGCTTTGGAATCAAGATAAAGAGAAGGCATTTGAATCCTTGAAGAAAATTTTAACTTCGACCCCAGTTTTGTATTATTTTATGCAGATGCTAGTTTATACTGATTGGGAGGAGTGCTAATGCAGAGGTATGGTAATACATGGAGGCCTGTAGCGTTTTGTTCAAGATTTCTCTAAAGCAGAACAAAAGTGGGCGCAAATTGAAGAGTGCCTCGCAGCCACTTGGGCATGTGAAAGGTTTCAGCAGTTTTAGATTGGAGTCTCTTTTACTTTGGAGACGGACCATAAACCTTTGAAAACACTATTGACTTCCAAGGAGTTACATTTGGCGCCAGTTAGATGCCAACCGATGCTAATGAAATTAGCAAGATTTTCATTGGTGGCTGAGTATAAGCCAGGGAAATTCATGGCTGTAGCGGATGCCTCTTCCCAGGCTCTGGACATGACTAGGGATCAAATGGAAGTTTTATTGCAGGCAGAAGTAGAGGGTTTTGTAGGTGTCATAGTAGGAAATTTGCCAGTGACCAGTAATCAGTTACAGAGGATTAGGTGAGAACAAACTAAAGACAAGGACTTAGGTTTAGTATGTAATCAGTTTTGTATTAGAGGGTTGTGGTAATGATGCATGTTTGTGTAAATACTGGGCTTCCACGAGTTTTCTAAGTGTGGTTGAGGGAGGTTTGTTAATGTATAATGATAGGATAGTCATTCCAAGTTCTCTGCATAAAGAAATGTTACAAAGGATTCACTTAGAGAGATATTTATGTCTGAATAAATGTAGGAAAAGAGCACAGGATTCAGTATGGTGGCCTAATCTTGGTCAGGATTTGAAATGGTGGGTTGATAATTGCTCGTTTTGTTTACGAAATAGTTGGTAGTAAAGGGCAGAACCTCCTAAGGCCAACAGTGACAGAAAGGCCTTGGTTGAAAATAGGAATGGATTTGTGTTTTTATGAAGGGAAGGAGTATTTAATAGTAGTGGACTATTACAGCAGATGGATTGAGATAGTACATCTTAGTGAAACTACTTCGTCATTTTTTATTGAGGAGCTAAAGAATATATTCGCCAAGTTTGGTATCCCAGAGGTGCTGGTGTCGGATAATGGACCTCAGTTTGGATCCACAGCTTTCTGGCAGTTTGCATTAGATTATGGTTTCCAACATTGTACCTCAAACCTTCACTGAAGTCCACAGCTTTCTGGCAGTTTGCATTAGATTATGGTTTAAACCTTGTACCTCAAACCTTCATTTTTGTACATGCAACTTCCCCGGCAGATATATACTTAGCTTATGTCTCTGACGTCCGACAGAAATTCGAATTTCGCGGCACACGCTGCAGGTAGGTCAGGTGATCTACCCCCTGCCGCTGGGTGGCAGGAATAGGAACCGTTCCCGTTCTAGAACCAGATTTCTCTGTCGCGGTAGTGTCAACATATGTTGTTGCTACCTCCTGACTTGATTTTCGTTTTTCATCGCCATCGATCTTCTGGGCTGTCTTTTGCAGGGAAGTACTGGGTCTTTGGTTCGGCATACGCTTTTATTAACTTTTTAATGAATTTGGCTTCGAAAATTTCGAAGAATATATGACGTGTAACTACCGAAATTTTCGGTAGACACTCACATAGTTTGCAAGAAAGGGAAATATTAATATTTATTCATTAATATGTGTAATAAGTGTTAGAATTGATTGAGGAAATATACTGACTTCCTACTTTAGGGAGTCAGTAAAGCATGTAACTAGATACGTTTCTTTTAAAAGTTTTTTAGAAACTCGTACTAACGAGCAATTAGAGTATTAACAGTACTAGTAGTGTTGCATCCTCATCACCTTCTTACTTCGCAGAAACTTCAAATTCATAATTGCAATTTGAAGACAAGGATTGTGGCTCAAAATGCGAGCTATTGAAAGGTAAGAAGTGATTACTAGTGTTCCCCATTGCAGTGGAGGGTGCGTCTGATCGGCTCTGTCTCGCTCCCAGGCCTAGACCTCTTTCAAGCTCCCAAGCCCAGGGGAGAAGGAATGTCGAAAGCCGTAGGGGGTTTCAGAGAATCCCCACCGGTCAGGCGTCCCCTCGACAGGTTCTGTAGAGCGTCCAGACTGCCAAGGATAGCCATTGAAAAGGCATCCTTAAAAAAAGTGCGTCTCTTCATCTTACATCCGAAAAGACGAAGAAGGTATATGTTTTGATGATCTAGCGCGTTCTCTGAAAACTAAGAGAACACTGAGCAAGAGCCAGCCAGGAACTTAGGAAGCCGCGTTCCAGCAAGCTAGCGTGAGCCACGTTCCAACAGCCAGCAGCGAGCCGCGTTCCAGAAAACAGACTAGCGCGAGCTGCGTTCCTACAACCAAACGCGAGCCGCGTTCTAGCAACTGAGCGCGAGCCGCGTTCTAGAAAATTTTTTCTTGGCGCAAGGCTCCTTCAAAGAGACGAAGCGCCAGCCTGGCGCAAATTGCAACAGAAAAACAGACGGCTAGAGCAAGGAGCCTTATAGTACAGTGGCAATCAGAACGATCCTTCCATTGAACGTTTCCGGGCAAGAGGCTCTTTCTAAAAGGGGTCTAGTAGGCGCTCGGAACTATCAGGGCGCACGGGACCTTCCACACAAGCGAAACGTTCCAGGAGCGAGTCTCCTTTCTAGCGTGCGGAACATTCCAGGCGCGCGGAACTATCCAGGCGCTAGGCGCAAGGAGCCAGGCGCCAGAATATTCCAAATCTTCTTAAGAGAGAGAGGTCAGTCGCGAGGCTCCTCTTTGAGTAATGCGGACACACTCCTCATTCATGCTCTTCCCTCGTTATGAAGAGGCAAGTGCTTTGGGAGTTTTTCTTATAAGAATCTCATCGACGTTTGGGTATGATGGCGGATAGGAAATATCTACTTCCTTCCGTAAACCCTACAGACGAACAGGAATTCTGTCTCTTCCGCGATTTATGAGGAAAATCACGAAGATTTAAAGAGTTCCTGGATTAACTTCCTTCCTTAAGGAGATATATATTAACGAAAAGAACGAAGACAGTAAAAATTTTTCCTTTATCTGCCTCGGCAGGGAAAGAAGGTAGTTGAGTATCTGCTATATGAGAATACGATACGGCAAATCACACATACCGTAGTTACTTCTTTGTAGAGCAACTCAATTATCAGTATCCTTCCAGGAATTTCCTAGAAGGACTACGCTTAAAGGGATTGTTAAGACACACCTACTTAGCTTCTAGATTTATCGAAGTCTTGTTTCGCTTAAATATGCATTAATAAGAACTTCCTGAAGTTCGATAATTTTATAAGATTCCTTTATTTAATGGAGTAGCTGGCAACTCTGGAAGAGTAAGGCCAGACGGCTAACGGAGACTGCTATCGCGCCTTAGAGACCAACGCAGTAACATGTAGGTGTCGGTCATGAGTGGTTGGTTACATGTCTCTCTCCTGCGGGATGGAATAACTAACCGTGTCTCTCCCCTACAATCGCGGTTTTAGCCTCGGATTGAGGGGATAGTTAAGCAAACATAAATAAAATATTGTCTGCCTTTTGCTAAGAAGCTTTCAATAAGAAAGATATTACAACCTTTCAATGCTGTTTACCGTAGGTAACATTATTAAAGGATTCTAACGCAGCGGAACTCTATATTATGATGCTCTCATGCTTACGAAAGTATGGCTTATTAGAGTACATGCTTAGTGAGAAGATGAATGTAGTAGAAGAGAATTCACTTTAAGACTACGGTATGGTCAAGTCTTATGCGCATACCGAGGTTAACTACAGAATTCCTAGTATCCTTACAAAGGTTTCCTAGATTAATGCTGTTTACCACAATGTGACAGTATTATAAAGGAGTCTAATACGGCAGAGCACGAAATAATATAATTCTCTCATCCTTTCGAGAAACGCACACAACCTTTTTAGAATCGGATATTGCTCAAGAGAAGCTGGGTGAGTCGGATGGGAAACATTCTCTTAGTGGCAGAAGTTGTTTCCCTGAATGGACTATACTACGTTTATAAAAGTTTTTTCCTACTAAGAACGGAATTAACACGTGAAGGATGTCGGGTACCATAAGGGCACAGATGTTCTGGCACATATCCTTAAAAGAACTAGAAGGAAGCGCCAGCCTGGCGCAAAGCGTCAGAAGCGCCAGCCTGGCGCAAATTGCGCCAGAAGCGCCAGCCTGGCGCAATGCGCCAGAAGTACCATCCAAGATATTTTCTCGTTTTAGATCGAGTTATTAACCTAAGAGTCCAGTAGTGGTTGGTTTTTTGGTGGTGTTTGGCTTCTCACCTCGGTGGTCGCGGGTTCGATTCTCGGCCATTCCATTGAGGAGTGAGAGATGTGGATTTTTGGTGATAGAAGTTCACTCTCGACGTGGTTCGGAAGTCACGTAAAATCACCATACAAACAAACAAACAAACCAGTAGCCTCTCGGAGGCTCGGTAACGGCAAGATTCGTTCCTGATTTCGTTACCCATTTAATCGGAAAGGGGTCGCTTACAAGGAATGATGAAATAATTTTTTTTTAATCACTTAGGCCAATTCCACGACTCTCTCATATCGCAAAGAGCATCGAGAATCTCTTTTTTCGCCCCTGTTCGCGTTAACAAAAGAGAACTTATTTGGGAACAGACACGGAACGTAACGATCCTTAAAGGTTCGATGCAAGATTTTGCATGTCCGTGAGAACCTTCTCGATCGAAGATAATAACTGTTAACGTATGTCTAACATTTATTGAAAAGAGTTTTGAGAACCTGCGGAAAGTCTTCATAGATCTCTTCGCAAGGTAGAAGACGAACAGGCTTCCTATAGACTGCTTCCTTTCCTCGAACCAAGAGAGTTAGCAATATACGACATCTTTAATTTACAGAAGGGGAATAAACTTTAGTGCTTTTTTCCCCTAGTTATAAATTCTTAACAGATATTAAGATAAATAAGCGTCAAAGGAAGAGAGGATGAATGCCTCATTTTGGCCTTAGAGAGGTTGGATTCACAGAAGTCACGTTCTTCTCACCAGCATGTTTCGTAAGGCTTTTCCAAGAGTATCTGGATATTCAATCAGAATCTATTATAAATAGACCTGAAAAACCTCTCCACTCTGAGTCTTTCCACGTGCAGACTGGACCAGAAGTGGACATGAATGAGAGGATTTTCAAGGTAAATGACAATAGTCATGGCTAAGACATAGAATTGCTGCAGATCGTGCTAGATGGAATGAGGAAACTGTCCTCTTCTGATACCTCTGTGAACCACATAGCGAGGTTTTTTCTTCACTTTCAGAGGGAAGAATCACCTATGTATATATCTGCTATCAAAGAACGCAGTAAAAGGCTATACTCTGTCTCTACAAGGGGAATTAGAGATAACAGAGGATTAAGATCTTCGGGATCTATACGATACCGCAATACAACAAGAGTAGGATATCATGTACTTCGAATGGAATTTTTTTTTGTGGTGGCCAGAATTCCGTGTTCCGACAAAATGGAACTGCTCCTCATCAAAACTTCTTTGAGGAAGTTTATGAAGGAATTCTTTGTTTCTCTTAGCCCTAAACGACCAAGAAGACAAGTGAATTTTTTGTGCATTGGAATCTCGCATCAGATTCAATGGAGACTCGGCAATGGGTTCTTGCCAGCATAGTATGTCTGGCAAAAGAACTAAATCCCTCTATTCCTGACGCAACGCTTTCAGATAGAAGTTTAGTTGCCCAGGCAGGGTACTTACATTTTCATCTACAGAAGAAGAGATGGTTTAAACGTTTGCCTACAGAGTCTTCGGGGTGCGATGAGGGGCTCAAAATGCTTCCCCAGAAGGTATTCAGAAGAATACAATAAGAGCTAGAAATCAGGGTTCCGCCCAATTTCAGCTCAGTCTCTCCTTCGACTTCCAGACTCCTTCCCTTCCTTCGGGCAAGGATGGAAGATTCTGCAACGAGGAACCTCATCAACATGTAAGAAGAGATCTCGTTAGCAAAAGAAGTGTTCACGAAGGATCTCCTCGGAGGAAGACTCTTCTCTCTCGTATTGTTAGATATCCTGTCGTCTACTGGGTGATAGCTGACTAAAATCACCTCCCCTTGCCAGGGGCCAAAAGCTCAAAGGGAAAGAATTTCTTCCACCGTTCTCCAGTCTCCTGATGAACTATGTGGTTGTTCAGGACTCTCGGACAATGTAGCGCCAGCCAAGCGCCAAATGCCAATACAGGCGAAAAACGCCAGAGGCGGACAGTTCCAAGGAACTCTGTCATGGCCGGATACTGAGAAGGAGCGGGCCTCCAACCTGGCGCAAATGCGCCAGAGGCGAACAAATCGGACAGATATAAGAGTGTCCGATGTGGACATCGCCAGACAGCCTAGAGACTCTTCCAAGCTCGAAGCTCCAGCAAGTGTGGAGGAGCCAAGCCAGGCGCGAGGCGCCAGCCAGGCTCTAGGAGCCAGCCAGGCTCTAGGAGCCAGCCAGGCTCTAGGAGCCAGCCAGGCTCTAGGAGCCAGCCAGGCTCTAGGAGCCAGCCAGGCTCTAGGAGCCAGCCAGGCTCTAGAAGCCAGCCAGGCTCTAGAAGCCAGCCAGGCTCTAGAAGCCAGCCAGGCGCCATCCAGGTGCCAGGCTCCTTCAAGGCTAGGCTCCAGTCAGGATTGAGGATCCATCCAGGCGCAAGGCTCCTTCCAGTAAAGAGAAACCTAAAGCTGTGTCATGTAAGAGGGCTAGTCCCCATTGATATGATACAGGTAAGGCTCTGCCATGTAAGTGGGTCAGCCCCCATTGGCACGATCCGAGAAGGCTCTGTCGTGTAAGCGGGCTAGCCCCCATTGACATGATCCAGAAGGGTTTGTCAGTCATAGGTCCCTACCTCGCTGAAACTCTTGAGGCATGCAGACTCATAGACAGTAATCATGAAGTCTTCTGCCAAGCTCCAGGCGCAAGGCGCCAGCCAGACGCAAGGCTCCAGCCAGGCGCGAGGCGCTAGCCAGGAGGGAGGAGCCAATCAGGTGCCAGCCAGGCGCGAGGCGCCAGCCAGGCGCGAGGCGCCAGCCAGGCGCGAGGCGCCAGCCAGGCGCGAGGCGCCAGCCAGGCGCGAGGCTCCAGCCAGGCGCGAGGCTCCAGCCAGGCGCGAGGCGCCAGCCAGGCGCGAGCTCCAGCCAGGCTCTAGGCGCCATTCAGGCGCAAGGCTCCAGCCAGGCGCGAGGCGCTAGCCAGGCTCCAGGCTTCACCCAGAAGAGATCTATATCAAAGAATGCCCTGGCCTTCTTTGAGACAATGTGATCTCCTAAGCACTTGACAAGTGCATTGATGATTCCTTCAAACAGCTGAGAATTAAAAGTGCATGAAGTGCGAGCTTTTCTGTATTCTTGTTCTTTCCTTAACAATATGTCATAAGGACATATTAGCTGTCACATACGGGAGATGCAACTGTGTTGACTTCCCATATCCGAAGGATGTCAAGATAACCTACGAGAGATCCTTCTCTCTTGGTTGATACGTGTCTGCGGATATATTGCTGGGATAGGGAGCCGATACTGATCCTTAACTGATGGAGTTAAATTTTAGGTAACGTCGTGTTTTTTCTTTGGGTTGTTTGAAAGGAGTTTGGGGATAACTCTTTTCAACTTAAGCACTAACCCTCGTGTTAGGATCAGGTGATCGGGATCGGTGTTGTGCTCCTTAATTATGCCACTAGGCATAGGCATATTGTCATGTAAGAGGCTCTGTCGAGTAAATGGATAAGACCCCATCGACAGACCCACAAGAACTCTTAGCCATAGGTCACATCCTCGCTGAGGCTCTTGAGGCGAAGCAGATTCCTAGGCATTAGCCATGGAATCTTCCGCCTGAACAAGTAGGAACCAAGGTTTTATTTATTTATTACCTACAACGTATGTTGTTTACCTGTCTATTCAGTAAATAGTTGTCTCTTACCCACCACCAAGGGTGTCAATCAGCTAAGTATATATCTGCCGGGGAAGTTGCATGTACAAAAATGATATTGTTAGAATACAATAAAGTTTTGTACATACTTACCAGGCAGATATATACGATGAATGGCCCACCCAGCCTCCCCTCAGGAGACAGGTGGAAGAGAAAATCTGGTTCTAGAACGGGAACGGTTCCTATTCCTGCCACCCAGCGGCAGGGGGGTAGATCACCTGACCTACCTGCAGCGTGTGCCGCGAAATTCGAATTTCTGTCGGACGTCAGAGACATAAGCTAAGTATATATCTGCCGGGTAAGTATGTACAAAACTTTATTGTATTCTAACAATATCATTTTTCACAGGAAAATGGATGTGCCGAGAGGGCAATACAGACTTCCAAGAGAATTTTATCTCAAAATGAAATCTTTTTGGCATTGATGACATAGAGGGCTGCTTCACTGGATTTTACTAATACCAGGATTTTTCCCCCTCCTTTTCTCCCTGGGTCCCCAGTTGGTTATTGATGGGCCCAAGGGTGCAGATTAGGGCAAAGCTACCTATGGTCAAGTCCAATTTGGTTCCCAGAAGGCTAGATTTGCAGAAGATGGATGAAAATGATCCTAGAATGAAAGTATTTCAAAACTGATAAAAGCTGGGTTGTTTTTAGTTGTATTCTACATGAAATTGCTCACATTTTCATATATAAAACTTTAAGTAACGGCTAATTTAAAATGGTGCAAACATTACGACAATCGTACAAAAATTTTTATGATATTTTAGGAAGAGTTACCGCGCGGACGTGAGTAAAACGTTTTTTTCATAAATTCACCATAAATCGAAATATTGTGCTAGAGACTTCCAATTTGTTGCAAAATGAAGGAAAATGTTTGGATATTACTAGAATGTAATAATTTTAGCTTACAATTGCGTTTCGACCATTTCAGTTGAGTCAAAGTTGACCGAAGGTTGAAATTTTGGCACTTATCGTTATTTATATGAAAATATTTCAAAAATGATAGAAGCTACAACCATGGGTTGTTTATGTTTGTATTCTACATGAAATTGCGCACATTTTCATATATAAAACTTTATGTAACGGCTGATTTAAAATGGTGCAAACATTACGACAAACGGACGAAAAAATTTATGATTTTTTTTTCGGAAGAGTTATCGCGCGGACGTAAGGAAAATGTTTTTTTTTCATAAATTCACCATAAATCGAAATATTGTGCTAGAGACTTCCTATTTGTTGGAAAATAAAGGTAAATGATTGAATATTACTAGAATGTAAGAATTTTAGCTTACAATTGCGTTTTTCGACCATTTCGGTCGAGTCAAAGTTGACCGAAGGTTGATATTTTGGCACTTATCATTATTTATATGAAAATATTTCAAAACTGATAAAAGCTACAACCATGGGTTGTTTTTTGTTGTATTCTACATGAAACGGCTAATATAAAACTGTGCAAACATTACGACAATCGGACAAAATTTTTTTTATTTTTTCGGCAGTTACCGGACGGACGTAGGAAAGTTTTTTTTTGTATAAAATTCACCATAAATCGAAATATTGTACTAGAGACTTCCAATTTGTTGCAAAATGAAGGTAAATGATTGAGTATTACTAGCATGTAAGAGTTTTAGCTTACAATTGCGGTTTTCGACCATTTCGGTCGAATCAAAGTTGACCAAAGGTTGAAATTTTGGCACTTCTCGTTATTTATATGAAAATATTTCAAAACTGATAAAAGCTACAACAATGAGTTGTTTATTGCTGTATTCTACATGAAGTTGCGCACATTTCCATATATAAAACTATGTAACAGCTTATTTAAAATAGTGCAAACATTGCGACAATCGGACAAAATAATTTATGATTTTTTCAGAAGTTACCGCGCGGACGTAAGGAAAAAGTTTTTTTTAAATAAATTCACCATAAATAGAAATATTGTGCTAGAGACTTCCAATTTGTTGCAAAATAAAGGTAAAGGATTGAATATTACTAGAATATAAAAGTTTCAGCTTACAATTGCATTTTTAGACCATTTCAGTAGACTCAAAGTTGACAGAAGGTTGAAAATTTGGCACATCGTTATTTATATGAAAATATTTCAAAACTGATGAAAGCTACAACCATGAGTTGTTTTTTGTTGTATTTTACATAAAATTGCGCACATTTTCATATATAATGCTCTATGTAACGGCTAATATAAAATGGTGCAAAAATTATGTCAAAGTGACGAAATAATTTCTGAGATGTGTCGCTGATGCTTTTTAGTGCGAGAAGAAAGAAATTGGCTCTTGCGCGCCTGGGTAACGATTGTAAACAAAACAACAGCTTGATCCATGAGCTCCCAGGATCCCCTAAGGCACGTGATTCAAAAGTTTTTGCCTAGTAGGCCTATAACTATTTTTCAGCGAATTTGAAGAAAATTTTTTTTTCGTCAACGTACCATATATCGGTTCGGCACCCAACAGACAATTTTCGTCGACGTTTGATACGTCCAATCGGCGTTAAAGGGTTAACAGCGCCCTAGACCAGTCAAACGGTGCTTTCATCCTGCGATGGCGCAATAAGTAAAATTATATTTATGCAGTATAGATCTATAGAATTTACTGTACACTATGTTATAGTATTATCAATACTGTAAAGTGAAAATAGCCTAGCATTAATCCTTTGGGTGTCTAGAGTATGTAAGGATATAATAAGGTTTTATACAGTGTACAGGTAGATGTAGTGTTCAACTTACCATAATTTGTCTTAAGATAACCCGATTTTATGAGGGACCAAATTGCAATAGCCTCACTTTATCCCATCTTCTAGTGACATAAGTTCAAAAACAGCAAAAGAGAATGATGGATGTGAAACAACTTTTTTTTTTTTTTTTTTTTTGTTTTTTTTTTTTTTTTTTTTTTTTTTTTTTTTTTTTTCTAAGTACAACCAAATTCGATAACATCCGTTTGGCTTGTATTTCAATCATTGTACTATAGTACAGTATTACCGTAGTTGTTATAAATGACGTTATGCAGAATAGAACTGAGATATCTTAATGCAATAACTTTATTCGCTATAGATCAAAGATCAATCGGGAAATATACTGTTAAGTTTAAACCTAGTTATAACTGAAGCTGAGAAAACTGTTCAAGCTGCTAATGACTATTATCGTGCATCGGCAACAAGGATAAAACTCCAGTAAACGTATGCCATTAAACACAACCGTAGATAAAATTGAGATAAAATAATTTTAATCAAAACTACTGGGCTTGAAAGAACACATTTTACTGTTGGTTTCACGCCGATATAAGATAAATAACGTAAAGTTCGTATTACGATGATATAAGGGAAAATTGCGAACGGAATCACATAATTTTTTTTACGCAATAAACATGCCTGCCGCCAACGTACCGCCAACGTAATCTGTTAACGAAAAAAAAAAAGTTCACAATCACAACGAGACATATTCAACTCATATTTCTACCTAAAAACACGTCGTATAAGGAAAAATAACCTTGTCTCATGTAATTCAAGTATCTAGATATTCGTCTATGCCAACTAGAAGCAAGAAAATTCGCTCAGAATTGTGTTAAATATGGCGAAACAAACTCGTGTTTGCCATCAGCTGATTTGAAACCAAAACATTGGCCGCTCTGTGGAATACTAGCTTAGATTGCCGTAGTATTTTATAATACAATAATATGAGAATACATACAATATTATTGGATACAGTGAAGTAATGTATAACTTTTTAAAGGATTTATGGAAAAGATGCATAATTAATAAAATAACACCAACCATTTTTCGGAACAGTGGCGGACAAGAATGAACACTGAAAAACATCCTCTGACAATGTGGAGGGTAGTTACAAAAGCTGCCTTAATTTGTATCATATTTATGTACAAAAATAAAAATACCCTATATGTAATATATTTTCATACACACTTTAAACGTAAGAGCATGAACATTTATAAAATCGACACATCGATCGCTAAATTTGCACACTTTTTAACTATATTTTCGGAAGAGCCGCAGGCAGCTGCTTACAAAAGTGAACATGAAAAACATATCGTATTTGATAATGTGAAGGGCAGTTTCAAAAGCTGCCATTGTACCATATTTCTTTGGAGAATGAAAAATACTGTATACGTAAAACATTTGCATACACATTTTAAACATAAAAGCATGAACATTTATAAAATCGACACATTGATCGTTAAATTTGCCCCTTTTTTTTAACTTATATTTTCGGAAGAGCGGCAGGCAGCGGCTTACAAGAATGAACATGAAAAAACATCATATTTGATAACTTGAAGGGCAGGTTCAAAAGCTGCCTTTGCATCATATTTATGTGCAGAAATAAAAATGTCTAACTGTAATATATTTTCATACACATTTTAAATATAAAAGCATGAACATTTATAAATCGACACATCCATAGCTAAATTTGCACTCATTTAACTCTATATTTTTGCCATAGAACAACATCAGAGGCATATATTTTACCCTAATACTTATGTAATAACTCTCAATACAATTTTTTAATATCATTTGCATAACCTTTATGGGCTGAACAGCATTTCTACAAATGTATGTACTCGTTAGACATAACGGCCCTAGCGGTGCTCTTGACCGAAAATTGTGCAGTAAAAATACCTCAAAATGCCTTTTTTTTTAATGAATATTTTTGATGACAGCAGTAAAACCGATTCGCCATTGAGCGATTGTGCTGTTAACCGCGGACCGCCTGTATATATATATATATATATATATATATATATATATATATATATATATATATATATATATATAATATTTTTTTTTTTTTTTTTATTTATTTTTTTTTTTGCTTAGAGGGAGGGGACATATTTTGTTTTGAAGGGGGAAAGATGTGTAAATATGTAAATAGACTCGTAGGAGGTACAATATTTTTAGGTAGGTATGAGTGGTAGATTTCCTGCAAGGGAGGAAAGGGGAGATTTTCCATGTGGTGGGATAATGGCTGAGAAACATGTCTGTGGCAAACCTGAGTAATTGTATATTTTGTGAGTGAGTATAGTTGCGCCAGCACTTTCCAACATTCCTACACACACATATATAATACTGTCACAACTATGCCATGTGCATGATTGCGTGGTTAACCTATCATTGCATTGGTTATGCTGTCACTGGTTAGTTGGAGCCACCGTTCCCAGAGTAAGTGCCAGTTAGTCCATTGATGTACATATTTGTAACCTTCGTTTAAGCAATTGACGTTGTAGTAGTAAGCTGCGTATTACCGTCCTGTACATTGCTGAGCTATTAGTGTTCTTTCTTTCTGTGGAAGATGCCCGTATCATGGAGTACTGCTGCTTCCTTAGAGGAGAATAATATGCAGGCTAGGGAAGGAGTGCAAGATGGCGTCTGATTGAAATCCCTTTGGACTTTAGATGATCTCCCTTCCCAGTCTCTGGGAGGCAGCAGCTCTTGGCCTGCCAGGCTATGCTGAAGGTTAGTGCATAGCCATAAAGCAAATTCAGACTAAAGAGTTTAGATTTCCCCACTTTGTGGAGTTATCTATACGTGCCAGGTCGTACACAAATTAACTCCATTGATTGTGTTGTTCTCAGCTTATTAGCCAAAGTTCCTTATAAGTTCTTAGGCAAAACCTTGTCTGAGAGAGCTCTCTCAAGGATGGTCTTTTTTAAAAAAGGTCAGAGTAATCTCAGTGAAAAGTGGTGAGGAGTGTTATTACACGAGATGCAAACCATAAAATGTTTCCTTAAAAGGACATGGGTTCTCAGTTGAGAGTATCTGCCCTTTTTTTTTTCTTGGCTTTGTGATATACCCAATGAATTTGTGATTCCAGTGATGTGAATGTACCCCACACTCATTTGAGGATACACTAAGTCAGGTTATATGATTGCCTTTATCCCTTTCTGATGAACTTGTTACGATTCGGGGCTGTGAGGGCAGTTGTTTAGGTTGTGGCCATCCTTTTCCTTATCCTACCAGAAGGAAATGGCCCACAGGTCCATTGATATCTTCTTGGGACTTGTGATGGTTGCTCAAGAGGTTGTGTAGGCACCCAGCTCACTCGAGTACTTATGCTTAGTGTCTGGAGGAATAAATACAGAATGACGGGACTATCTTTTTTCCCTAATTCCATGTTGCATCAGCATCTTGGCGTAAGTACAAGTAGGTCAGATTAGATACAGGTACCTTCACTTTGAGCTCCCAATGTTAGCAGCCTGTAAGATGCATCTCCCTCTGCTTTCTCTTTTAATAAGGAGGGGCCCACTATTACAGTTACTTGCAGGATCAGTTGTATTATCTTAAAGTAGCTGTCTTTGACTTAAATTCCCTTATTGGGTATTTCATGTTTCTCCAATTTTTTCCATACTTGAGTGATCTCTCTTGAACAGATTTTCACTCATGACCAGGCCCAATTTGCTCTGTCATCCCATATGACAGACCAAGTAAGAGATACAGAGTCATTTCATCCCCTGCTTGCATGTGAGTTTCCAAATGTAACATTTCCAGGTAGGGTTCAACTCCATTCAGCTGTCAGAGGCAATTTTCCATTTGAGTTGAAAGTCTCCAATATTTAGGCAATGATTTGTATTTCTGTAGGAACAAATTTTTTATGTAGAATGCAAGTAATTTCAGTTTACCATATTGGCCAGCTTATGTTTCATCATACATTTACTGAAAGATATTGTAGTGATTTTGTGGGTAAGATTGTATGATTCTTGTTTAAATTTGATGCTATAACAGTGCCTTTTTGTTTTCAGCCATAGGTTTGGACTATCTGAAATTTACCATAAATAAACAGCATTACGTTATGGGAAACCATACCCAAACTCCCCCCTCTCACCTACCCTACATGCTTGGTTTCCCATCCATTATACAGCCCTGTTGGAGGTAGGCTAGTTTTTTTTCATACATTTAAAAATAAAAAGAATGCATCTAATATGCTGGCAAATATGGTATATAAGAATATCCTTCAGTGCACACTGGATTGGTCATTGAACTTGGTAAAGAGTTTGTTAACAGGTGGTCTGGAGAGTGAGTAGGGGAATCCCCCTTATGCACTTACCGAAACTAGAACTTGTTCCTTGGCCACCACAATGTTAGAGCATATTGCTGTGCTTCTTGTGACTGCAAAGTTTGAGTTTGTAATTTTTGCTGGTGGTCTGAGGTTTTTTATTTCGAGAAGTTTTCTCTATTTTTATTATTAATGAATCTCCACTGTTTTTCAAGATTATCCTACCAATTTCAGCAGTGTTCTGGGTGTATTATTATTATTATTATTATTATTATTATTATTATTATTATTATTATTATTATTATTATTATTATTTCAGAATATGAAACCTGTTACCATGTAGGGGTGATTGTACTGCTATTGAGAGATGATAAGTAGGAGAGGCAACAGTCAAGTATTGGTCTTCGGCTTTCCACCCAAATTTTTCCAACTCCTTTCTTGATTACTACCCCTCTGAGGAGAGGGAAATATCACAGGATGTGGGGATCACACATTCTTATATGTTGATATCACCTACTGAGTTTTCTGTTGCTGTAACACTTAATGACTTCACTTGCTGTTGTTGTAGCCACTAGGAGCTCAGCGTTGTTAAGTCTCCTTTTCAAGGGCTACTGCAATCTTTGTTAAGTCTCCTTTTCAAGGGCCACTGCAATATTTTCAGGGAGGAAGGTAGACCCAAGTGAGGAAGGGGTGCTCTGTCCTTGCTTCCTTCCCCTTGTCATTAAGGTCTCCTCCACCACTTTTCTTCCCTGCTCTCTTAATGTGGAGAGAAATAGAGGGGGAGTCTAAGACCTCATGCAAGAATTCCTTCTGGTTTCTGGGGAGTTCTCTTCCTTTTCAAAGGGAACCACAATCTTTTGGTCTCCTATGGGAGATCGGTTTAGCCTCCAGTAGGGCAGATATGGGGCTCTGCATTCCAACTCACTTAGACAAAGTGCTTTTTATTTTTTTTTTGTAGTCCTGAGCGATCTCCATAGAAGGATCTTTTCATCTTGCTTGCTCTTGGAGTGTTCTGTCTCAGAACTGAGCACGCTCTTATCCTCAGGCCACCCCCTCCCTCCCTTGTGTCTCAGAGGAGATATATGGGAGAGGGGGTTGGTTGTTTGGTATGGAGCAAAGTGTTCACACCAACTGCACTTAGACATTGGGGTGGGTTCCCACTTCCTTACCCTCTTAGGAATACTGATGAGGATCCATTACTTAATGATTGCTTGGTGTGTGCATGCTCTTTAGATTGTGAGCAGCACAGAGCTTCCTCTTCAGAGAAGATCTCAAAATTCTTCTTCTTGTGCCTGTTTATGTACACACGCACTACAGAACCTGTGCATTGGTGATTACGTGGATATACACATAGCTGCATGCTAGGTTCTTGGATCATGCATGTTTCACTGGTGTTTGGGTTGATTGTAGGATCTTGTGTGTGCAAGTGGTATGTAGGTTCAAGACTCACCGCTTTTAGGATATATTACTATCAGCTTTTGTTCATGCATAGTAGTAGTGAGCATGCACACTCCTTTTCACCTGGAATACAGCCAACAATGGCAGAAGCTGAGAAAGTCTACGGATAGGTGATCCACTTTTCACTCTGTCTCCCAAGTTGATACCCCCTCGAAGTGAGACCACTTAGACGTGGTGAAGGGGCTATTGAACCCCTGGAATTTGTTCCCGGGTTTGAGTCCAATAGTCTCATATATTTTTATACTACGTAAATATCAGTTTTGGACTAATTTTTTGGAATTTTCCACTTTTTGTAAAATTTATTGGACCTGACAAATAGGAGAAAAGATATCATAATTGGGATTGGGTTCATATTCGAGGCTAAATAGTGGGAACGGTGGTAGCGTCATCAACTACTTGATAATGTTCAGACCTGAGAGGTGTCAGATTGATAGCTCAAGGGCAGAACTATTCTAAAGGGCTGGACCACAGATTCCAGGGGGTTCTGGTTCTGGGGATAGGACTCTTGGCATTCTATCTGATTTGCCCATAACATGAGTAGCATGAGGATGGTTGTATTCTAGTAATACTCTCAGCGCTAGCAAGCAGGTTTGGCTTACACTTGGGACACACTAATCTTGTTGTGCCATCCCCTGTGGGGTAGGGTAGGGACGCGGAGATTTGGGAGTCGGTTCTCATTTGTACCATTATGGAGGAATAGACTCCATGAAAGGCTGATGGTATCTTTATAAGGTTTTCAGGTTTACTTTTTTTTTCTTCTCTCTATTCGATCTTTATGAGTTGTAGCAATAAAGATTCGAGTACCCCTGGGCCCTCTGATGATACTGTTTTGGCACAGATGAAGATCTCTGCACCCATCCTGGAAATGGAAAATCCTCCAAATGTTATGACCTTGTATCGACTTCGAGAAATGAGACATCTGCCTTGGAATCTGCCAAAAATGCAAAGAAAATTGGTGTTAACTAGAACCATTTATTTGCCCAAGTGTTGAGCCTGAGGAAGATAAATCTACCTTGTTTATTGAGTCTCTACAATTAGGTATGAGATATGAAATGACAAGTGATGAATTTAGTAAATAAGGAGCTATTAAGAAAATAGGAATAAATTTGGCAGACAATTTTCACTCCTGGCAGGTTTGGATAGCTCTTTTAGATTATAAAGAGGCTTTGGTTGCCTACTCTGAATATAAGAAGTCTAGGAAGAATATCTCGTGTCCATTAGTAAATAAGCCTCTTTCTAACCTAAAGGTATATTACTCCAAAAACACAGATAACAAAATAACTAAACACTCGGTAGTAAGAACCCTCAAGCCCGCAAAATGGCTAGTAGTAACAGTTAAAGAAAAGCGGGGTAACATAATACTATTCATGAGATACTTGCAACATCAGATAGGGGCCATTAATAATTCCAAAATTACATGCTTTGGACAAAACAACTTTTTGATCCATGCTGAATCAGTGGAACAGGCAGCCATGATATCCAACAGGAGGATTGCTCAGAAAGAATTATCAAAGAAGTAAAGCTTCACTTCAATTTTAGCTATGCTAAAGGTGTCATTTTCCACCTGACTTGTATGAATTTTCAGAGGAGGAAATCCTTGATATGTGTCCACCCAATGTTTGGAGAGTATTTAAAGTACCTAGGTCTTCTATGATTATTTATACGTTTTACGATGAAGGCTTATAAAATTCCATTGAAGTAGAAAAAGAAATAATTAATATTTGTCACTTTAAGCCCCGCCCACTTCAGTGTTTCAACTGCTTTGGTTATGGTCATCCATCCTGGGTATGTATAAGACCAGCTGTGGCACATGCTGTCTCACAGAGCATGGAGAGTGTTCAAGAGGGTTGAATTGTATTAACTGTAAGATGGAACATAGTCCCAGAAATAGGAATTGTGAATCTTAATGTTACGAGGATGAACAGGAAGCTTTGCTTAAAGCCCATGCATAGCCCCTAAGTGTGGGATATGCAAAGAAACTCTTAGCTAGGACAACTAAAGAAACTCTTAGCTAGGACAACTAAATATAGTGAAGTGGTGAAACAGAAGTATAGTAATTCCAGTTCCTGCAGCAAACAACCACCACCAAAGAAGGAAATTTGTCTTTCTATAAGTAATCTAGCTCCTCAGCTTAGGCGAAGGAGCTCTATCCCTCGAAAGAATCAGTTCCATGATTCAGATCTTGAAATTGTTCAAGCTCCAGAAGCTTCCTCTGTGGGAGCTTCTGAAACCCCCTCTTTAGGGGCACTTCAGGCTTTTTCAGAATCCTCTCTAGCCTCATCTCTAGAGGCATCCCAGGCAATCTAACTCCCATATTTAGGGAATCTTCCACAAGAGAGATTGCGGGCTTCAGTATCTCATGTGGCAGAGGTACATCATGTAAATATGGAATATGAAATGGCAAGTTATGAAAGATTATGTACCCATTCCAGATCTTTGTCACCTGCCCAAACAAGGCAAGGCAAATGTAAAATTATGCCATCAAAAAAGTCTTCCTCTGAGGGGTTGAATAGACCACCAAGAAGAACTAGCATGACCAAATCTCCATCAGGTAAGCCCTCTCTTTCAAGAGCTTCATATTCTTTATTTGGTCAGCAAACTTAAAAAGATTTTAACTGGTCTGCATGGTAGTGATCACTTTCCTATCCATTTGAAATATGTCAGGAATTTTCCTACAGAAGCACCACCAAAATGGGTGAGGAATTATAGGAAGCACACTTTTTCTCCTACTGTCTTTTTGCCTTGGTATAGGGTTTTCAAGTTTTGGGGAGCCTTGTGGTACAAGGTACCAGAGGTATCCACCAGTCTAATTGGATATGTGGAGATGTGGAGTAGGTGATAGCATTGTCTGGTTATTTGATCTTGGTACTGCGCCCAGAGCAAGGGCACCTTATTGAAGGCATTGCTAGCCATCATGCACATCCTCTGCTGCACAGCTCCCACTTAAGTAGAGACTTCCCACAGATCAACAGCCATGCCACTACAGGTTAGATGAGCACTAACCAGAGGAAGTAGTTATTCACCTTCAGTAGCTCCTACTAGCTAAGGAAACAACAAGCATTGCATTTAATGCTGGTAGATTTTTCCTTTTCAGATTCAGTACCATGCTTTAATGTTTTGGAGTAGATCCTACTAGCTAAGGAAACAACAAGCATTGCATTTAATGCTGGCAGATTTTTCTGTTTTAGATTCATTACCATGCTTTAATGTTTTGGAGTAGAATATGTCCATATATTCCACCTCCATTCAGTGTGGGATTCGGCTGTGTAATTACTGGTCAGTTACTTACATGGAAATGACATTTTCATAGTAAAATTAAGTTTCATATATATTTACCAAGTAATTACAAGATCAGAGCACGTTTTCCTCCCCTTTCGTGGTCATAGGTGCACAAACAAATTGAAATATGGCTGCGAAAGTTGTAATTGTATTACTGTAATTATTAGCAAAATACAGATACAGTACTGTACTTAGCACATCAGTACTGTATGGCACCTATACTGTAAGCCTTTACTGGTACTTGAAACTTGCTGTATCTCCGCTGTTGACATTTTTTCACACTTTGTAGCCTTTCTTCCTTTCTCTGCTAGTTCTACACGCTTTATATAGCATCCGTGTGTCTTGGCGTGTTGAATGATTAAATAAATCAACGAAAGAAAGATTCAACAAAATCTGTTTGGTTACATCTACGTCATTATCCAGTCTCCCATAATAGAAAACGGGACTTTCTTAAAAGGATAACCAAAGAAAAATCGCAATCATATAGCTTCAAAAGCTATCATACCTAAATTTTTGCGAGCAGCATAACTTTTACACTTGGCGATCAATCGTCGGGCATATGCGGTCATGAAATATGCTTTTTTATATAGTTCTTAGTAACAATTTTACTGTTTTGATATCAGAAATGGAAAGAGTAGACCCTATACAGGAATTTTGGAACAAAAAACGATTATAAAAGAATCTAAAAAGGTAATAGAAAACCTCCCCTTAAGGTGAATGGTTTTTAAGGCTATTAACTACATTTCAGTAAATTTCAGTAGAATAGTAAAACATGGCAACATTAGCGGATTTATGTTTGATCTTGTTACCAAACGTTCAACTGTTTGCCATCCTTGTTTGATTGCTTGTGAAGCCTGTGAAAGCAGTGCGTTGGATCTGAAATTAAAGCGAATAATTAGCCTTGGAAGGAGGGGAAAGCGATCATAACAGCTAGATAACTGGGTACATCAGCATTTGGATATCATAAATACGAGGAACAGGGAACACAAATGTTAGATTAAAGTCCATGCCATGAGCGGGTTCTGTTTCGTTTTATTTACTTCCTCGCAGTTCTCACTAGGACGCTAGAATATTCACCACTGTGATATTTATCTCGGATTTTATAATGGAGTATGTAACCATGATGTTAATCTGTGCAAACCAAAACAATACATTGTTCTTAAAACGACAGAAAACTGTTGATTGTTGACCAGTTGGACTCACTAATAGATCAATCATAAGCATACAAAATCACACCTGCGTAAATAGGAAATATAATGTGGTTATGTATATTATTTTATGCCATTTTATTATTTCTTATTAGTCTGTGCCGAATTTATAGATAATTTAGAAATACATATAGTCACGATCTTCATAAGTATATACTATAGCTGTCGATTCATTTTTATTTATTTTATGATATATATATATATATATATATATATATATATATATATATATATATATATATGAATATAAATATAAATATATAATTTTTTTTGTTTCCCGCAGATTCTCCTGCTCCAGAAAGGTAGGATCCACCGTGATACAAGTGAGCCTTGGCTTTTAGAGTTTTTTCTTTAGTTTTTATTGAATTTCGGAGGGTGGTTCAGTATTTCATTTCTGTTCGCGTGACTTTGTCTACCTAAGAAGCAGAACTGTCATATTTAGTAGGATGTTATCCAATTGTTTCATCCGCAGACGAAAATGTTAGCCACTGTTATCTAGGAATGAGTTTTGTAAAACTGACGGTATCACGTTGACCATTAATTATGTGGATATTTTTGGTGCCGTTTGTGAAATTGTTGTCCATTGTTAAATGCAAACAGCTACTTGTGTTGCTAGTTGTGTTAATCCAACATGTATTTTAGATTTTTTGAATATTTTACCGTGTCACTGGCAGTAGCTACATACACTTTGATTGTTGTTTTACTAATGCTTTTATTACACTGTAGCCTTAGATTTGCCAAATAATTTAACATTATTATATGTGTTTTGCCATTATGTATTTTCTTTGGTATGCGCGGATTTATGTTTTATTCATATATTGATGTATGATTTTTGCTATTTTATTATTGTACAAATGCGATTGTATTTATGAGCAGTAAATTAGATTTGCATGCTAGTCAAGGCTTTGCTGTATATGATGCTACTCTGAAGGCTACTTTCAATTAAAAAATGATTATTTTGTTTTTGCTGCTAAAACTTAGAACCATAACATCAGCTAATGATAAAAGTTTGCGTATTTCATTTCTGAGCAGTAAGAGAGAGAAATTTAAACTAATGAATTTGATTATTCTAATTGTAATAACATCCATTGCTAATTTCGCTTTCAATTGTAAGTCGAAATACAGTATTTTACCCAGTTCTTGCAGCTTTCACCCTGCATTGCTAATTGTTATCATCCCTCATTTTACCGAAGCCAAGGCTGTGTGCTTTTTACTGCTCTGGGATTCGCTGGTGGTGGTTGCTAGCTTGTTTAGGGAGTCTCACGCAACCCTTTCTTTAGCGCTATGTTCTGTGCACTGTTTTAAATAGCCCGTGCTTGCTTTAGCGTTCAACCCCTCCCGCGCTAGTGGTTTAAATGCCCGTTGCTTGCTTGGCTAGTTCACTCGCTAGTTCGCTTTGCTTTTGGAATTTTTTTTTTCTCTCTCTCCTGTAAAATGTTGTGGGATGATAACCGTTTTGAGATTGCAGAGGCTTGTGAGCGCTTGGTAGAATACTCTTCAATTATTCGACAAAGAAATTGAATGAGTAAACAATGATTTTAGGATGAGTTGAAACACTATGCATTTAGTTTTGAGTGTTTTAAAGAATATCAGAAAGAAATATGTGTAAGTATTTAAGAATATTGAAATTTTGAACCAAAAAGGGAGGAGATTACAGATGGTTGACAGTAAGCACAATTCGGGAAAAATAATGTCTGTTGTCAGTTTTAGATAAGAAAACCAGCAATTTAAATTGAGGTAATTTTAAAGTTAAAAGGAGTGAAATTGATTCGTTAAAATGTCAGTAATTAAAGAAAAATTCCTCCTGTAACTCAGCCTTCAGGGTTTCATCCATGGTGGAAAAGGCTCCACGTGTGGCTGTATTTGGTGAGTGTTACATTTTTCAGTTTTTACGTTTGGCGAATTGGTTTGCAAATCTCAACAAATCCTCTCATGAATTTATGCCAAATTTCTTTTCAGGAGAAATCGTTTGCTTTTAGGTTTCGCTTCTGTCTGTCATTGTTTTTGGTCCAGTTTTCAGAGTTTGGGTTTTGTTGAAGTTTCAAGCTTTTTGTTTTCATACCAACTAGTCTTGTTAACTTTTGCTTTAATTTTTCAAGTATTGTTACTCCATTTAATTTAATTGTAAAGGT
Source organism: Macrobrachium nipponense (assembly GCF_015104395.2). Lineage (NCBI taxonomy): Eukaryota > Metazoa > Arthropoda > Malacostraca > Decapoda > Palaemonidae > Macrobrachium > Macrobrachium nipponense. Next base: position 31,025,152 of record NC_061105.1, read on the forward strand.
CGGTATCCCTGTTGATGCATTAATTGCAGTAGATTCCGAATTGGCAGTAAGCGTTTAGAGATAATACATTACTGGTTTGAGTAGCGAGCATGTATATGCCTTGGCCTGGTTATGTTTAAAAAAAAAATGATCAATATGCATCATAATTCAAACACCGTACTCGAGTAAAATACGAATGTTAGATTGCCTTTGCTTTAAGTTAAATCAAGATATTTGTCTCCTTTAATATTTTACCCAAAGCATTAAATTTACTCCGTTTTGTGAAATTTAAAGGGAATAAAAAAGCGCATTAAGCCTAGGAAAAGAAAAGATTGGCGAGGGGCGGGCGGGACGGGGGCCGGGGTTCATGGGTAGGGGCATGGGTTAGTAGATAAGCTGCATCGTGTAACATCTCACTAAATTTTGTTGACCAGTTTGTGTTAAAGCATTGCGCGTCGATTGCCAAAGGTAGCATGTCGTTTAGGTCACTTATTGCAAGGGGGTTGGGTTGCATTATTTAAGTTATACTTATAAAATTGATAGGTTTTTTATTGATCAATCATGATGTTAGGTCTTATCATCCAGGTTAGGTTAGGTTAGGTTAATCAGGTCTCTAGTCGTGCTCTGTGGTTGTTGTTGGTCCGAAACCCAGGGAAAAGAAGGCGGAAACCCGAAGAGTCAACTCGAGGGACCCGGCATCCACATCTTTTCCCAGGTAAGGATCTCTTCACGTTTCAGAGCTTTGTCTGTCTACCTGAGGGAAAGGAGAACTGTCAGCGGTCTTTCATTATTATAATAAGTGAGTGGGAAAGCTAATATTAAACATGTGATAAGGTTATTTTGCTTCTTTCGTGCGAAAACGCTATGCAATTATTTTAGCTGTTTTAAGAATTGGAAGATGCTAATTTTATTTGGAGGAATAACATACGTACCGTAAAGAGCGTAAAGAGAATTAAGACTTCCCTAAGTGTTTCAAGGCCGTTCAGTCTCTCCTTCTCTTCTCAGTAGACTGAAAAGTGTTCTTTCACTCAGATCTTTTAAGACGATGAATAATTTAAATGAAGATTTCTACTCTAGTTTGATACTCAACGTAAATTCAGAAATCTCTTCGAAGTTGATAATTATAGGAAGATTTGATGTCGCTGTTGATTTTTGAGTTCGTCTTGTTGAAAAAAAAATTAGTTTATTATCTTTGAATTAGTTTATGATTTTGAGTTTCAAGATTTTGTCTTTAAATGGCCAAGTAAATTTAATTGTGTTGTAAATTTGGTGAGTTGTCCAATGTTCTTTTTTCATTGTTGCAATTATGCCTTGACCTTTAACTTTTATTTCTAATTAGAATACATCGTCTTAAATATGCTGGTAATTTCCTGATATATTTTTTAATTCGTATTATTTTCTCACCAGTAACAGGTAAAGCGTCATCGAAGCATGAAGAGTCGTCCTTTCGTTTATGGAAAAAGTTGGAACGACGGATTGGCCAGAAATATTAAAAAATTGTAACGTAAGTTTTCTCTTATGTTTTATCATTTGTTTCTTTTCATAACTATACATTTGTTTATCGCGTCATATTTGGTTAGAGATTTGCTTAAGAGTTTTTGTTTTATGTCTCAGTTTATTTGATTATCCTCTTGCAGGAAATTGTTTTCTCTCTCTCACTTTTCGTACATTTTTCTGGTGTTATAATTTCTACATTTTATTGCATTACGAAGAACTGCCATAAAGTGCTAAAAGTAAGCCATCAGTTTTGGAGAAATGTACAAAGCCAACAAAAACACCACAGAACATAATAATCTGAAAATTTTTTGAGGTATGCGAATGCTTAATAGATAAGCGGGGTATTTTAAGTTTCTTTGTTTATGAATGACTAACAAAAATATGCACGGAAATCCTTTGTTTGTTGAGATGGTTAGAAACTTGTAAAAATGAGAAACTTTAATCTGAGTGCCTATGTAAAATCTGCTTGTTCGTCTATTTTACATCAGTTAGGATTTTGTGTAGTGGATTAATAGGCAAGATTTTAAATTGAAAGTCGCTTTTACACTTATTAAGGAATCAGTTCTTGGAGGTGAAGGTAACTGTCAAATTTACATTTGCTTTTCATATTAAACAGGTACATTTGTCATTTTAATCAGACTTATATGATGTTAACTGTCCTGCCTATAATATCTTTGCAATACCAGAGAGGTTTTATTGCAAACATGAAAATGATTTACTTGCTGTAACCAATTGGTTTTATCTATATCGTGTGAACTTAGTAAAAAGTCCATGTTAATAGCATAGTGTAAAGAAGAGTTTACTGCACATCTGTTCAGGTATGTTTTCCATAATTCTTGTGCAGGTACGCTATAATACTGAAACATTGTCCGCTGCTGTATTGAACATCAGCATGCTGTGATTGTGGACATATTCTGTAATGCAACTGATCAGGTGAATAGTGGCACTCCTGATGCCCTTTAAGTCCTAGTTCTTCCCTGATAGAGAAGAGAGAGAGAGAGAGAGAGAGAGAGAGAATGTATTGGTTTGGTTGTCATTCGGTATTTTTCCCGGGCAGCGCCAGGTTGGTCAGCTATGCCATATATATATATATATATATATATATATATGTATATACTTATATTTATATAGTATATGTGTGTGTATATATATGTATGTATGCTTATGTATATATATAAAATGAATGTATATAATAGGATATCGAGTTCAGTATTTCTTTCTTGCATTTCCGGGTCGTTACTAATTAGTGCTAGATGATTATGACCCTTGCATAGTTCACCTTTAACATGAAATTCATTATACTAGTGGACCTGATAAAAGAAAAAAAAAATCGTAAACTTGGAAAGATATGTTGTGGGTTAATGTCATTTCTGCCTATTTGGTTTTCGAAGATGGTAATTTTAGTTGGTTGGTCTGAATAATCTTAGTGTCAATTATTATGTCTTCTAGCATGCTCAAATTATTTGTTTGCACCATATCTGATACTTTTAGATATATATTTTCCTTACACATAATCCACTCACACATATGTACATATGTAATGAAATTCATATTGGATTCCTAAATAAGCAGATTTGACAAATAACCCTTGACATATAACAAATTTTGTAATTGGTCATATATACATACACATATATATATGTATATATATATATATATATATATATATATATATATATATATACGTATATGTATATATTATATATGTGTGTGTGTGTGAGTCCGTATATATACGTGTGTGTGTATATATTATATATATATATATAATATATATATTATATATATATATATATATATATATATATATAACATACATACATATATATATACATACATATATATATACGTGTATATATAGTATATATATATATATACACATACATATATATATATATATATTATATATATATATATATATATATTATATATCACACATCCGCAGTTGAAAAATAATAGACAGGGTGTTCAGTCCTTTGTCAGTGGCTTGAAAATAAAGCCGAAACCGGTCTATTATTTTTCACCTCTGGATATGTGTGATAAAGGAATCACGTGCTAAAGTGATTATAATCATATATATATATATATATATAATATATATATATATATATATATATATATACATATGTATATATGTATATATAAATGTATTATATATATATGTATATATATCACTAATTGACGCTTGAGAACAGTCAATCTTCGATCAGAAATCTTCTTAGGCATACCAGGACGCTTTTTCTGAGACGGAATTTCATGGTCGCCACTTTCGTTAAATCTGGCAGCCCAGCGTTGAGCTGAATGCCTCCGTACGACCTGTTGATCCGAGATATGCATTGTTCTAATGCCAGATTGCTTCAGTGACATATCTGCTATTATGTGTTGACTGAAATCTCCGTCTTGGCTCATATTGAGGCCACAGGGGGCAATAAAGTGATACGTCTTAGGCAAAAATTGCGGTGGGAGTGCTGACATATATATATATATATATATATATATATATATATATATATATATTAAATTCAAATTGGATTCTTAAGTAATCAGATTAGACAAGGTGACATATCATAACAAATGTTGTAATCAGTCATATATATATATATATATATATATATATATATATATATATATATATATATATATATAGCGAAAAATCCAGAAGGAAAGTGAAACTGGAGTACTGCTGCAAGACCCTTCGACCCGTCCTTTAAGGACAAGAGTCGAAAGGCCTTACAGCAGAACTATATTGTTTCACTTTTAGTGGATTTTTCTCTTATTACACACACACACACATATATATATATATATATATATATATATATATATATATATATATATATATATATACACATATACATGTATGTATATTAAATTATATATTATATATTGTATATATATGTATATATACATATTTATGTATTTAGTTATTAGATAATATTTGCTTGTGTGTTAGACGTGTATTGAAAAAGCATTCATTGTGCAAATGTTTTCAATTATGAAATTGGTTGTCAGCAACAAAAGAATTGATATGAAGACAAGTAAATTTTGTCCGGGGTCAAACACAAATCTATTTGGAGTTTAAATGTTATAGTGGAGTCTTGAATAGACCAGTGGCTTTGCAGCTTCCAAAGGCTTCTCTCTTACTGCACCTTAGAGGTCTCTCTATGATTTGGTGGCTTCGTATTGTTCCTTTTGTGCCTTTATATTCACTGCTATGATGCTGTGCTGCGTGCGAAATCTTTTTATTTCTCCTGTGTGGCGCGTCACACTCAACCTGTTACTGAGCATTTGTGGTCCTTTGGTATAACACTTTATTTCTTTCAAAATTTTCTAGTCTTTTAGAAATTTAATGTTATTGCTCAATAATCTATTATTTTTAATGATGGTATTTTTCCGTTATTTGATAAAATATGTTGCAAATTCATATTAAGATATGATGAGCACATAAACAGTCATTCGGACAAGAATTGAAAGTAATTGTGATACATTGATGGATTTTTTATATAAATATTTGTTTTCGTATAAGACGCATTGCTTGAAAGTATTAAAATACTTTCCCAGTATTTGTGTTAGAAATAGCTAATCAGAATATTGAATTTTTTTTTTTACTAAAGTAATTCTGTCGTATTGAACCACTTGGTTCGGCAAACTATAGGAGATAACCAAACATCGGTCCGCTAAATTTTAGAGATATTGATCCAAATCTCTACCAGAATCCATTTAGTGGCTTCGAGCATGTAGCTGGTCTTTCAAATGTTTCAGTACAAGTGAATTAGGCTTTGAATCTTCGGGCAGGAGCACCAATCCAATAAGTCAACAGTAGTAAAAGCAGAGTCGCGTTCATCATCATTCACCATCATCATCATCGTTCTGGTGTGTTTTGGGAGGCCCTCTACCAGCCTTCCTTTTGTTCCTCAGCCGGTCGCCTGATTGTGTCAGTTAATTTAATACTTAGCTTGAATAACTAGTTTTATATCATATCTTTTAAACCGAAATGTCTTATTGCTTATTGTATCTTTTCCCAAGATTTTTGTACCTTTGTTTTGGGGCAATTTAACTGTAGTCAGTTTTTTCCTATCTGAAGATGAAAAAATTGGCAATGGGACAGTGTTCATCCCAAAAATATGTTGAGATTGTTCCAGGTCAGTGGTTTACAGATCATTGTAAAAATTAGTTCAACTCGTTTCCAGGCCATGTGCCTTCCCAAAAGTTTCCAAAATCGGTTTTCAAACTTTTGTTGACCTGGATTATTAAATTTATATCTGGTTTCTGAAGTCCTGCTGTTATTTTCAACTATTAACATTTATTACTGTAGCCGTTTCAAACTTGCTTATATTTTAACTGTGACTTATTTACATAGTTTCTGTAGTGTGATTTTGCTTAATTTCCTTCTCTATATGCGTTTTATTCTGTAGAAACTTGTTAGTCGTTCCACTAACATGGATTTTAAGGCTTCATTACAGTAATGACGAAGGTTCTTCTTAGTTAATTATACTGTGCCAAAGAATGGATGGCTGGTCAGTAAGTCCCGAAGCTCTAATCAAAGTAACTTTATTCCCATACTTACATATGGGTTTCACACACACACACACATTTTTATATATATATATATATATATATATATATATATATATATATATATATATATATATATTATATATTTTTATTATATATATAATTATATATATAATATATATATATAGATATATATATATATATACATATATATATATATATATATATATATACACACTATATACACACACACACACATACAGGCAGCCCCCGGGTTACAACGGGTTCGGCTTTACGACGTTCCGAGGTTAAGGTGCTTTTCAATTATATTCATCATAAATTATCCAGGGTTACGACGCCTACAACACTCATCTTGGAGAAGAAATATGACACCGAAAATGCAAAATAATCAATATTTGAAGGTTTTTTTTATGCAAAACGCAATAAGAATGCAGTTTACATAGTTGTGAATGCTCCCAAAGCATTAAAACTAAGGTTTTCTTATGATTTTTGGTGATGTTCCGGCTTACGACGATTTTCGGGTTACAACGCGTCTCAAGAACGGAACCCCCGTCATAACCCGGGGACTGCCTGTGTATATATATATATATATATATATATATTATATATATATATATATATATAGATATATATATATATATAGTATATATATAATAATATATATATATATATATATATATATCTATATATATATATATATATATATATTACTAAGGGATGCAGCAGGTGCATATTATTTCCCGACCAGTTGCTGTTCTTGAAAATAACAAAACACTCACACACGTGTGTAATTATGTTTTGTTATCTTCAGTAATTGTAACTGGTTGGTAGGTACTATGTACTACCTGCTGTATCCCTTAGCAAGTTGTTTTCTTGTACAAACAAGAACTGTAACTATCCATTTCAGACCCGATGTGACATTGTTTTTTGGGAATATCTTCAAGGCTTTTAGTCGGACAGAACACAATGTTAAAAACCTCCCCGCCATAATTTGTAATGTTATAGGAGTTAGTCCTTGTATTTGCTTTAGGAGGAAGTTTACTCTTATGATTTTAAGTTGTAGTCAGTCAGAACCCAAATACCTGAGCACAGGTTCGGATCAGTCAACTTGCCGCCCTCCCCTTCATCAGTTCCTTCATCCCCTACCAACAAGCTTCCACCATTCCCCTTGCAAACCCTTCCTTCTGAATAACTTCTTCCCCTTCCCACTCCCTCCGGTTTCCCCTCCAATTCTCCCACCCCCTTCTCTCTCGTCTGAATTACACAACACATTGGAAAATATAAATACATTGTACATTATTATTTTTCATGATTTGCCACATAACTCAAATGTGTACATCCCAACAGTGAGTTGAGGGATTTTTGCTAAAGTGCTCCGCTGTGATGTTCAACCTTATTCTACTGTGTTGCTGAAGAATTGTCATGGGAAATTATATTTATTGATCTTGGATAGTAAGTCTGTGTATGGTCGTTTTTCGGTACCTGTTGTTCAGTTATTCATATAATGTGGTGAACTAGATAAGGCAATGGACATAATTATTCTACAATTAGATGGTGTCAGTAAAATTGTAAAATAATTAACATTAGTTATAGAATTAATAGATATTGATTCACACAAGAATTCATAGATTTAATTTTAATCGTCATCGCTATCAAAGGAATAACTAACTCATCCTCATCAGTCAGAAACGACCATGACGGGTTCTACACTGTAATGGATATTGTCAGAGGACCAGTGAGCCTCCTCATACTTCATGGCTCGCCGAACGGCACCTTCCCAAATATAAAATAGATTAGGGGAAAAAAATCGATTACTTTAGGAACACTTGGATTTGATGATAGTTATCACGAAATTAAACTCACTCTAATTTCGCTAAAAATTGTCAGTTGTGAAATTTGTTGCAAAAGGCTATACATAAAAAGTGTTATGGTTAATAATTACCTGTAATTACATATTAAAAAGTCGGAGTGCAATTGCACGTTTGCACATCTAAGAAAATTGGCCATGGGCATTGTGATTTCAGCTACCCAGCGACAAACCACTGTCTGCGATCGCATGCCAGTGAACACTTATAGTAAATTACTCAAATACTGTATTCAAAACTGCCAACCGAACCAAAATAGTCATGTCCATTAACCATCGATTCATTATTACACCCAACATTTCTATTCCTAAACTATTAAATAAAATCACTGTAGATTAACTGTGTAAGACTTTAAATCTTCCTGTGTGCAACTTACACAGAGAGAGAGAGAGAGAGAGAGAGAGAGAGAGAGAGAGAGAGAGAGAGAGAGAGGGGAAGGGGTGGGAGAATGGAGAAGAGGAGGGAGTGGAGGGGAAAAGGATGGGATGGGATGAGATGTGATAGAAGGATGGGTTAACGGTGGGGGGGGGGGGGGGGGGGGGGGGGGGGGGGTGAGATGGGGGGGGGGGGGGTGGGGGGGGGGGGGGGGGGGGGGGGGGAGTGGTGGGAGCTTGTTAGTTGGGAAAGGTGGTGGAGGGGCACAATGTGCCAGGGTGACTAACCGTTACTGTCACTCAGTTACTGGTTGCCCTAGAACAAGAACTCGTTCCTGCATAAGCTTGATATAAAACAAACGAATGAGTCACTCGCTAATGGGCATGAGGGCAATGAGCATCCTGGTAGCCGAGCTAAACATTCCATTTAAATAAAGGAAATTATAATTACGATAGTTCTTGCATATATTTTTTCCAAGAGTTGTGGTATTAGTTTTTTCCTGTAACTCGCCCTGCGCCGTTTTCTTTGGTCTGAGGATGGTTTTATTTTAGCGCTCCAAGTTTGTAGGTCTATATGTTTTGCGTATACAGCGATAAAAACAATACCATTACATTTTGTTTACTTGCCAAAATCAATTAAAATAAATTTTGATTATTAACATATACATGTTTGTCTATGCCTTTTGATCCTTGTTACCAAGTATTTGTGTGGTATTAGAGTTTCATAATCATTAAAGTATTCTTTTACAGCTGTTATGCAAATATATAATGAATCATCTCAGTGTTGAATGGATCTCCTCAAACTGTCCATTTGACCTAATTCTGAACCCGTATGGATGAGGACTAAATTATTCACTCAATGACTCAATGAGAGAAACATGTTTATACCCCCCATAATGAGGTAAAACGAAAACAAAAATAATGAAGTTCCATATATAATAAATGCTAGCTGACCTACCTGGCGCTGCCCAGAAAATTGTGAGTGACAGGCTCTGGGTAGGGGGAGGGAAAAAAGGAGGGTGGGTGGAATTGCGAGAGGGAGAGGGATGGGAGGGTTAGGGGAAGATAGAGGGGCTATGGTTAGGGGAAAGGGGAAATTACTTTTTCTATTGTAAGAGAAAATTAATCTCCGCAAAACATAAGCCTGTCTCCCTTTCAACAAGTCAGACTCTTTATCGATTGTGTGAAATAAACTGCACAGCAAAGTGGAGGAGAATCGTACAAGGATCTGTTTTCAGCAAACTTCACGAATTCGTAGTCGAATCAGTTTACACTGATGTACTGCTAGCTCATTACTGTACTATACTTCAGAAACTCCCCCTTCCTCTTCCCTCGCCCCTACCCATAGCCTGTCATTCACAGTTTTCCCGGACAGCCAGTGGTAGGTAAAATAAACCCATCCTCGATCAAAGCCCTATCCAATAGTTTTTGTTTGGTATAAATACGTCAAGCAATTTAGCTACGATTGAATAACAGACAGACAGGCAAACTAGCAAAACGCCCATAACAGTAGCATTCGTAATGGGGGTTAGATAATATTGATAGTGAGCAATAGGTTGAAACGTAACATTGAAAATTTCATATATGCAGTATTAAAATATTAACTAAAACAAATTTCAAAAAATGCTTTCAAATATAATGAAAGCACATCATCATCTAAAGATATGTGCGTATATACTTTTGAACACAAAGAAAAGCAACAGTAAATTATGTTGATTCCATTATACAGTATTCAATAAAAGTGGGTTCTTTGGCCAGTTTCAGTTCAAAAATGTTATTCACAATCTGATAATTAGTGTAACCCAAATAGCACCAATAACTCCGTTCACAAATGACGTTAACAGTTACCGTTCATTCTAGGCCTGTGTGATTCCCATTGAGACAATCATTTGTTAATAATGATGACATTTTAACACTGTTTACAACAGCTCCCCTCCCGTAATTTACAATGTTATACTTTAGGAGTTTACTCTTATGACTCCAAGTTGTAGTTAGTCAGAACCCAAACACCTGAGTACAGGTTCGGATAAGTCGACTCCCCCCCCCCCCCCCCCCTTCCCTTCTTCAATCAATTCCCTTCTTTCCCCAACTAACAAGCTCCCACCATCCCCCCCCCCTCGTTAACCCATCCTTCTATCACTCCTCATCCCATCCCACTCCCTCCTCTTCCCCCTTCAATTCTCTCTCTCTCTCTCTCTCTCTCTCTCTCTGCATTTTGTCTGGGACATTATGGAAACTGATGCAACATTGTGTATCTCGATGGTACCATATATCTACCGCAACCTATATTGCTATATACATACTGTACCCCATCTCTGACCTAGTTTTTAACGGTACATTCAAGTACTGAACCCATTGGTAAGTTCCACATCTTTTATCCAGCTTCCTATGGTACCTCTTAAGTACTGTAACCTATTGATAGGTACCACATACCAACCGCTTTCCCTTTCATGGCAGTCTTGGTACCACCAAGAACTGTATTTCTATGGTATGTACTATATACCCATTGCATCCCTCAGCAAGTTTTTGCTGGTTTCTCCAAAAACTAGGTTCCATTACTAGGTACCACGTACAGTATTCTTTGTACGGGATACTGTAGTAGCACTAAATGGCCGCTGCAGTCTCCATTTTATCATAATTGCATTAGTTCCAGATTTGTTCCTGCCATCTGTAGTGACTCGTCTTACCTGTTGCTCAAGAGTCAATCTTTTTCTTTCCCCAGGTAGCGCCACCTCATTAAGGAAAAAAAATCATAGAACTAAGCCATATGAATCCAGATATGCTACCCATTACTCTGAAATAACATTATAATCATCATTATTTTTAAGTCTGGTTCAAGTAAAGCTTTGACGACAGAAACTGATAAACAAGAAAGAGTCAAGCGTTGTCGTATAATTCTCTCTCTCTCTCTCTCTCTCTCAAAGGCTTTATTAATGAAAATTATTCGCGTCAATGAACGTCGCCCCCGTCGGGGGGTAGTGCCGTCAGTGCACCTCATTCGGTGCAATGTAGGCATTACTTAAGATTGTTTGCAACGTCCCTTCGGCCTCTAGCTGCAACTACTTTCATTTCTTTTACTGTACCCCCTTTCATATTATCTTTCCTCCATCTTACTTTCCACCATTTCCTAACAATTGATTCATAGTGCAACTGCGAGACTTTCCTCCTGTTACACCTTTCAAACCTTTTCAATGTCAATTTCCGTTTCAGCTCTGAATGACCTTAGTTGCCCAGTGCTTGGCATTATGCCTAAAACCTATAAATCAATCAAACCTATAAATCAGTCAATGAACTTTGCTGAACTTCAATTATTCTTGATTCCTTTGTGTCTGTAATGGATACGTTACACATCCCCATGTGCTCTTTCGATCAGACGTTTTATTTTTAATTTCATCTTCATTTTCTTGTTCAGTGAAGTGAAACTGAAAACTGAAATAAATAAAAGAAAAGTTGTTGCTGTGTCTTATGAGTCTTGGTTTGTTGGACTATTTCTCCACTTTTCTCAGTAATGAAAATTACATTCAGTGTAGGCTTGCTTTATTTGTTTATGATCCGTTTTGCTTAATAGACAAGTAAAGTAAAGCAAATAAACCTAGAAATCTAAAAATTCACAATTCAGGGATTTTCATTATGGTTATTTTTTTTCATCAGCCACCTCACACTGTTATCCAACGTTGTAAGGTACCTTCAGTGGCCTAGGTCATCCTACTCATAAGGAATTCATTGTTGTCGACACCTGTCCGGTGAAACGTTTGGTAGCTTCGCTGTATGACACTGCTCTCTCTCTCTCTCTCTCTCTCTCTCTCTCTCTCTCGTCTCTCATCTCCTCTCCTCCTCTACTCTCTCCCCCCCCCCCTCTCCCCCCTCTCTTCTATTCCCCAATTCTCCCCCCCCCCTTTCCCCTTCCCCTTTCTCTCTCCCCCTTCCGTCCTTCCCTCCCCCTTCTCTCTCTGTGTGTGTGTGTGTGTGCTTCAAAGAGAATATTTATTAGCGAAAATAACACGATGTGAATTGATGAGTGGAACTAGGCTTGTCAAAGATGGTCAGTGGGGTCTTGCATGCGAGTATACTCTAATTTGCACTAAAATGAATGAAGTTTCACGTAGGGAATCAATGTACGGTTACTACCAAAACGAGGGACTGGTCGCACTTAGGCTTTTACTAGAAGAGAGATACTACGTCTAAGGTAACCCTTTCATTTGGCCCGAAGAAACAATGCCATATGTGAATATTTTGTCTCATGGTTCATTAAAAGATTTTTGTTCAATTTTGTCGATGCGAATAAATGGGTTATTATTTTAAATTGTTAATATGATCATTCTGTCCATTTTTCTATTTTACAAATGATAGGCATACATTAAGTTGCATTAAGAGTTTAAGAAAGTTGTCTTTCTTTGTTTAAGGTAAGACATGTTCTGTATTATTAAATATCAGTAAATCGAACAAATATTGTATAGATCCTTAGTTACGGTGTCATTTTCGTCCAGAAATTATCATTTGTTTCAAATTCCCTCCGCAGTATAATTTCACCTATTCTTGGGATGGATTTATCCTTGAGCGTTTTGAAAATTTAAATGGTAATCGTTGAAAGTGAGTTCGTATTGTGATGTACCGTTGTTGTATTTAATACTAAAGTAGACCAGTTAACCTCTTGCCTTTTTCCCGAAAAATTGTAGGGACTTAGACCCTAGCTTTAGAGGAGGGTGGTGGACACCGGTGTGTGTTTTGTGTGAATCCCCCAGCTCTGGAGCACATATGGGTGAACTGTTCTAGATGTGTAGGTGAGAGAAAACAACAAAATTTCAGGTTCCATAAAAGGTTTTAAAGACGATGAATACAATGTTGTGAATTTTTGTATTTTCAAAACTATTAAAGTTTTTTATATCCGACATTTTTTTTATGTATTACTAGATTGTGAGTAAATAAATAATATTTCACAGTTCTATCTTTTAAGCATTTTCCATCATGGTACCGAATAACCAAGTTGTTCTAGGGCCAGCTCATCTGACCAAAGTTTCGTAAATCAGACTTAATCAGACTAGTTGTAGAGGGCATAAATACTGTGCTTAATAAATGGCACTTGAAGTTTTGTATATTTTAGATTTTTAAAATTGTGTCGGTTACAGTTTTTTTTATAAATATATTTTGCCCAGCTATGAAAAGAGGGACCTGATGCGAAAAGTTCCGTAGCTTTTTGTCTGTTAAAAGAAAATGCGGTCGTCGTCCTCCTTAAATTTGTTTCTCTTGTAAGAACTTGAACTATTGATGATATTTACTGGGGCTACAAATGGGGCTTTAATTTTGTGAAAAAGTCTTTTTACAAGTACGATTGCTTCTATGATTTAATGTATCAGAGGATTTAATGTATATTTGAGAGTATTTATATAGCATAGAGTGACGCTTGTATTTTTGTGTGTTTTCGAATAGGTTTTGTGTGACCAGAATTTGTCTTTGTCTTTATTCCTTTTCCTCCTCAAAAGACATCTTTTCTAATGCAAATATTAAAAGAACAGAAGTAGCATTCCTAATTCAAGCCCTGTCTCTTACACGGGTTAGCACAGTTTTTTAATATTTGTTGAAGTTCTTGACGAATTCTCAGTTGAGGAAAGTTTTCGAGAAGTAGTTGTGTTAAATTGTCAAGACGCCGCACTTGGAGTTGTAAAGGTGTCAAGGTGAAACTCTTCGGAGTGTTGCCAGTCATAAATAGTATGTTTATGACTTTTTCTCAATTGACTTCAAAAGGAAGTTCAAGTTATAGAGTAGTTTCGATGAAATGGAAGTGTCTTATTTTTATCATCGGCAGCGCGGATTCAGTAGGAACCATTTCTGATGATTAGTTTTCGATTTGGGCAAGTAATCCAGACAGTTATTTGTATTTTAATAAAGTTTTTAAGAGAAAGCCAGATTGAGACAGTTTATTTGGGTAACTATGGTAATCTTGTAATTCGTTCAATGTTAGTAGATTCAGGGGAACCATGATCTGTAATTAGTACTCTTATTAAACTTAGCCACTCCTAGAGTGAAGCTATTGATTTTGTCTGTAATATTACATTTACGATTAAATGTTATGCTTCATTTTGTCAGTTCCTAAATAAATTTGTCTGGAAAATATCCCATGGTCATTGATTATGTGGCCAATTTTTCAAGTCCGCACGTACAAAAACAAGGTAAAAATCACTTAAGCTCATACGGATATGTCTTTTTAGAAGACTACTAATATAAGTAATATGTTACAGTGTCCGAAATACTGTATCGGGTTAGACAGGTGTAGATTCCGATAACATTATATTACCTTTTGAGAGTCAATGTAAAACCTGAAGTTTGTGGAAAAAAAAATACCGACACGTATGAAGTTTTATTAAATCTGCTGTAAAGATATGCTGGTCCGCATATTATTCTTAATTTACTGCCACTAGAAATATTACTAAGCGATTCATTTCTTCATCGTCTTGAAACATAATTTTGTTTTTGTATGATTGATCAAGAAGGAAAGGACGTTTCACTTATTTCGGGCATTCGATTGACAACTTGTCATTAAGGAACAAGAGTCCGTTTCAGTAAAAGGAGAGAGAAAGTTGCCTCTAAGTTCAGAAATTCCGAAGCCCAGCGTTATGGATTTAATCATTCCTTCATGAATGAGTGGTCTCAATATTGTCTATTGTTTGGAATAAGGCTTAACTCTCCGGCTAGACATAATGATTAATATCAGTTAAAAAATAGTCATTAATCTCGTTTCGAATGGCAATATCAATGAAAAGTAAGGCTAAGCTTACTGCATAGTCAAGTAAATGTATAATCGAAAAACCAACTCAGATCATTATGATGTTAGGAACACTAGACATACCAATTAGCTTTGTCCTTGCCCCACATGAACTCATTTACTTGTGCCTGCAATACCCTTAACCTAGAACACTAAACATCTATCCTTGTTTCTAATCCACTAAACATGGGTTATTATACCCGATTTTGGTAATATGAAAAAAATTATTAAATACACATTTACTTTGAAAATAAACGATACAGATTGAATTTAAAGTTTCTTTGATGTATCAAATTTGTTGGGTCATCTTCGTGACTGACAATGATGCAGGCATGATTTAAAGAAAAAAAATTAAAAAAGGGTATAATATACCCATGTTATTGGTTTAGTGATTGGGGTTTAGTAGTGTAAGGTTTTTAACCGTCTGAAATTGTCATTTATCTGTTCTTGGTGATCTAACCACTCTATAATCACTAAACTCTGTTAAACTATACCAAGATATTACATAATCACAGAAACTGGGTATTGTATACCATTATGTTCCCACATCTATAATAATTAAATTCTTGCACACTGTACCCAAACATGTGGTTCTAGAGAAAACCTGCCAGAGAAGCTGAGCAGTATGACCCACCTTTGCCACAGCTCAACAAACAATGTTTTCTTGCGTAAGGTCTTGATGATCTTTTTTTCAGAAGTTGATAATCGATTTTTGGTTAATTCATAGTGAATGATATTGTTAATATAAATATCTTCACGGAATTCCCTGTTGCGCCATTAGACAGGTTTATGGTGACTTTTTTTTTTGTTTACTTTGTACTTCATTTCTTTGGTTGTTATTGTAAAAGTTCCCGTTTAGCTTGAATAAAGTGCATTTTCATAGATGTATGAAATATGTTGTTACGTATGGTCAGGATTTTCAAGATCGAATATTTGGTTTTTTGTGAAGGCTTAGTTGTTTTGGTTTTAACATGAACCGAGTTTGTGTAAACGCCGCCTCATCCTTGACGTCAATGGCTTGGTCGAGTATTAGTGACCCGAGTGAATACAGACCTCCACAGACCTCTCTCAACCTCTGTCTCGAGAGATTTCTAACTATCAAGTGTCTTGAGTAGGTGTTCATAGTTTGGCCATCCCTCCAAATCATAAACCATGACAAGTGTCTAGATCGACTTATCAAGCAATTTCTTTTCATAACCAGAAAGTCAATGATAATTTTACTAAATAGATCAACAGTGAAAATGAAAAAGTGTAAGTCTCCGAAATGCTCTTCACGTTTCACCAGATTCTTAAAAAGAAGGAACGACGAAGATATGTAACGAGATTCTGGAATCACAAATCTGTCGTTACCCATTATTTCTGATGCAGTTCCACAAAATAACAACATTTCTATTGACGAAGCGCAAATTCAAATCAAGCTATTTTAAATCTCGTCGATATTGACTTTTCCTTTGAACGAAATTGCGTCGGTTCCTTATAATCCAAGGTGAACATCACAAGCGACGCAACTGAATGGGATGACCTTGGGAGAGGAGACCGTGTGATTCGATTGTCGAAGGGGAAGGGGGACAAGAAATTCTGGCTGGATTCCAGCCAAGTCATCTTCGTTCCTTTTAAACGACGCCAGCCAAAATGCACTACGTCGTGTGGAATGACAGTTGCTTGATAAATTACCAAGGTATTTGACAGGAAAAATTGAAGTTAATTTTGAACACACTTGATGAAAAGGACGTCCGTAATAGAAACTACCAGAAACTAACGTGTCATTTCTAATGATCACGACTTTATGTGTACATAAAGTTAGTAGTATGTTGTCCTACACGTACTGGAAGCACAACGAAAAACTTAACAAAATCCCTGCTTGTGCGCAATAATCTGAAATTTTCCACAGACTGAATTTCCAACTATCATCATCTTAAAATCATCTAAGACTATTTAAAGAGTGGAAGCTTTAAGCTTAATATGGAAATTTAAAGACTATCACAAAAGATTAACAGAGTAATTTTTTTTTTTTACCCTCCGTCTGCGGTGTTTGGACAGGGTGACAAAATATTTTGAGCTCACTTGAACGGTTACAAAATGCAAAAGAACTTCGAATACAATTTTAGGGTAAGGGAACATTTCATCTGCAAAGGCAATAAATTGAGGGAGGCCATAGCCGAAACCGTAGCCGGAGATTTAACAGAGGGACATTTGACCTAGAGTTCGGTTCTCGGGCATTCCATCGAGGAGTCTAGAGATGTGTATTTCTGGTGATAGAAGTTCACTCTCGAAGTGGTTCGGTAGTCACGTAAAGCCGTTGGTCCTGTTGCTGAATGACCACTGGTGCCATGCAAAGTAAAAACACCACACAAACAAAACAAACTTAAAACAGACAAAATTGGCCGACGGACATTTGGCCGAAAGTTGACAAGTGTGAATAGTAACTAGCAATACTTTTTAAGTATTTTAATTATCAGTTTATTGCCAAAAAATAACACCGTAAAATAAAAAATACAGTAAGATGCATGTTCTTCAGTATTTAAAGATTGAGCGCAGTTGCGCTCAGAAAATTATTTTTGATGCACATCATATTTCTCAATGAGAGACATGAGCCTTGTGTTTAATATCTGATACTTCATCTTCGATAATCTCAATGCAACTCCTAAATTGACCATCTTCATTGTTAACTCCAAGTTTGATTGATCTTTCCATAGCTTTGAAACTAGACGGCGAATAGAAGGGTGGGTGATTGTATATACATGCCACAGTAATATAGTACATAATATAAATATATGCAGTAGGCACTGTAAATAAAAAAACTGGGGAAACGTTAACTTACCTTCAAAACTTTTGACCAGCAACTGTATCAGTGTCGAGGTAGGTTACTAACAAAGTTGGTTTAGTTTGACCAATGGCTGGTTCAAAGTATTTAAGCTGAAATTGGCAGTTACGCAATTCAACAATTAAGATGGTAAACTCAAAGTAAATTCCGATTGTTTTCGAACTGTTAAGATTGCTTGTCATAATTAACAGAACGGTGCAACATACATGTAGGTACGTCTACTACATTTTCGGCTAAATGCCCGTCGGCCAAATGTCTGTTCGGCCAAATGCCAAATGCCCGTTAGCCAAGTGTCCGGGAGCCATGGATGTGAAATTGTAAATAAACTGCTAAAGGAAATAAAGGCTCAAAATTTATCATTTTTCAGTAGCCTCTTAATGGCCATCGGCCAATGGGTTAGTTTAATCCCATAATGGAGAGATGGTGAAAATTCTGAGATACCTAGTAGTGGACAGCCCGAATTAGTGGGTAGAGGTGTTACCGGTTGCGGCCTTTGTATAATGGCCATTCATTGTGATCATGGACCCTCGCATTTCAAAACTGCATAGTGTCGAACAGTACCGAGTGTACTTGTACTCTAACGAAACGAGTGTTTGAAGTGACTCAGAGATTCCTGTTGAGGGCCAATGAAAATATCAAATGGACTCTGTTACAAGATTCCATAAGCAACCGCCTAAGATGCAAGTGGGGGATAAGATTTATTTGAAACGGCTGTAACCGTGGAAGCATAAGCTTGAACCCGCCTATGTAGGTCTAACCACGTGAAAGACCTTAAGAGAAATAGCCAGTGATCCAACATATCAGAACAGGGGTCCTAGAAGAACTCCGTCTGTCACACATGCACCCTGTTAAATTGTATGCCTGGCTATTTAGGGAAGGTGGTTTAAAATATTCCTCCTCAATTAATTGTCAACCATAAGAAAAAGGAAAAATGATGTGCATGATTGCCTGTAGGTTATGAACAATACTGTCAATCACCGTCTGCAATGTCTGATTTAATGTGTTAACATCCAGGTAGAACGTTAGCAAGTCTAAAGAAGGGAAGGTCTATAATTTTTTTTCATTATATATCGATATGTAAGCCATATCTAAAATTTAACATCGCATTATTAACAAATGACAAATTATTGTGTAGAGGTAAGAATTGTGTGTGGTTGCTGCTCTTAGATCAAACTAAGATGACTATATTTTTGTTCTTGTCGCAAACTGTCCACTGAAAACGTTAAATTATAACAACTGTACTTTACCTGTTTTCAAACTATTCAAATGTTTGTTCTGAAACCATGATTACGGAAGGTGTTTGTAAATGACCCAGAATTTTGAATTCATTCTTTTAACTACGGAACGATCCTGTTGTATTTTGGTCGGTCGGTGTTGGCACACAAGGGGCGCTAAAATTATGGATTAGTGAATCTCCCCTTGGAGGTTAGTGGTTCCATTTCCTGCAGGTGATTCAACAATATTGTGCGAGTCAGGCTGACAGACAGACAGACAGACAGACGCGCGCACACACACACACACACACACCCGGCCGGTACTTGCTTCTAACTCTATTTGGCGCTGCTTGAATGTGTTTACACCTTAGGACCTTTCGTGGCCACTTTTTTTTTTATTTTTGTTTTATTTTTTATTTTTTTTTTTATCTCAGGACCTTCCGATTGTTTCACTTGTTTCGATCCCACCAGTCAGGCATAGGCATATATATATATATATATATATATATATATATATATATATATATATATATACTAATATATCTATATATTATATATATATATATATATATATATATATATATATATATTATATGTGTGTGTGTGTGTGTACATGCATTAAATCATCATACAAGACTCGGACTAAAATGAGCATACTAATAACTGTACAAAACATTGTTTAAAATGTCTGGAGAAAGGTGTTACCATGCAAATGAAAGGAAAGAATAAGAGTGACACGGAGAAACGTTAAAAGTCCCAGCCGCCCTGTTTTTATTCCGAGTTCGAACTTCAGAATTTTTTAGCTTTCATTCCCTGATCCGACGGAAATACACCCAGACCCTCCTTCTTGTATCTTGTAACTTGGAAAAGACCACAAGTCGTCTATGAAATGCCGAACTTGACTTGGGCTCTCCAATATTGTGGAATTAATCATGGTATGCCAAACTTTGTGAAATTTAAATTCTGTAAGTCTTCACTTTACTATAACTCTTTATGCTGAGGCTACAAGGAGATTATTAGACATGGTGATTAATTTTAACATCAAAGCGTTCAAGATTTTAACGGAACGTCACCAACAGTTCTCTACAAATATTCTTTTTAGACCGAATCATTTTTAAGTATTTGGCTAATAAAGCTTTTAATCAGCGTTTCCATCACCTTGGGTAGCTACTCATGAGAGGAAATTAACAAATCTTAGTTCACTGTTCGTAAATTTTTATGTAAGCCAAACTTTAATTTTTTGGACTACCATTATCTGTAAGAGATCAACTTTTATTATCCTTTGGACTCCGAGTTTTGTTATTACCCTCTGAACTCCGAGTTTTGTTATTACCCTCTGAACTCCGAGTTTTGTTTATTATCCTTTGGACTCCGAGTTTTGTTTATTATCCTTTGGACTCCGAGTTTTGTTTATTATCCTTTGGACTCCGAGTTTTGTTTATTATCCTTTGGACTCCGAGTTTTGTTTATTATCCTTTGGACTCCGAGTTTTGTTTATTATCCTTTGGACTCCGAGTTTTGTTTATTATCCTTTGGACTCCGAGTTTTGTTATTATCTTTGGACTCCGAGTTTTGTTTATTATCCTTTGGACTCCGAGTTTTGTTTATTATCCTTTGGACTCCGAGTTTTGTTATTATCCTTTGGACTCCGAGTTTTGTTATTATCCTTTGGACTCCGACGTATTATCCTTTGGACTCCGAGTTTTGTTTATTATCCTTTGGACTCCGAGTTTTGTTATTATCCTTTGGACTCCGAGTTTTGTTATTACCCTCTGAACTCCGAGTTTTGTTTATTATCCTTTGGACTCCGAGTTTTGTTTATTATCCTTTGGACTCCGAGTTTTGTTATTATCCTTTGGACTCCGAGTTTTGTTATTACCCACTGAACTCCGAGTTTTGTAATTATCCTTTGGAGTTTAGAATCGAGTTTTGTTGTTATGCTTTGGCCTCGAGTTTTGTTATTATCGTCTGGAATCTGTACTCGATTTTTGTTATTATCTTCTGGAATCTGGACTCGAGTTTTGTTATTATCCTTTGGACTCCGAGTTTTGTTATTATCCTTTGGACTCGAGTTTTCTTATTATCATCCGGACTCGAGTTTTGCCTTCCTTGCTACAAACCGTCTTTTAATCAGTTTTTTGGGGTTTCGTAGTAATTTTTACAGATTTTTCACTTCTAGTTTAATGGTTAACACTTAACGTTTGCGTTCATCAGTATATTCTTTATTCCATAAAACTTTTAATCTAATTGGACACCATTTTTTAAGAAACAGTTTTTGGAAATTCTGAAGCAGCTTGGTAACTGTCATAATCATTATCACGAGACCTGATGAAGGAAAAGGTGTAGTACTTTTAAACAGAGAGGATTACGGGTACACACAAAAAGTGCAAGATATTCTCAAGGACAATACCAAGCTTCGGTGCTTGGGTAAACCAGATTTTACTACCACTTTTCGAGGTTATGACAGAATAAACAAGTTTTGAAAATCTTTGTGACCAAGAAAGTAATTTCCAGTGATTTTGACTAATCATTTAAGGACCCTATGGGATTTTATATAGACTACCTAAGGCACATAACGAGGGTGTTCCTAACGAACTATATTATCTTCTTACGAAACGCCCAACTATAAATGAGCCAAATTGTTGTATCTCTGCTAACAATTACACGTTTAGGAACTCAAAACATTTTACAGAAAGGATTTCTAGCTCCAGAGTCAGACCTATGCGTAGTGAATCCAGATATCGAATCACTATTTACAACGTACTGTGAAGGAAACTATTCAAATGATTTCAAAGCAGATTTATATTAACTCGAGTTTTTTATAAGAAGTTATATTTGGCAGTGCAGGACACAACCTTTGTTTTTAACAATGTCGTATATTCAGATGGCCATTTATTCCATTTGCGGGAGTAACTTTGTTTCTTTCCATCTTATTCTAGCACCAGGCTCTCCCTCACATATATATTTTCAAAAGGCTTCTCTTTCTCTTATGAAGTTTGCAGGTGACTTGATAGAAAATGGAAGGGACCGATAATATAGTCAAAGGAAAAAGGGTTTCCAAAAGAATAAATGGTCGCTTAAACAGTGGATTTTGTTAGTCTGAATTTGTGTGTTTGGCTTGGCGAGAGAGAGAGAGAGAGAGAGAGAGAGAGAGAGAGTCGTGGAAATATCCGATGAACGGATTTGCGTAGGAGGAGCGTGGATTACACGCCGAAGCTCTTCCTACTATTCATGATGGAATTGGAGTACAATATTTTCACGGAGCACTCATCCCCTTGTCTCGATATTTGTTAATTTCTTATTTTTCCTCTGATCTCTCCTCGCACCCCACTTCTGACGGCAGCCACGACGGTTTGTTAAAGCGAGAAACGTAACTGGTTTAAAGGATAAAAAAAAAAAAAAAAAAAAAAAATCCGGTCAATGCCAGCCAAAAAGAGGGTGGTGCCATCAGTGTACCTCACGCCTTGCACTGTGGACTTAAGAAGGATCTTTGCAGCGTCTCTTCAGCCCCAGTTGCAACCCCTTTCATTCCTTTTACTGTACCTCCCTTCATATTCTCTTTCTTCCATCCTGCTACCCACCGTCTCCTAAGAGCTGTTTCATAGTGCAATTGCGAGGTTTTCATTCTGTGACACCTTTAAAACCTTAGTTATCAATTTCCCTTTCAGCGCTGAATGACCTTATAGGTCCCAGCGCTTGGTTTTGGCCTAATTTTATATTCCAATTCCAGTCAAGAAAAGAGCTTAAATAATTAAAGGTTACATGATTGATTTTCTAAAACTGGCATCGCAACAACGCTGAGAATCAACGGAAATTGAGCTATCCTACATACTTAGTTTCTTTCTATTGTAATGAAAATATTAAACACTCAAACTTTCCTTATATTAAAGTTCGTAGGAACATTGTATCGACCAAGAAATCTGTTATGAATCATTTGATAGGTAGCGAATAATTAACAACAAATGCTTCGACCCTTTCTTGAACTAGGCTGAAATATTGGAATAATTTTGAACTATTGACTCATTGCACAAACCCTTTTATGTTGTAATAAAGAATTTGTGGTTTTAATTTAATAGTGAAGGCTTTGAACCAGTTAACTATCAGTAACAGACTTTGAGCCTTTATCTGTTCGAACCTCTGACCTCATGACAGAACACCTTTACATTAATTTACTAAGTTTTCCGAAAACTATCAGTTGAAGTTCTTTCAAACTAGCAACGAGGGTCTGGCCCAACATTTCCAAGGGACGAAGAATACGAACCTTTCTGGGGTGATGACGGATGTCTCATTTCAGGTTCATTATGGCAAACGGCGCCAACCCTCCTGTCGTAATCAATAAGGCAACAGCACCTTTTGCACGACCTCAAATGAAGGGAATCCTGACGGGGACGGAAGCTCCCATGTGGCAAGAAGATTGCATTGGTTAGGGGATGTAATTCCTTAATTCAAAGCATAGTTCCCTACTTCAAGGCCATTCCTACCATGTAAGACGTCTCTCTCTCCCTTTTTCAGAAAGAGAACCTCGACTTAGTTGCTCCTGCTTGCATTATCGGGCAATGGCGTACGAGAGGAGCATCTTCATTCACAGTACCCAGCGCCTTTAGGATTCATTCGCCTGGGAATTGTTAATGATGATTATAGCACTCTCTCTCTCTCTCTCTCTCTCTCTCTCTCTCTCTCTGTATATATATATATAATATCTATATATATATATATATGTATATATATATATACCATATATATACACTTGTATGATGTATATGTATAAATCTATACGTGTGCGTATATTTCATAGTGTGCTTAACAAATAAATAAACATTCAGAAGGCATGTCAGCATTATATCCAAACCTGTACATCCACAGACCTACTCAGCTCTATGGATATTGAAGTTCATTGTAGCCAAACTCTATCTTTCATTTATCCATCACATTCTAGGTATTCCTCCTTTTCCTCCTAACAATTATGGCTTACTCCACCCTTTCACCAGCAAATTGTTTATTATTATTTCCACATTAGGCATCCTGTCACCAATACACCAACTTTTATGAAACTTCACATTTCTTGCCTTGTCAATTCTTCTTAAGCCACATATACATACAGTACCAATAAAAAATTTCTTCCTTCCTCTTTCAACGTCCATACTTCACATATATAAAAGAGGGTTCACTCAACCGTCTCTCTTTATAAATTCCCACCTGCGCTACCATAGATGATCCAAGATTGACTTCCAGACCTATAAAAGTCAGCCACTTCATTTTTTTACCGTCCATATCCAATAGTCCATCTCCTTGGTTTTAATGCACTCTCATATCCGTATATATGAGCGCCTCAGTGGCGTGATCGATATGGTCTTGACCTGCCACCTCGGTGGCCTCGAGTTCGATTATCGAGCATTCCATTGCGGGGTGAGAGATGTGTATTTCTGGTGATAGAAGTTCACTCTCGACGTGGTTCGGAAGTCACGTAAAGCCGTTGGTCCCGTTGCTGAATAACCACTGGTTCCATGCAACGTTAAAACACCATACAAACAAACAAACAAACATATCCATATATACGTATACTTAGTGAATCGTAACCTTTTCCTCATGAAAATACTTTCACCCTCGTTTAGTAGCTTTTTCAACTTCTGTGCTAATCTATTCCCAATCTTCTCTCGTGACTTTTCAGATTCTCATCCGCTATTCCCATTCTTTTCTCTCGCTTCTTTTATCACACTATCCGTAATGATATTAAACAGCTGTGAAGACGTATAATACCTTCGTGTCAGATCGACATTTACATTAAACTAGCCACTTTGTCATTTGCATTTTCCAGCACAAGTTGTTTCCTTAATATAAATATTGCGCCTAGTAATTCACATTTTATTCTATAATTCTCAGCGTCTTTCCCATTGTGTTAAACTATTTAGAGATTCAAATGTGACACATGATACTTTTCCCTTTACTTTTAATCGTTCTGCATACCTCTCTTATCTGTGTTAAACTCGTTATAGATTCGATATGCCATTCATGTATAACTTTCTCAACAACGCACGCACACGTTCTTTCGCGAGACCAGTTCTGTTCTTCGCAGGACCCACATATTCCTGGTTCTTCCCATAAGTCTGTTATTATTTAAAATCCTCAATCTCTATGCTATTACAATGCTACCATTGTATCTTAAGTAATATGGTGCCCTTTTATTGATCATTGTTGCTTTATTACCCGTTCCTTTGTAACCTTTCTCTCATCCAGAGTCACCTTACAAACCTTGGGCTGATGTTTTCACCAGAATAGTCACTTCCGGAAGCACTCTCAATAAGGCAGTTATCATCATCTACATCCTCTTACTGGTGAAACACGAATGAGCCCATGGGAAAGAATATACTACGTCACATATTCATCACCTTACAAATACTGCTATATTTGTCTCTTTTTCGGGTCCCGTATTGTAAATGGAGGCACTACCGCTCTGGATTTCCTGACATGCCATCTATGCCACATTTTCATGTCTTCATTTTCCTCGTCCTGAACATTAAAATTCCGCTGTTGTATTATGTAATGTCTTCTCTGGAGTCTTCGTTGCTTCATAATTTTTTTTTTTTTGCTTCATACACAACGTTACATAGCTTTTTCGTCGAAATGGGCGTGAGATGATTGGTACCCCTCTTCAACTGGTGTATTTAACTTACGTTATTTGCCCATATTCATCTGTTTATGGGAATAAGACGACAGAAGCTAATTAAAGGTCCGTTTTAAACACGATGAAATAATCTTAATCTGCAGAAATTATATTAAATAAAAGAAAATGAATAAATAGAAAGTCTATGATTGACCAATGTACCTGTTTCTCACAGATAAAACTTGAAATTTAGGAGACACAATTTCAAAAGTTTTTAATTTTCTCTCTCTCTCTCTCTCTCTCTCTCTCTCTCTCTCTCTCTCTCTCTCTCTCTGCAGCTCATTTGTTTCTGTCGTTTGAAACTGGCGAGTAATTATCTTTTTTGTGGCTATTGGTTTTTGATACCTAAATGACGTCTTTTGTAGCCTTTTATAAAAAAAAAAAATCTTGCATGAAAATGTTATTATTTCGGATATAACAAGCGTCATAATTTTGGACTGAATTGACTATTTTTATTTCTGTTAATATGATAACGTTCGAGTTATTCTGCAACTTTACGAAAAAGTTTGGAAAAAAAATTTGAATGTGGATTCTCGGCTAGTTTTACCTGCTTGCAATGGACGTCAATAGATTAATGGAATTTTATTACCTAGTGTGGATTCAGCGTACTTTTCTTTAATTTTGTAACGTTTTAAATGTAAGTTTTTTGTAACCCAGTAACTTGGTAACCATTTATTGCTCTTTCTCTTTATGATAGTTTTTTTGCTTTTGTACAAAAATGGGATTTACTGAATAGCATTGAACGTTTGCTAAAATGATTCTGATGACAATTAACGAAAAAAGTTGTGTTCCTTTTTGTCGTCTTTTTCCTTATTCAGATAAAATTACATGCTTTTTGATCCCTGTTCAAGTATATTTTCCCAGTGAATTCTATGATAAAATATTGAGGTTTTCGCTTCAAGCTCTGCATATACTGTAATTGGGTGGATCAGTTTTTTGCTGCCTTCGTCAGGCATGGGCCATGTGCTCATGAACGGAAATGCACAAGCACAGCAAGCAACCTGTCAAGGTGTTTGGATATTTCACGAGTTGATAGCTATGCAGAAAGCACGTGCATGCTTAGTAGCATTCTAGTTAAAATATACCCGTGCTAATTATAAGTAAGACAGTAGAAACTTGAATCTAGATTCCCACTGTAATGAGACTGTTATTAGAAATGTAAAAATATAAACAAATTCGTTATTTTGATTCTAAAAGCAGCTGAACCAACCTGACTTAACCTTAAATTAGCTGCTATACTTATTGGTACAGCTTTGAGAAGTTAGATCCAAGACTAAAAGAAATGTGGATAATTGCTCATGGAGATGATTGCTGGTATCCACTAAACATTAGTTAGTCTGAGATGATGAAAATGAATTTCAGTTGCAGTAGAGGAGAAATAAAGTTATGATTACACAGAAATATTTAGAAAATGATTCGTCCATGTTTGATGGAAAGGCTTGAGAATTTGAAGATAATTGGCAGTGTTAAGTTATTGAAGAATGTGAGTAACTTTTTCGTTTATGAAGGAAGGCAAAGGAGGAGACTGAAAAAATGCTGGGTAGGTGGTTGGTAGAATTTTCAGAAAGGCCGGGTATTCTCACGCACAGGTCAGTCTCCCTGTCAGTGCATCGAAACTACCATTAAAACATACGTGTGGACGACAGTTTGTGGTAAGTCCACTTACCAGCGCTAATGAATTGATGGAATTGCCTCAAGTTCTTTGGACCGACTGACAGGTGATCGCATGTGTGGAATGGTAACCAACGATTTTATGACAGTTCGCCGCCGGATTTCACTAGGGAAGGATGTCAGCCGCTCGGACCAGAATATAGATAAACTATGTTTAGGCCCAATTCATTTCATTGTTAGACCATGCTGTGCTATTTGTAGACCGTTGTGAGTCCAAATCTTATGATAGAAATAAAAATCTATTTCCATGCGGTAGACACTTTGGTATAGGCCTAGACCAGTGTCCTGCCTCTTAATGAAAGGTGTTACTAGTGAAAGTAGGCTTCACGGTCTATTTTTATTAATAACTGAACCAATCCCCAGGTCTAATTTAACCTACTATGAGATTCAGGGCCTCTGTAACACGGTTTTTTCGCAATAACTTTTTATCTATGCATTTCATAAATATAACGCTTATTCAGAATACATATTATATCAACACATAAATTTTGAGTGTATTCTGCACTACGTAGGTTCAATAAATTTGGTACTTATAATGTAAAAAGTGACCTTTTTGAAGACGGGCCAACTTACTCAGAGAAAAGGTTTCGAACGCACTCGTTACGTAACTTATGACATCATTTCTTTCCTCTTTCTCGATGGATGATTGGCTATACGTAACGAAGGCTAAACCTCTGGCAACAATGACATACAAATTTAAATACAAGCAAAGCAGTACACCTTTATGAACTCTGGAACCTTTCCACTGACAATTGTCATAATGAACAAACCAACAAAATATGTTAATAAATACAAAAACACTTCGATTATTAGTCTAACTCCCAAAATAAGTTTCCAAAGAAATTACAGTCTACTTTATAGGTCACAATCAGATTGACAAGATGTAGGGAATAGTTGGTAATTACCAAAAACATAGTAGACAAGCTTGATATGATAACTGCTATATCCAGTGTCAAGCAATTTTTATTTATTAGCTTGTCTACCTATTTACCGAAAAAAAAATAGCCGGTACCGTATATTGGTTTTAAACCTTCACCAATAATTATCGTTAGAATGTTGACTTCATGAGGCTCCACCCACTTTCGCCTCGTTATAATTCAGGATAACATGAAGGCTAACATGGGCATTGTTGGATTAGAAAATTTACCTTCTGGCTATAAAAAAACTAATTTCTCGAGTAGTTGTAAGAAGTGCTAAATGATCCTCAAGGATCCCAGCAGTTGGCCTAAACGTTTAATTCATGTATATTACTGCTATACTGTTGCGGCACTACTGCTACAGTAGTATTACTACGCTAGCACAGATACCCCATGTATCGTTCCGCCATTCATAGTCTTTGGGTTTCAGAGCCGATGGAATTTCTGTCTGGTGGATGGGCGGGGCAACATTTAGTCAAAAGGGTTTGTTTACCTTGCTTACGTAATGAATGTTTTTCGACTCTTGGCTCGTAATCATTGGCCATGGCGTCGGCTAGATCATTTTTACTCTATAAAAATTAAAACTATCGGGTTTAGGTTATTGATAATGCTGACAGAATTTGTGTGTGGTTGTAAAATATACATATGTCAACTTTCAGCTACATCCGATGCTTTTACAAGGAGCAAAGTCCAAAAAACCGTGTTACAGAGACCCTGAATCTCATAGTAGTTCATTAATATTGGTTATGAGAATATACATCTCTCTTTTAATAGACTGCACTCTGTTACGCCATTTTGCTTCTTTCCTATTTTGAAGTGAATTGCCGCAGCAGCTAATTTATGCTGCTCCAACTCCTTATCACCCAGCGGAGTTTCCATCGCTGCCATATAGTTGTTGCCACGACGAAGGCTAGGCGAGAAATGAAGGCAATGGCCTCGAGTTGACTGTCCGACTGACAGTTTCTACTCTTTACGTGTGGACACTTATCCGTCGCGCATTGTCGTGGGTGGATTGGCAGGTAAACCTAAACGTGAGTACCATGCCAAAGAAAGGGCCTTCATAACCAAAAGGACATGCGAGAAGAGGCAATTGAAGCAATATTTGTAAGGGGATCGAGGAATTTCTTCGCTCATGAAGGGTCACTTAAGCTGTGAGAGATTTTTACACGGGGCTTATTTTTTTTATTCTTTAGCAAGAATATGATTGGCACGATAATTACATCTCTTTGATATTACTTACATTAAAGGTAATGGCTATTATAGCAAAATGAAATATTTTTTTTTCTCTCTCTCTCTCTCTCTCTCTCTCTCTCTCTCTCTCTCTCTCAACGTATATATATTTATATATATATATATATATATATATATATATATTGTATATTGGTATAAATATTTTTTATATTATACTATATATATGTATTATATATATATATATATATATATTATATATTAATATAAATTAATTATTATTTAATATATTATTATTATTATATTTATATTTATTAAATATCTATATATATATATATATGATATATATATTATAGATATATATATATATATATATAATATATATATTATATATATATATATGTGTGTGTGTTTATATATTTTATATATTTAAAGATGTGTGTGTGTGTGTGTGTGAGTGAGAGAGAGTGGAATATTCTCATACTTTTCTTCAATAATATCAGAAGGAAAGCGAATCAAGGAAGGATCTCTTTCTCAGAAGGAGACTATGTATTGTATCACAGACTGAGGCTCTGAATCATGAATTTAATCCTTCTCCTACCACTTCAATCTTCTTTTCCACGAGGGAGCTTCCTTCCCCTTCAGGATTTCATTCATTTGAAGATAGCGTGAAAACTTTCTAATCCGTAGTCATTACTTCCAACGGGTTCGAATCGTTCTTCATCAGAAACCTGAAATGATTCTTCCGTCACTACCTCGGAAAGCTCCAGTTGGGGGTAGTGCCGTCAGTGTACCTCATGCAGTGCACTGTAGGCATTACTTAAGGTTCTTTGCAGCGTGCCTTCGGCCCCTAGCTGCAACCACTTTGGTTCCTTTTACTGTACCTCCTTTCATATACTCTTTCTTCATCTAACTTTCCACCCCCTCCTAACATTTGATTCATCGTGCAACTGCGAGGTTTTCTTCCTGTTACACCTTTCAAACCTTTATTTTCAATTTCCATTTCAGTGCTGAACGACCTAATAGATCCCAGTGCTTCGCCTTTGGCTTAATTTCTATATTCAACTCGACTATCTCGGAAAGGTTCACGTTTTTATAGCAAGGAAACTGAAGTATTACTTTACTGTTAGATCTAAAAGCTTCAAACGCTTGTCATTGAAAATTAGATAATTAACCCTTACAGGCCGGGCTAAAATTTACATTCAAAATGTTGAAAACATTGAAAACTTTTGCAGTAGAAAGTTGAAGTTTAGAGTCTCAATTCCTTAGGTAAGGAGATGTGAGTTAATTGTCTTAAAGGGTTGGTGGTGTTTGTATTTAACACCTTACCTGATTAAAGAATCTGTCATCAGGCCAAAAATGCTGCGTCCCCCATTATCATGTAGTTGGGCTTGTTTCGTTTTTCTGTGACTCAAAAGGGCTCGAAGCCTGGAAATTCAGTTCGGAAATAGTCCCACTTAATGTTTGTTTTTATCTGGTTACGTTTTAAATTTCCAAGTTAATCGAATTTTTTTAACATATATTTGCTTTAGTTTTTATAGCTTAATTCTTTGTATATATATATATATACGTGATGTGTAATTATATATTATATATAATATTATATAATATATAATATCTATATATATATATATATATATATATATATTATATAATTAATTGGTTGCTTTATTCCTCCACCATCCATATTAACATTAATTGTGCCTTCTTAACTATTCCAAATGTGAAAGGGCAAGGGAATGCAGAGGTAAGGTAGTAAAAGTGCGATTGAGTGGCTGACTAGGTATGTAAGGTACGTTTGGTTAAGGAAAAAGTTCCAGAGGAATAGATGAGGAATTTATTTCCTTTTCTTTGAGGGTAAAGGTGATAAAGGAAAGACCAACAATAAGCAGATTTCAGAAGGATTAATAGCAAATTTAGGGTTTAAAAGTATAAAGCTATAGGTTCGCTGTAGAATTCGCATCCAGGCCTGGGTTATGACTTATAACTTTGTAATGTATTCCAAAAGTGAATGGAATTTGCTGTCAGTAGACTGCTTTGCTTTATCTTAATATTATGATGTGTTTGTTACAGAATGCAAACACACACACACACATATATATTATATATATATATGTATATATATTATATATATATATATTATTATAATATATCATATATATATATATATATATATATATATAAACTGAATCACGAAAATATGGAACGTGATGAATATATTAATAGAGCCCACGAAGGAAAGTGAAACGAAGGAGTACTGCGAGGCCTTTCGACTCAGTGTCCTTTACTTAGCAGACTGACAATAATATGAAGAAAAGTTTACAAAGAAAGGCCATATAAATGGCAGCTAGGGATTATAAAGGAAAATATGTAACTAGAATCCAACCCACCTAGAGAATTAGTAACCTTCCCAAAACAAGGGTACAATTTAATTGTTCACAAAAGGGTAAGTCCAACTGCTCAGATGCAGAGACAAGGCAATTAAGAGATTATATAGGGCGGTGACTGACAGCACACAAAATTTCCTTTTGGTAAACAACAAAACATTTTTCGCAAGGTAAACTTATTCACAAAAAATATATTAAACATACATATACAAAGATAGTGCCTATAAGGTAACTAATTTGTAATTGTCTGATTTTATCTTTAAGATCATTCTTAAACATGTTGCAAGGGTCAAGATAATACTAGCCAGTGTTAATATTAAGATTACAACTTAGTTCCAATTGTTTCGAGAGAAAAAAAAAATGATTGAGAGGAGTGACCTATGGTTTAACCGACTGTCTGTTGCGAGAAGTCAGAGAACATCTTCAGGTGTACTTTCGAAGTCGTGGGATTAATGTTGAAAGTGGCATGCACAGTAGAGTGCGTGTGATGTTTGCTGCGGGTGGTATTTGGTGATGGTGGTAGTGGAAAGAGGCTGCATGACCTGGCCGAAGAGTTCGCAAGTTTTTGTTGGTAAGGAGTAAAATAAATATTATTAGTAAAATAATAATGAGTTAATGGAATCCAAGATGAGGAAGGAAGAGAAGTGACATGATATGAAGAGAGAGAGAGGGAGAGAGAGATGGGGCCAGGGATAGGCAAGAGTGGTGGCAACTATTCAAGAAACTGTTTAGAAGAAAATAATAAGATCATCATGTTCGCATTATGAAGGAAGTTATAATAAAGTGTATAATGTAATATGAAGTCGACAGTAAGCAGGTAATGATTATTAGATGTTCTGATTGATCCGAGTTTAGCAATAACAGATGTATGAAATAATTACGACTGTTATTAAGCTCAGTTTTCAAACTAAAAGAGAGAGAGATAGCAGTTATTAAAAGCGCTTTACTCTCCTTTATTGTGTCAGCTGGAGGAGAACCCTACATCTTTTTAAAGAATATATCCGTTTAAGGAATATCGAATTTATAAAGTTTGTCAAATTCGTGAATTCATTATGACATTATGTTTTTGACAATTTTTTGGAGGTATATTTTTAGTTGTATGAACTTGTGTTGCATCGTTTTGTAGATATTTCAGCATTTGAGGGCCTAGGAAGGTCCTCACTATTTATGTAAGTGCATCCGTCACATTTTCATTTTCCAGTACATAGTTTGATGATTGCTAAACATCACTTTTAATGGCCATAGTTAACTTATAAGATGATCTTTATTAAGAATTCTAGTAAAAATTTCGAATTTCGATATATATATATTTAATTTTTCTGAATCGATATAATATATCTATATATATATATATATATATATATAGAGTATGTATTTTTTTTGCCAAGCTTTCATTTTATGAATCTGAATTTGTACATACAATCTTTGACTGCCATATTTGTCACCTATGTTATCTCAACTGAAGTCGTGGAGATTTGAAATGACGTTTATGGTCTTTTACCACTTCCGGGATTTAAGTGTTTCCATTGCAGGGTCATCTCCTGACTCACTCATGTGCAAAGGTGCGTCCACACTGTCGAACAATGTCCGACGGACAAATATTGTTACCATGTCATAGGCGAAGCAGGATGACGTCATAAGCGTTGAAACGATGGACGTAGATCTGGCAACGAACAGTGGTACCAGATGAAGTTGTATACCAATGTGTTTATTCTGCTCACAAGGCAAAGATCGGCAGACAATTGTTAACTGGTAAAAATTTTTGTCCGTCGAACATTGTTCGACCGTGTGGACGCTTCTTTAGGTTACACTTATATTTCCTTTGTCAGTGTCTGTTGTTTGCGGTTGTTACTCTTAGTGTGCAAGGCCTTAGTAAATATCATATTAATTTCATTGTAAATCTGTTTCTGTCAAAATCATGCTCTCCAAATTAGCGATGTAATGCTCCTCCCTCCCTCCTCCTATTCATATGTACATAATAGAGCGGACGCTATTACAACTTCCTGGCTGGACCACTGCATCACATCTCCACAACTTCATGATTCTATTATGACCTGCAATATTCGCTATGATCTTGCAACGGGCTACGATCACATCCCATTACAGGTGTCATTCAGTACCCCAACCCTCCTACCGTGAACCCCCTAACTGATCGACCACCAGCGGTAAACTGGGATTTTAAAAACCAACAGAAAACCAGAGACTTTAGGGCGACCACGGAAACCAGGTTGCGGTCAAGATTCAACCGGCAGCACCGCCTTACTTTGTACTAACACAAATTGTAGAAATGACCACCACAAGAGGGATCTGAATGAATTCTATTCGAACATAATCTCCGCTTTGCTTGCTTCGGGCAGGACTGCCTACAGATTTCGTCAAGGTAATTCTCGTAATATACCTGGATGGAATGACTTGGTTAAAGATCTGTATACATACTCACGAGAAATGTTTTACTGTGGAGGCAAAATGGTAGCCCCAGGGAAGGGCACACTGCATTGCTAATGAGACAGGCGAGAGCGCAGTTCAAACTTGCTCTTAAGCACTGCAGGCTAAATGAAAAACAACTAAGAGCCGATGCAATGTCTAGAAACTTAGAATCTGGTGATTATCCTCGTCTTTGGAAAGATATCCAGTCTTTAAATCCCAAAACTAAAAAGCTATCACAGAGAGTAGGGGAAGCAGTCGGAGACGAAGCTATTGCAAGTATGTGGGGCGATCACTTCAACAAATATCCTGAATTGCATAAATGATCAAGATTCCCGAAGGGATGTAGATAACCTCCTTACTGACAACATTCAATTTCATTTTGCAGACCGTATTACGCCAGGTAACATCAGCGATGCCATAAACAGCCTACCTAATAATAAATCGCCCGGCTGTGATGGTCTTCCTGCAGAGGCCTTCAAACTCTGCCATCCGATAATTTACATTTTGCTAGCTGCCCTATTCAATGCGTGCATAATTCACCGGTTTCTTCCAGACTCCCTACTCTTAGTTCACTTGATACCATTAATCAAAAACAAGCTAAAGGATGCAGCTGACCCTGGCAACTACCGGCCGATTGCAATCACAACGATCGCATCGAAGATACTTGAGTCTGTTCTTCTAGTTAGACTTCTCCCCTTTTTACACACCACTGACAACCAGTTCGGGTTTAAAGCAAACCACTCAACCGACACCTGCATCTACATACTGAAAGAATTGCTTAATTACTACCTATCATCAGCCTCTCCTATTTTCCTTTGTTTTGTAGATGTGAGAAAAGCATTTGACAGAGTAAACTACCTGAAGCTCTTCCTGAAGCTGCATAAAAGGGGCACACCCCTGTACCTAATTGGCATTTTACATTGCTGGTTCTCCACACAGCAATTCTGTGTCAAATGGGGTAACGTGTTATCTTACACCTTCGGCTCCCTAAACGGGCTCCGGCAAGGGGGCATTCTCTCTCCTTACCTGTTTAATACGTAACAGATGACTTGAATGTCAAACTGAACTCGCTCCCAATCGGATGCACCGTCAATGAAACAACTATAAACAACCTCTGTTACGCCGACGATATGGTTCTGATTTCCCCATCAGTGCAAGGTCTCCAACGACTCATCGACACCTGCCGCCAATATGCAGAGGAATTTGATATAATCTACAACGAAACCAAGACCCAGTGTATGTCGCTGCTCCCGAGATCGCTTAAGCATATTGCAGAACCTCAAATTTTCCTCGGAAACCATCGGCTGGAATTTGTGCACGAATTTCCGTATTTGGGTCACATTATCACCGACGACCTAAAAGATACGGCAGACATTGAACAGAGGCGTCGTAAACTATGTGCAGCTGGCAACATGATTGCAAGGAGGTTTGCCTTCTGTCACCGAGACGTGAAACTGCTTCTATTCCGCTCGTACTGCTACAGTATCTATGGGTGTTCCCTCTGGACGAACTATACCCAAGAGACCTTGAGACGCATCACTGTTGTGCACAATGACATTCTGAGAACGCCTCACAAACACTCCCCCGCTACCACTCCGCCACACAGATGTTCATTGAAAACCACCTGGACAATTTAAAAATCATTGTTAGGCGAACAATGTTCCAGTCTGGTAACCCGAGTGAGAAACAGCAGCAACTCGCTCATACAAAGCATCCTAAGGAGTGAAGCAAGAAGAAGATCTAAATTGTGGGAAAGATGGGAAAATGAGGCCTTTGTCCCCTAAAGGACTTAATCTCTGTATTGGCAAGATGTCATCTGCAGTTTTTGTCATTATTACATTTATAGCTGATATTTTAATTTTTCATTATTACTGTGATTCCTATCAAGTTAAAGTTTTATTTACATTAATTTAAGTTATTAAGCCCTCTGGACCTGACTACTGTAACCACCTAAGGTCTCTAGTTGAAATTTGAGTTATATAATATGTGCACCACTGTTTATTACTCGCAATGCTTTTTTTTTTTTTTTTCTCACCAATATTATTACTGTTATTACCAGTATGATGATTACTAGCTTTTATGCTACCTCAGCTATGTTATGGATAAGTGCCGATTATTCATTTTCTTTTTCTATTTTATCATATCTCATGTATCTAGATTGTGTATGTTACTGTCTGTATCTTGTATACTCAATGTATATGGCCCCGAGCTGAAATAAAACATATTTTTTTATTATTATTATTTATTATTAATGTCCGTTTCTTTGTAATTTACTTTGTAAATGCCTCTTCAGTTTTTAGCAATTTTTTTTTCAGGAATATTTTGGTGGTTTTTTCTTCACTATCCTCTTACTGCGTAACGTTTCTATGGAAAATGATGTTGTGGGTCTGGTAAATTACTTTGTAATGGAATGGGTAGGAATCTGTTTTTTTTTTTTTTTTTTTTTTTGTTTTTTTTTTTTTTTTTTTTTTTTTTTTTTTTTTAAGTCTTCCAGAATTATTTGTAGTTTCTTCGTCGAATAATTATTGGTAATTTATTTTCCAGAGGAGCTCACTATCGTAACTGATTTTGTTTTGCAATAGGTTGCTCATTTTTATTATCTCTACGTAAGGTTTAAAAATTATGCATAGCTTTTTCTTCGACGTCTACTTCTATACTAAAAGAAACGTCCTTTCAAATAACGCAGGAAATTTCCCCCTTTGAATCGATGGGGAGGAAGGAGGGGTGTGGGGGTGGGGGAGGGGAAGCGATTCAGCTGGAATCCAGCCAGGGTTTCTTTGCCCCCCCTCACCCCTTTTTATTTTCGGCAATCGAATTACACGGTCTGCTCTCCCAAGGTAACATCCTTTCAGTAATGTCGCTGATGTTGTTCATCTTTGATTACAAGGAACTGACTGAGATTTCGATGAGATGGAAATCATAGGATTTTAAGTGTACGCTTCGTTAGGGGAAAAAAGATCATTCTTCTGCTGTATGCGCCGGTTTTAGTTTTCTGTAAAAGAAAACTATTGAGATGGCTGTTTGTCTGCCCATCCGCACTTTTTCTGTCCGCCATCACATCTTAAAAACTACTGAGGCTAGAGGGCTGCAAATTGGTATGTTATCCACTCTCCAATCATCGAACATACCAAATTGCAGCTCTCTAGCCTCATTAGTTTTGATTTTAGTTAATGTTAAACTAAAAAATAGATGCCAACAACATGGACCATGGCTGAGAGTTTCATACAGCATCATTCACTACAGAAAACTTGATTGCACAGAGGAAATTCTGGTACATTTCGTATTTAGTTTCTTTTGTTTTTACCATTATCAAATTAGGTTTCTGTTGCCAGAATAACACATCACACAGCACAAATGAATTTAAATTCTTTTATACAAAAAAGTTGTAGCAGTTGAAATTATGAGACACTAGGTAACCAGCCCGGCGCTGCCCGGGAAAACTCCGAATGACAACTGAAGCTCGCTCTCTCTCTCTCTCTCTATCGCTTCCCAAACCCCATCTCTCTCTCTCTCTCTCTAAATCATCTCTCTCTCTCTCTCGCATCTCTTCTCTCTCTTCCTCCTTCTCTCTCTCTCTCTCTCTCTCTCCACTTCCTTTCCCTCTTGCACGCTCTTTCTCTCACTCTACCTTTCCTGTTAAGATAGTTGCTTCAATTGCATTATCCAGCATTTTTGACATTTTAAATTTCACTGCTTCTCACCCTCGCCCCCCTTCCTATTAGGGCTAAACTTGGACTTGATGGGTTTCGGGAGTGTGTCTGTTCATTCTAGTGATCTCAAAAACTATGGATTAGGCACTAATATCCGTCATTTTTTTACATTTTATATTTTTACTCCTTCTCACTCCACTTCCTGTTGGGGCTGAACTTGGACTCAAAGGGCATCGGGAGTGTCACTTTCATCTCAGCGACCTAAAAAACTATGGATTATACACTTAATATCTGTTGTTTTTTGGTGATTTTTACATTTCACCCCCTTCCCACAACCCCTTTTACTCAGCCAAAAGCCAGATTTTAATTCTGTTTTCACTATGATCTTCATCGGTTTTATATTGACTTATAATTAAAATCTCATCAAAATCGGTCAAGAAATGTGGATTTGTATAGAGTTTATACAAACAGACATTTTCTGGCTTATATATAGATAGGAATTTAACCATCTATTTATATTTTTTGTTTTTTTAAATGTAATTAAAGAATCGCATCAAGATCTGTTGTTTATAGAAAGAATTTTCTTTTGATTTTGGTTTCTCATTTGGAATAGATTTGAAATATTCAATAAATCTTTGTAAAGAATATAGGAAGAAAATTATAAGCTAATTGTGTTCCATGGGAGATACTTCTTACACCACGGGGTCCATAAAGAAACCTAACATTGTTATTTTTTTCTCTTCATTATTTTATTAATGAACTGTTAAAGGTTGTCTGTTTAGTTGGAAATTAACGTATTTTATTAAGATTTGTAATGGTATACGGAAGTGTTGTTGGAATTTTAATTGTGATTATTCAAGTCAATTGGCAAGAGTTCCGGTAACTTTCCTAGTAATATAATTAGTAAAGGTCTTCGCAACATGATTATCAGTCTTCTGCGTAAATTTCGTTTTCACGTTATAATAAAAATTTTAATTTTCTTCAAATACTTTTGTAAATGCCTGGCAAATGTCATCGTAATTGTTGATAACGTATTTTTGGGCAATTTGGTTGATAAATATGCTTGCAAATCTTTATTTTTTTTTTTTTTTTTTTTTACTTTGGATGATCGACTCGTACTGGCTTCTTTATCAGGCTAACACTTTAAATAAAGTAGTCCAGGTTGAATTTAAAAAAATAAACTGGGAACTCTGTTGAATTAAAAATAGTTTTCAATGAATAATGAAGATCGTAATTTTAATTTGTGTTCGGTTATTTTTCCGTAATGTTAAAAAATTACCTTTTAATTAGCTGAGGATAATTGAACTTAAATATAGCGCAGAATTTTTATATGTATTATATGTATGTGTGCATGTATATATATAATATATATATATATATATTTTATATATATATGTATATATATATATATATAAAATATATATATAGTATATATATATTATATATATATATATATACAATATATATATATATGACTGGTAAAAATATTCTGTTACAGCAAAATTCCATCTACTAAAAGGAGCCCATAAAAATGTATAGTATTTTTCTCTATATTTTGGTGTTTTTATGGGCTCCTTAAATTCGACTATATATAACAAACAGGTTTTAGAACACATATTTTTAAGCATTTTTACTACTCATGAGTAACTTTTCATATTTTATGGCTAGCTGTCTGGGGGGCAGCATGAGTATCCCAGGCGCTCCATATAACTCGCTCTAAGCCCCAAGAGAAAAAGATGTATAGACTGATTCAGAATCTTGATATGTAGATAGGCGAACAAGGCCTCTGACTTCAATAGAAATACATCAGTCAATATATCTTTTTCTCTTATGGCGACGTCCGTTGGTCGTAAGCTGCGGCATGGGACGAGTCTTATGGAGCGCCAGGAATGTCCTTGCAGTCTCCCAGACACCCTGCAAGAAAATGTGAAAAGATCCTCATGAGTAGTAAAAACGCATTTAACATCCTTGGTCCATTTTTTTTTTTTTTTTTTTTTTTTTTTTTTTTTTTGCTGAAGGAAGCAGTATGTATTGCATAGTTTCCGAAATATTTTTCGCCATTTCAAATTGTCTCTTGAGTTAACCAAAGACGGAGAATCCATAATTAAGCAAATAATATGCATAAAGGTTTTCTCGTATAAGTAGCTGAAAGTTATTTAACTTCAAGACACGGAAGAGAAATAACTAGAAAGGAGTGATTGATCCAGTTCCGGACTTGATCTATTCCAGTCTAATAAGATTCTAACATGAAATATTTCACTAGAAATATGAGGTTTAAATGTGAAGTACGAGCTTCACAGTAGATTACAAGAAAACTTAACTAGCTACAAAACGCCGTGCTTACCTACCAGTATGTAGAAAGAGCTTTGTAAAACACTCGTCCAGCTTCTAGGAATTGTTCACGAAGTCGAAAACATGGACGTGTAGATGGGGTAGAAAATCTTTGATAATGATGCCCTTAAAAGTCAAAAGGAGGAGTTGAAACATGGCATTAGATTTAAAGTAGTTCTTCATGTCGATGAGTGCTTGTCCTTTCTAAAATGAGACGAGATCCTTAGGGTGTTATGTTTGATCTATCTTGAACAGATGTGTTGTTCGAACTGGTTTCTTCATTCCTGACTTGTTCTGTGGTTTGCAAATATTCTGGCATCTCAGGTGAAGCAAAAGAAGAAACAGAAAACTTGGCACAAATTTTTATTGAAATTCTTAATTATTCATTCTTGACAGTTTTCATCGTAAAATTGTTATATCCAGTAAGGACTGTATACAAAATTGTGCTTCATATCCATTGCATGATCATTATCTCATGCATGCTGAGCAGAGGCTGTAGAGTGATTTCTTGACCATCATGCTGCAGTATGTTTATGTTCCCTTTTTTATTCCAAAGGAACGCTCACTTTCTTGGATAGAGCAATTATAACATCCTTTCATTGCATGGCATAAACTAAACCCTCGCCATCGTCTTGTTTATTTAACCAGTTATTCGTAACTAGTTTCTTAATGAACACATTGTCACATTGAAATGTAATAGATAATGAAATGCTTTCTTTCGTTCAGGTTCCAAGTCAGTTTGCAGTTTTGATTTATTAAAAGGGAGATAAAGGGATATTTTTAAATAGCGTTTCTCCTTATCATTGCTAGTATTTTTCATAAATCAGGTAAAGTTTTTTTTTTATTGAATGTACGGAATAGCAAATTTTTTTTTTTTTTTTCAATGGCCACAGATGTTGCGAAGTCAGTGTTTAGGCTTCGAGAAGTCAAGCCATCTTCCCTTATTGACAGGTGAAAGATTAGTCTCACAATATTTCAGAGATTAGAATCTTAAATTTATTTTGTCTGTTGGCCTATTTAGATTACAACGTACCTGGCTGCCAGACGACTGGTGTGAGTTGCGGCCAGCTATGGGACGAGAGAGAACAGAGAATCGAGGGGGAAAATGAGCAGACGAGGGAGATGGTGATATATATATCACCTTATAATCATAAGTGGGAGGAAATTCGAAGGGTAATCCTCACTTGATATAGGTGAAACGGTTCATCAGATATTCATGATATATACTCTCTTACAAATTTCCACTCGCAAAATCTACTCGTTCATTGTTATTGAAACACCTTCCCCCACGAATATGTTATCGATTCTTTCCTTCTCAGTCAGATTATTATTACTATCATCAGTTACCTGTGAACTTCAAAAGGGAAAGGGATGTCTTTTGCAGCTTATTAATTTGTTAGGAAGAGGCAAAGGACCTTTGATGGTGTACGTAATGGACCTGAAGCAAGGTGAAAGGACGTAGAAGTGTTCCTGTCAAAGGCTTTTGTCGTGCAGAAAGTTTTACGAGGCCAGGTTGACAGGAATAATGGCTGACAAATGACTTCTATTTAGCGTGTTCTTCCTCTGGTTTGCGTCGGTCTGTTTACAAAAAAATCACGTAAATATTGCGGAAGAAAGGCCTCTGGGTTACTGTAAAATTAACTAGGTATTAAAGTTGATGTAGATTAACGTCGATTGCAATTTTTACTACTTAACCATGTGAAAGGGGCACTATTCGGGCTTTTGTTAGCTGCAAACGCCAATGATTGGAAGGACAAGATGTGTGTCTATAGATTTTCCTGCAGATCTCGAATATAACGAACGTCTGGCATTAGCTGAGGTGTTTTTTTTTGTGATTTTTGGGAAATGACTCCCTTGCCAAAACGAATATTTGGTAAATGTCAGTTTATTGGTAGGACATTGATATCAATTTTATACAATTCCTAATTAGAAGCGAATTGTAAACTTGAATTAAAGTGATAACAAATCTTGCTATATCATATATTGTTAGCAGTTTACCTTTA
The DNA here is from genome assembly GCF_015104395.2 of Macrobrachium nipponense. NCBI lineage: Eukaryota > Metazoa > Arthropoda > Malacostraca > Decapoda > Palaemonidae > Macrobrachium > Macrobrachium nipponense. The sequence goes on from NC_061105.1 coordinate 31,067,433, forward strand.
GTAAAAGAATTGTTGAAAGAATGAGGTAAGAATATATGAGAAGTGTCATTGGGCATAGTTGGTGGTAGCAGACGATGGTGCTGAATAGTAAAAGTAAAAGATAAGTAGGAGATATTGTGAAAAAAGTTGAAGTTGTTTGTTTGTATGTATAAGTACTTTGAAACTGAACATGACCAAGTAAAAATGGAACCTGAGGAGGTGGCACAGTGTATGATGGTGTAGTTTGTACTTGCGACGACTTATTTATCAGCCATTGGGCACATGGAGAGCGCTTGATTTTTCTAGTGGTAATTAGTATTGTTAACTATCAACACAATATATATGACTTATTATAATTAATATTTTTGCAAGCCAAGTATCGAAACCAGTCCAGTACGTGAGAACAAAATGTGAAGTAAAGAATGTTTTGTAGTGGAGCAATAACAAATGAAAATAAATGAGTGGCAAAGTAAAGTGTATTAAAATACTATTTAACAGACTGTGAAATGCAGCACACTCAAAAGTTTTGTTCCTGCATCCTTCTGATTCCACTTCAAAAGGATATTTAACGTAAGCCCTCTTCATTTGTCCATTTCATATTCCTTAAATAATGTTTAGAAATCCAGCAATATTCATTTTTTTTTTATTTAGGCATCTTTTGGAAAAGTAAAGAAACAGGCTCTGGTGAGTAGAAATAACAAGGAAAATGATTTTCTGGTAGGATGAAATAATTCAAAGGTATTCGCAGCGTCCCTTCGTCCCCTAGCAGAACCTGCTTCTCTCCATTATACGTTACCCTCATTCTCTCTTCCTTTCTTCAACCTTACTGCCCAACCTCTCTCATTACTTCTTGATGCATCTGTAGGTTTTTTTTCCCCCCCAGTTCCACCTTTAGGCCCCGTATTTCATCTAGATTTTATCGATCTTTTGACTTGTTTTGACTGCTGAAAGGCGGGAGGTGCCGCGGTGCTTGGCATAGCAGCCAGAATTTCATAAAAGAATGGAATCAGAAGCATGAGCAGAAGTGATAACCCCGGAGAGGAGTAGTGGCGTCGGTGCATTTTGCATTACTTAGGGTTCTTTGCAGTGTCCTTTCGGCGCCTGTGTGCAACGCCTTTCATTCTTATTACTGTACCTCCGTTCATATTCTCTTTTTGCCATATTTCCACACTTTCCTAACTATTGTTTAATAGTGCAGCTGCGAGGGTTTCCTCCTGTTACACCTTTAAAACCTTTTACCCCTAATTTCAACGCTGAATGACCTCAGGTCCCAGTGCTTGCCTTTTGACCGAATTGTATATGTAATGAATAATTACCTTATAAAAAGTAATGTGAGAACATTACTTCAAGACTCAATATGTCACGTAATCAGGTCAGGGGTGATAGAGGGAAGTCTGCCAAAACCACAGCCCAGGATGCGTGTGACCCTTAGCTAAGCAAATGTATGAAAAACATTCACCTCCTTCCGTGAGAAACCTACTTATTCTCATGGGCTGACGTGGATTAGTCTAGATAAGTTATGTTCGTTCGTATACCTGATTCTTTTGATTAGGTTTGCTCGCCTATGATTTGTATATGAATTTGTAACACTTCACTTCCTCTCCTCCTCTTGTCTCGCACAGACACTTCAAAAGCCTTCTCTGCCAGCTATCTCGAGATGTTACTTTTGAGGAATACAATGTATTTTGCTACTCTGTTTCCACGACTTACCCTCCACCCACTGAAGAATATGAATACCGAGTTCAGAGAGTATCTTCGCAGTTCAACTGAGAAAGAAAGAGACAGAGAGAGAAAGAGAGAGAGGTCATAACCCACCGACGCTCGCTACGCGAACCAAAATTACCAACAGGTAGTCCGTTTGTAAACACGGCTACCACTAATGTATACGTATTCCATTCCAGCCTACTACAGCATAAACGGCAACGATGACAACAACGGTTGTGTAGTTGTTGGATAGAACGTAAGTAAGCGAACAGAATTACGAGAGAAAATAAATACACTGGAAATGGAATGCGTCTATTATCTCTAATGAATTATTAGTGGTAAGCAAAATTAATTCCAGTTGAACGAATCAAAAATAGTTCCGCCTTCATTTCGCCTTCCATTTTGTTACCGCGGTATGAAATTGGTTCCTGATATTTTCGGTTTATCAAATACGATTTACTTTTGGAGGCTTCAAGTTTTATGAATTTAATTGTTTGGGTTTTTAATTCTAGATCCATTTGCCGTGGAGGTAAAGGGAAATATGTGTTTGTGTGTTTGGAATTCATAGAATTGTAGTTTCCAGCAGTCTTCCGCCGGAATGAGTATAAGTAGTTTTTATTTTCCATTTTTTGTGTGTGCTTTTTATGGTTTTTTTGTTTGTTTTTGTTTTCCATCATCTCCAAGTGAAAATAGTTTGTCATGGTGCCCAGAAGATTAATTAACTGTATGCCATGTTTGTTCAAATATGTACTATGTTGATACTGCTGGTTATTTATTACTTAGGAGTTAGAATTTGGTTGACTAGATTATATGGTAGTTATCGTTTTGTCGTTTATTTGTGGTTTATGTAGTAGTGGTCGGCGTTCTGTATTTCGTCACCAAAGAGGATCCGGTGGTATGTGCTATGAAATTAGTTATGTAGCTTCTTATTTAATTTCTGCCGTTGATAGCTATTTAGCCTTTTTTTTTAATTTCTGCCATGGATAATTTAGACTTAATTAGTAAATATGACTAGAAGCTGCTCGTGGAAACAGAATAGATGGACTGCGGACGTCGTGTAATATTAGTGTGCACAAAGTTGATCATGATATGTCCCCATCAAGTACTGAGGAGGAGAAAACGTTTTTCTCGTGATAACCATTTCTGATTAACACTGATGATACATTGCCGTGTAGCTACATTCGTTGCTTCTGCTCGTGCTAATTCGTGGAATGGAAGAACTGGTGTATGTGTTTTGCTTGGTTTTCTTGCTGTCTTTTTTCTTAATGTCAGTTCATTCTGTTTTCCTTTGTCTGAAGGTAATAAAGAACTGATAGCAAGTAAGACTTATTTCACCACCGGTGTTCAGCTTGAACACGAGATTAGGCGGCTGTACTGAATCACAGTAAACGTCCAGCATGGTAGTAACTACGAAAGGAACTTCAAAAGTAAACGCGAACTAGCTTAAGTTAATGGGACTAATTGGAAATAATGACGATTCAGCTGTGGAGATTATTATGGATGGTGGAAGAATGGAAGCAGCTGACTGATGAAGGTATCTGGAAATGTGAGACAAAGGTTGGTTTCAATAGGCAAAGTGAGGGAAGTCGCAATTTGTTCGTAGCAGAATTTGAGGAGAATCGGATATTTGGAACCTGTGGATGGAATTTGTATATGAATATGGTGCCGGCTTTTCTGCATGTATATGAAATATGGATGTTAAGTATAAATGAAAAGTAGGAAGGGCAAAGCTGTTGATGAATTGTTTGAGTAATAAGTATATGTGGTAAGAGGTAAAAGGCAGAGATTTGGAAATATATAGAATTGTTACAGAAAAAAAAAAAAAGTGGGTTGTGGTGTAGGTGAAGTGATAGATTAATAATGTTGGGTGATTGTTCGATTATTTGGGAGTAATGGAAGACGGAAATCTGCAAAAGGAACGTATTAATTAAGAGAAGATTTGGGAAGGAAGAGCCTCGGTATACAGAAGCTTAATAGTGCATGTAGTTTGGAAAGGTAATGGCTTAGTGTATGTAAGGATTCGACACCATGCTGGTGGCACTTCTGTAGACATTTTCTTTAAAGGGTTCATCCACTGATTAGCTGATACGAATATGGTTGTGACCACTGTCATTTTTTTTCTATTCGACATAATCATACCGGACAAGGGACCAAGGCTTATAAGTATTTAATATATATTCTATATATATAATCTATATTATAGATATATTATATTACTAATTATTATAGTAATACTATATATATACAATACATAAATACTACATACATACTACTACTATATAAGTACATATATATTATATTATATAATTTGGTAGTGTGTATTGACATTTGCAGTGAACCCTGAAATTCCTTCAAAGCCGATGAACAAAATTCAGGCTTGGATGAGTCCGGATTGTTTGGATTGGATTAGCGAGGCAATTCGTAGCGACAAGCGGATGCTGTTGTAGCTGGTCATGCACAGAGAGAGAGAGAGAGAGAGAGAGAGAGAGACGAGAGAGAGAGAGAGAGAGAGAGAGAGAGAGAGAGAGAGACTAATAAATACGAATCACAAACACGGACGTAGCAGTGTGAGACCGAGAGTGAATCATTACAGAAAAACGGTGACTAAAGAAAGGGACATAATTATGCTTTTATTAAAATGTGAGGTGATGTGAGAAATCAGAGTGAGGACTTGATATGTACGTTTGAGGTTGTGGTATAAACATCGGAGTGCGTGAGGAGTGGCCGATGTTTGCTTATTGTCAGGACTAATTTGAAAGTCAGTAGTGGTAGGAATACACAGATGATGGGACGTGGAAAGAGGGGAGAGTATCCCCAATGAGAGAGAGAGAGAGAAGAGAGAGAGAGAAGAGACGAGAGAGAGAGAGAGAGGAGATTCATTATTTTACCTCAGTGGTAGAGGTGGGGCGCTAAATATATATAGAAAATAAATTTTTTTCGATTTATACTGTATTGTTTGGACATCCTTTTGCATTTGTCCACAAGAAATCCAAAAAATGTGTTGTTGGCTTTCATTTGAATTTAGTTAATTGGTAAATGTCTTAGATGTAAATTGTGTGTGTGTGTGTGTATATATATATATATATATATATATATATATATATATATATATACTCTATATATATATATAATATATAAAGGTTTTTTTTGCCACGAAGGACCGAAAGTACTCGGCCAACTCGTTTTTTTTTTTTCATTTTTTTCCTTCGTGGCAAAAATTTATTTATACTAGCATCACGTTTTTTATATACTTCGTGATCAATTTATTCATATATATATATATATATATATATATATATATATATATATATATATATATATATATGAATAACTTGATCACGAAGTATATAAAACGTGATGCTATGTATAAATAAAGGTTTTTGCCACGAAGGAAAAAATGAAAAGCGAAGCAATATGACAGGAAAATGATAGGCAGAAAACCCTACCGAGCACTTCCGTCTTTATTGGGACATTGTCAAGTCATAAATGAAATACAGTTGGAAAGAAGGTTCCCAGGTAAACACAAAGATCAAGAATACCAGTTGGTTAATTGTCAAAAGGGTAAAAATCAGAGATAATCCAGGATGATCTGAGATCACATGGTCACATACTAAAACCATACATTTAACCATAAGAGAAATTGAAGCTTAGCCATACAAAGTTAAAAAACATGGATATAACGAATATATTAATTTTGTTGCTTAACTTTTTTTTTAATTCAGAAGGCATCGAGTTTAAACAAACCAAGACTTAAATTTAGAACGCCTCCATTATTTGACTTGATGAAACAAGATTCAATGATAATCCTTGGGACTGCGTTGCTACACGGTATTAAGGCCCTTGCATGACTCCAGGTAATAGGATCTAAATCTCTCAAATGTACGAATAATTTATTTGATATTTGGCCAGTTCTCACAGAGTCTTGGTGTTGTTTGATTCGTTGTGAAAGGGATTTTCCAGTTTGCCCGTATTATATTTTATTACTATTTTATGAGATTTTGCCAAATATTGAATTCATTTATTCATACATAAGAGAGATTTAGATCATCCTCTTAACTGGAGTGAAGCAAATGATTATGGAATCCAGTGGAGGCATAGCTTTGTGTCTACGTGTTGATTATTTATCATTATATTATTTCAGTTGATGAAACCTATTCGCATGGGGGCAATTGACTCAAAATTCAAGCTTCCAAAGAATGTTGGTTTCAACCTCCCCCCTCAGACCCCACAATGCAACAGTAACTGATCATGATACAAAGTCGGTGATTTTTCATCGCCCCGGGGAGACGCAAACCCGTGACATCTGAATGGCATTCCACGACACTAATCACTATACCAGCATGCTATTGACATTCCTTCAAGCTATTTAATTAAGGTGTCAGATGGCTCCTGGGTATACCTGTTGTTTAGTTTAGGAACCATTCGATTTTGCTTTGCGTCAAGATCTTCCATTTTCTCTTTTCCTTTGATTTTGAAAAAATAAGTAGTCTTTTAAGAGGAGCCCCGGCCCCCCCACCCCCGACCCACCCCCCACATACTTCATTCGTTGAGGTATGTCAGGTTGCCTGTCTGCCAATCGAAAACCTTTTTGGAATGAGCTTGATGTAAGTGCTTCGTGGTAGTAATGTGTCTGCGATGAATAATTTTAGTGAGTGGTATAGATAAAATAGTTGTTTATAGCGAAACGAAGGAAAATAATGATTAGATTATAATAATTCAGGTTTTATTCTTGAAATAATTATCATTACACGCATAGTTATTATTATGATAATGGTTGTATTCTCTTACTAACGATTATTGGAAAATTTATTGTTTTGTATTTATACCATAGTTTCTGGCAATAACGTTTTAAAATTGAGATTTACTGCTTCATTGTTTCAGTTTTTCAGTGTGCATCATTTTAAAATAACTGCCTAAATGGCCTTGAAAATTTATAGCATTTTCGATCATGTTCCTGGTTAATTTACGTTACAATTAGCGAGAAAATTTCCCCATCGGAACTAGGGAAGTCGCTTTGGCTGGAATCCAAGAAGTCGTCGCCGTCGTTTTCTTTCCAGTTTCCTTCGACGATAGAATTGCCACAGGGTCTGGTCTCCCAGGTCATCCCCTTCTGTAAGGTCCTTTATGGTGTTGAATTTACAGAATTTCGCTGAAGGGACGAGTTACTTTTGATGACTTACGAAAAGCGTCGAGTTTTTATTGCTTTCGAAATTGATAGGAGTTGCCTGTGACAAGACTGCTTTTGGGGGTAACTGTTATGATTATTTTTTTTTTATATATATAATTATCACCTAACGTAATATTATTGTGAGAGTGAGTGAGTGTTTTGCCATATTGGTTTAATTTCCCTTAAATTATGTTTTATAAATAATCACCTTAATTCTATGAGAGGCGAGTTAACGATTGCATAGTTACTCAAAAATTCTGCGCCGTCAAGTTTTCTTTGAGAGAATTTGTGTGTCACGTTTTCTTTGAACCGTGAGGCTTTTCCTTGAATACTCATAAGATTAATTAATGGCAATGATAATAAATGAAGTTGTAGACAGATCCAGACTTATATCCACGGTAAAAGTGCAATAAATTTTCGATATAATAATTGCGGGGCGAGTATAGAACGACGGGAGCAGGTTCTTCAGACGAAAACGAACTTACTTTTCATAGAAAGCTTTGTGCTAATCTAACCAGATCTTACCTTTCTAACATCAAATAGGGCGTCGTGCTCTAACCTGTCCGGTGGATTAAGCTTCCAGTCGGAGGTAGTCCCGTCGTTCTGCCAATTACCCAAATCAATGACTAAGAATGTATGTAAAGTTACGGGATGCTTCCCCGGAAACCCATAGTTGCGTCTATAGTGAGCACTAAAAAAGATTCTGTCTGAGTGCCCTGTTATTCCTCTTATATAGTAATTGTTTCCAGTTGGCGAACCAGAACTATTCGCTGGTAACGAGGTCAGCAAGTACAAAAAGATGAATGATTGGGGACAAAGGAGGTCTGTTACAGCGGCAAAAGTGGTAACTTCCAGAGGTGCCTGTCAGCGTATAAATCTTCTGGAAGTTTTATATGTTCTAAGGGGTGAATATCGAAGGCGGAAAAAAAATGATTACCGAAGGAAAATTCGGGAAGATGAAGTTAAAGATTAATATTCAGTGACAAATTTACCAAAGTGTTGCTTAGTTTAAGTTTCAGTGTTCGTGTGAACATATCTAATAAGTAATAAATATAACAGAACAAAGTTTCCATGCTCAATCAGTGAGTTTATTGTCATTTTAAAGAAAAAGTAACTCTCCTTTTACTTTAATAACATTTGCATATTAATTTTATTCATATTGTGTCCAGTTAACGTTTAGTTGAGGAGGAGTAATTTGGCA
>NC_061105.1:31075983-31095983 GCF_015104395.2 Macrobrachium nipponense
AGGAGTAATTTGGCAGTTATTGCTTTTTATTAAAAGAATTACAGCTCGCTGGAAATATGAGATTACCCCTATTTTCCACGAAGGCCTCGATGGTTAGCCTATTTTTCCCTGCTGCATTATTCGCTTTTGTTTTTAACTATACGAAATGTGTAGTTGTACCTTGTTTTACCATTTGGTCTTTATTCATAACTTTATAATGCATGTATTTTTTTTTAAATCGTGTTCTTTTAATAACTTAAAATTTCCGGTTTATGGCTTAAGGAATCTTAGATACGAAAATAATGCCTGTAATTTCCAATGCTTATATAATCATCGGCATGAAAATAACTCACCGTCTCATATACGTTTTTAAGACCTCAGTGTATCCCTCGGGAACTTTTAGTATTATTAATAATTTTATTATTAATAATTTTAGAATTTTAATTCTACATTCAGTTAACATTAAAATGGTGTTAGGTACCTTGTATTTTTCCATATTCTTTTTAAAAATAAAAAAAAACTGATTCCGTTATTCAGTGCTTGTAATATAGTAATTTTTGTTTCTCTTTGCATCCTGCCCAAGTTATACGACTGATTCTTTATTGGTTCATTTTTCATAGAAAATATTTATTGTGTATTAACTATTTTTTTAACCCATCAGGCCATCAAGTGCTAGTTGTAGGGTAGACTCCTGTTTTCCTGCCTCATTAACTTTATATATCAATCTGCTTCGCGAGTCTGAAAATTTCTTAATTTCCAATTTATATTCGTAAAATTGTCATTTGATCGCGTTTCAGTCTCCTATGATTTATGCATGGAAGTTTAAAGGCAAGGCGTCGCATCCTCAGGGATGGAAGAAAGCATAGGAATGTCATGTTTTCGTTAACCGTCAGTAATAATAATAATAATAATAATAATAATAATAATAATAATAATAATAATAATAATAATAATAATAATAATAAGGGATACCAACAGAACAAACTATTCGGAACCAACCAGAAAAGACTATACAGCCAACTAAGAGGGGAAGACAACCACCCAGAAATTCCTGAAGCCGAACGCCAAGTAAGAGACTCTGGGAAAACATATGGAGCAATCCGTATACACAACAAACATGCAACATGGCTCCAGGAAGTCAAGGAAGAAGAAACAGGGAGAATAAAACAAAGATTCACAGACATCACGACAGACACAGTCAGACACCAACTAAAGAAATGCCAAACTGGAAAGCCAGGTCCCGATGAAGTCCATGGATACTGGCTCAAAAACTTCAAGCCCTACACCCACGAATAGCAGAACAACTCCAGCATTGTATCTCAAATCACAAGCACCCAAATGGATGACCACAGGAAGAACATCCTTAGTACAAAAAGACAAGAGTAGGGGAAATATAGCCAGTAACTACAGGCCTATCACCTGCCTACCAATAATGTGGAAGTTACTAACAGGTATCATCAGTGAAAGGCTATACAACTACCTAGAGGAGACAAACACCATCCCCCACCAACAGAAAGGCTGCAGAAGGAAGTGTATGGGCACAAAAGACCAGCTCCTGATAGACAAAATGGTAATGAAGAACAGTAGGAGAAGGAAAACCAACCTAAGCATGGCATGGATAGACTATAAGAAAGCCTTCGACATGATACCACACACATGGCTAATAGATGCCTGAAAAGTATATGGGCAGAGGAAAATACCATCAGCTTCCTCAAAAATACAATGCGCAACTGGAATACAATACTTACAAGCTCTGGAATAAGACTAGCAGAGGTTAATATCAGGAGAGGGATCTTCCAGGCGACTCACTGTCCCCACTACTCTTCGTAGTAGCCATGATTCCCATGACAAAAGTACTACAGAAGATGGATGCCGGGTACCAACTCAAGAAAAGAGGCAACAGAATCAACCATCTGATGTTTTCATGGACGACATCAAGCTGTATGGTAAGAGCATCAAGGAAATAGATACCCTAATCCAGACTGTAAGGATTGTATCTAGGGACATCAGGATGGAGTTTGGAATAAGAAAAATGCGCCTTAGTCAACATACAAAAAAAAAAGGCAAAGTAACGAGAACTGAAGGGATAAAGCTACCAGATGGGAGCAACATCAAACACATAGATGAGACAGATACAAATACCTGGGAATAATGGAAGGAGGATATAAAACACCCAAGAGATGAAGGACACGATCAGGAAAGAATATATGCGAGACTCAAGGCGATACTCAAGTCAAAACTCAACGCCGGAAATACGATAAAAGCCATAAACACATGGGCAGTGCCAGTAATCAGATACAGCGCAGGAATAGTGGAATGGACGAAGGCAGAACTCCGCAGCATAGATCAGAAAACCAGGAAACATATGACAATACACCAAAGCACTACACCAAGAGCAAATACGGACAGACTATACATAACACGAAAGGAAGGAGGGAGAGGACTACTCAGTATAGAGGACTGCGTCAACATCGAAACAGAGCACTGGGGCAATATCTGAAAACCAGTGAAGACGAGTGGCTAAAGAGTGCAATGGGAAGGACTAATAAAAGCAGACGAAGACCCAGAAATATACAGAGACAGGAGAAAGACCAGAAAGAACAGAGGACTGGCACAACAAACCAATGCACGGACAATACATGAGACAGACTAAAGAACTAGCCAGCGATGACAATTGGCAATGGCTACAGAGGGGAGAGCTAAAGAAGGAAACTGAAGGAATGATAACAGCGGCACAAGATCAGGCCCTAAGAACCAGATATGTTCAAAGTACGATAGACGGAAATAACATCTCTCCCATATGTAGGAAGTGCAATACGAAAAGTGAAACCATAAACCACATAGCAAGTGAATGCCCGGCACTTGCACAGAACCAGTACAAAAAGAGGCATGATTCAGTAGCAAAAGCCCGCCACTGGAGCCTGTGCAAGAAACATCAGCTACCTTGCAGTAATAAGTGGTAACGAGCACCAACCTGAAGGAGTGATAGAAACGATCACGCAAAGATCCTCTGGGACTATGGTATCAGAACGGATAGGGTGATACGTGCAAACAGACCAGACGTGACGTTGATTGAGAAGGTCAAGAAGAAAGTATCACTCATTGATGTCGCAATACCATGGGACACCAGAGTTGAAGAGAAAGAGAGGGAAAAAATTGGATAAGTATCAAGATCTGAAAATAGAAATAAGAAGGATATGGGATATGCCCAGTGGAAATCGTACCCATAATCATAGGAGCACTAGGCACGATCCCAAGATCCCTGAAAAGGAATCTAGAAAAACTAGAGGCTGAAGATGGACTCCTAAGGAGGCAGGATGCAACCCGGAACCCCACACTATAAATACCACCCAGTCGAATGGAGGACTGTGATAGAGCAAAAAAAAAAAAAAAAAAAAAAAAAAAAAAAAAAAAAAAAAAAAAAAAAAAACAATAATAATAATAATAATAATAATAATAATAATATAAATAATAATAATAATAAAGTCCAGAGTAGTATATATGTATGTAGTATATATTGCTTCGTAAGGAAGCTTTTGCCAATTTGATCAGTCGGCCTCTTCAGCCTGAATAAACTTAGAAATAATAATAATTTAGGACAATATCTTTGAAAAATGGATAAACGGCTTGTTCTTCTTTCAGGTAACTCCAGAATTGCTCGACAATCTATTTAATAGATTCGAGCAATTCTGGAGTCATCTGAAAGAATAACAAGCCGTTTTCCCATTTTTCAAGGATGTTGTCCTAAATGTATTATTATTTCTACTATGTTTATTCAGGCTGGAGAGGCCAACTGATCAAGTTGGCGAAAGCTTCCTGTATATAAAGATCACGAGAATGATATAAAATAATAATAACAATAATGATAATTATTAATAATAAAAATAATAATGGATGAAGTGAGTTGATAAGTCGAAGATGTAGATGTAGTTGAAAGATTATGGGACAAGAAAATGAGATAATGATACGTAGAATGGCAGATGTTTTTAAATGACACAATGTTGACTGGGGTTAACGATGAGAATTTGGTACTCAGTGTGAACAAGAGTAAGGTCGTGAGGGTAATTGGAAGCCAGGAAGATGGAGGAATGAATATTGTTATGGATGGTAGAAGAATGGGAGCCCTAGATTTGTGGAGGAATTTGGAAGTTAACGAAGACATGCCGCCATGGAGGTAGTAGGGCAAGCGCAGAAGATAACGTTGAAACTTGGCGTGTGTTTGCATGCCAACGTTTGAATTATGGAAAGATTTTTAAGCCAAGTGATATGTTGATGTAGAATATATATGAAATGAAAAATGTTGGAAGCTTCAGAGACGAAATGTTATTGTAGTATATGTAACATAATTGAAAATGTGGGAAATACGGAGTTAAGTAGAAGTGCTAAAAAGGTAACATCAGAAGAATGGATGGAATATTGGGTTTTGAAATGGTTCGGCCATGTAGAAGGAATTGAGGATGATGGATTTGTGGAAATAAAAAGTTCTGTAAATTTTGCAACTGTTAGGAGAGAAGAAGAAAGACGCAGTTAGGGATGAATTGATGGTGTGAATGGTTTGTTGGAGAAGAGGGTCGTAGGCATCCGATAGGCGAGAGGGCATATATACAAGATACAGGTTTATAAAAGTTTAATTCACGGAAAATAACGAATGAAATTTTGCCGGGCTGACTTGATTGAAAAAATGGCTCGTCTCCTTAAGCTGAAAGATTTCTCATTTTTTGTGGACCCAAAACATTTTTTTTACATTTTTTATTACTAATCTGTTTCAACATCTGCTTGGCAATGGCACTTACCCCAAAATGTCCATTATACTATTTCATAACTTTTTGTAAAACAATATCTGTCACATTTTTCATTGCTGTGTTCTGTGACTTACTGATGAAGACTAAATCTTTCAAATTGCAAATGGCATTTGTCAGTTATTCAATTCATCACTTATCGCTACTTTTGCTAAAACTGTTTTCTTGTGCTCTTCGAAACAGCGCTCCAGGCGACTCTGAATGCAAAAAGCTTAGATTTTCTTTCAATTGAGTCTGTAGCATCTGAATTACTTTAGCACGAGGGTGCATGGATCTAAGCAAAAGCTCTGATTTCATTAGGAAGAGTAGCAAATACTGATTCGTAAGAACTTGGTAAATGCTTTTTGCCAAAGAATGTTACCATTTGCTAATCAAGCTCTTGCTGTAATGCCTTGTATTCATGCTGTCCATTGTTTTCGATTAATAATAATAATAATGATATAACAAAGATCCGAGATATCTGAATGATGTTTTTTTCTCATGTCCCAGGTTGTGTAATTCGTCCAAGAGTGATGCTTTGGTAAACTAGTTTTAAAATCTGTGTGTCAGAGTAACAGACGAAATATATAGAATAAATCTGATATATCGAATAAATCTGACTGAGGTCTTTTGCAACTTAATCCTATACCAGGTTAGTTAAATGTGATGTTACCGCTATTCTTGGAATATTATATCGTATTGCCAAATTACACTAAAGTTGGAGAAAATATATTTTATATGATACGTATTATTACATTTAGTATTATAATTTGTATACCCAGTGCCTCATCCTATTTCACCCAGTTTCTCGCATATAATTTGCATTGAAGTTTTGAGTACAAATTTAGGTTACTATCTGAAAGTAAATTACAAGTATGTTTTTCTGTCTTCCAGGATAAAACACGAATATTGTGGAATTGTTGAGGGCACCATGAGAAGGTAAGTGCAGAAGTGTTTCTGTTTGTTTAATGCACTTGAGTATGATACATACAAAACCAGCCATAGTTGTTTGTTAGCTAAGTTTTTGAGCAATCGAGATTATAGTATGCAGATGAATTTCACCATCGACACTTTGGGAAAGTTAGAGGACTTATTAAAATAACATTGAAGATGTAAAGCTAACCATCCTCTTTGGAAGTTGTGGAAATAAGTTAACAATAGAGTACATACATATTACTATGGGGAACCCTTTGTCGCCCTTTTAAACAACACATTGCCAAATATAAATTAAGGTGGAGGACATAATTATGTCCGAGTGCGTTTCCGTTTTTGGCAGCCTTTTGCGCTTTTTTTGTCAAAACTCCGACACCCGGCATAGAGTTGAAATTCTATTGGTGGTCTTGCAGTTACAAGTAAGTCACGCTACATGAAGTCGCGCCCGTTCATCTCGCTGTAATAACGTGTTCAGAATTTTTTTGTTCTCGTCTGTTGCCATTGTCTCTTGTCATCAAAAGCTCTGATGACTTTGGTGAGCATATTGGCAAAAAGAGAACTCGCGTTCGCTCGTGAGAAGACGAAAAAACTCTTTTTGTATCATGGCCTATCTCTAGGTCTTGTTTCTATTATCAGCAATTCAGCCTCTGTAAGAGTGTTTGAATGGCATGTTGCGATTCGAGAGAGAGAGAGAGAGAGAGAGAGAGAGAGAGAGAGAGAGAGAGAGAGAGAGAGAGGAGAGAGAAGATTGAGAATCCCTTGCACCCAGAAGTTGTTGGGAAAATCATGGACTATTGCGAGACACTACTGACCAGTAATAAATCTATTTCACCATAATGTCACGGTATACATAATTGATTATGTATTCGAGACATTTCAATTCGAGAACAAGTCTCCTGAAATCTCAGCACTTCTCCCCCTTTGCAGCGGTAGTCCCTTCTGCTATTCATAGAAACGTTGCTGTTCTTATTTCATCGTGAAGCCTTAGCACAGCAATAATCACGAGAAAAGATGTCGGCTTTTTATTTCCATTCATAGTATACTTCTGTATTACACTGTGCTTGTTACGCTTTTTAGTTCTGTAAAAGAAAACTATAGGTCTTAAAAACCTAGAGGGCTACAATGTTTATCGTCCACTCATCAAACATACCAAATTGCAGCCCTCTAGTCTTAGCAGTGTCTTTTTTTATTTGTTTTTTATTTTCTAAGGTTGAAATTAGCCATAATCGTACTTCTGGCAGCGCTATAGGTACCAACAACATGGGCCACCTCCGGACTGAAAACTCGATTGCGCCGAAAAAACTTCGGAGCATACTTTACTTGTTCAGTAGTGACATTTATTTTCGATAAGTACTTTCATGGAATAGAGGGTAATTTCAAATTCAAATAAGGTCGCATTTAGTGCCATGTTGATCCTTTAGCTGATGAATCTAGGACGATTCATTGCACAAGCATACAGGGACCTCATCAGTGACATTTCAGTCTCCCTTCCCAACCCTTCTACCACCCTTCATGACGGCACTTCGTCTAATTATGCCCCCTTTTGACCAACCAGTTTTGCTTTCTCCCAGCGTGGCCAAGCCACCTCATCAACAACCATCTTTTCACCTATCGCTAACCATTTTACTACATCGTCCTATGTTGACTTCCTTTATCCCTCCATATTTCATATGTACATAATGATCATCAATAACACTAGGGCGTGAAGGATCTGTGAAATTCTGTCAGTAATGTCACCTCTATTTCCATGAGTCTCGACTCATCTCCAGCATTCTTTCCCACAGTTCCCACCTAGTTGTCTCCAAGAAATTCTCTTGTCTTCGGAGAGGCGATAAGGACATGCCCAAGACTCTCCATCTCCATTTCGTAATTCTCGCATCTGCGCATCTGCATATGGGATTTCCACGCGCATGCGAGCGACACACACACACACACACACACACACACACACACACACATATATATATATATATATATATATATATATGTGTGTGTGTATGTATAAATTTCATCTAAGCCCTTTCAGGTAAAAAAAAATAAAAATACTCCAAGTAAAGGACGAAGATACATCTTGACTATTTCCACCTGTTTGCTTCTGCCATTCAACAACCACGCTTCATTTCCATCAAGAAAGGTCTGCACAGAACAGTATGTTCATTCAGTATTTTTCCGTGTAGAGCTCTTCTTAAGTACCATTCGCGCCTCACCTGCTTTATGATTTCTTCCATCATTCTTACCATGAACTCCCTTCTAACTTTTATTGCTCCTTTCGCCTTGCTTCCATTTACTCTTGCAATATTTCATCGTAGTGTCAGCGGCAAATATTTGCTTTAACCGTCTTCAGGTCAGATGCCTCCTGTGTTGCCTGAATTGGGTGCTGGCCGTTTTGGAGAGCGTCTTTAGTATCTACGTTTTGCTGGGGTCTCAGGATGTCATACTGCCCAGCACTGGAGGCCATTCTTGTCTCTTCCCAATTTAGTTTTCTTTAAAAGAAAACTACTGAGATGGCAGTTTGTCTGTCCGTCTGTACGTTTTTTTCTCCACTCCCAGATCTTAAAAACTATGGAGGCTGAAGACCTGAAAATTGGTATGTTGATTGATCATCCACCCTCCAATCATCAAACATACTAAACTGCAGCCGTCTAATATCGCTACAATTGTCAACAACAACACAGGCTACTACCGGGTGGTGGCTGAAAGTTTCATAGGCCGCGGCTTAGAGTTTCATACAGCATTATATGCTGTTCAGAAAGTTCGAATACGCCGGAGAAACTTCGGCTCGTTCTTTAAATCTAAGCGTTGATATGATAACTGTGTCGATACTTGAAGTTTGAGTAGTGAGAGATGTGTATGTCTGGTGCACGGTCCAGATAGAACAGGTCAGCCAGACAGCTCCCCAATTTTGAGCCTCTTCTGCGCACCATTAAGAACGTAGGTCTAACATATCATCAATAATCGTTTTTTTTCCTCTCTCTCTTTTATTTTTGGAAGAGAATGTTTTTGAAACTGTGATCTTTCAAGTGTCAAAAAAAGGTAAATAAAACAACATTTGCCTTTTGAAAATATTTGATCAAGTTACAACTTTAATTTTTTTCCTTAGTGCCTCCCTGCATGGTTACCCTAGACGTTTCCTATACTCTATCAAAATATTAAGATATTCGAAAATATACGGATATCTTTACAAAAGAAAGCAATAACATCCGCAGGAACTTCAATATCAGACTTTTTCAATTCAAAGCAAAGATTTTTAAAACAATGTACGACATAAGAGATCTCCTGCATTAGTACTAATTGCGAAAAAAATTACTAGAAGGTGGATGCAAACTCCTCCCTACTAACATTGTCTATCCAAGTATCATTGAATGGTATTTATTTATTCTTATTTCCTAACTCAGGGTATGTCACACAAAATTTTTTGACAATATATCCCTCCATGTATTTAAGTGCCTCCTCCTTAATTACTCCCTCGATATCTTTTTTTTTATTTCTGTGTTTGCTCTCAAAAGGTCTTCTTCCCTTCCTCATCAAAAACATCTTTTTTCTAAGTCAAAATCTAAATTTCTAAACATCTGTATAGTTACACATATTTCTAATGCTAACTCCCTTTCTTTTGTTACATATTGATTTCATTGGCAGATTCAAGGGATTTCTCAACTGAGGCGATTTTAAACTTTTCACTTATTACCTTCATTTCCTTCCCTAACAACAATTTTTAATGCCTGAATTCGAAATTCACTGCTTTTGGATGATCATGGTGACCATCCATTTGCCTTATGCACCCATAGAAATGTTCAAGGCAATAAGATTTTTTCATTGTCAGCAGTTAGTTAATACTATGAGAGGCTTTTAACATTAAATGAAGAAATGGTAAATTTACATTATTAAATGAAGCAATGGTGGATTTACATGACCTTGAACAATTTACCTGTTTCTACATCAATACCAAAATCAATTATTTTACTAAACTCTCCATACATGCAAGAAGAATTCATGATATAAAAGAATGAAATCGGACGCTTCACTCCAGTTTTGACACTTTAACAGTCTCCTTTCGCCTAAGTATTTTACTGAATTGGCACATGATGTAGACACCATTTTCATTGCTAATTTAACGCGATGTCTTTGTTGACCAGTTACATTTAGATGCATTTCATTGATCTTATATGCAAGTCCATAGTCTGTTTTGGTTTTACTATGCATTTCTCGTATGCTAGAATCTGAAATACATTTTCCATTATTAAGGAAAAAACCAGAGTCAATAAAACTATTTCTTGTTAATTTGATTAAATGGGGAACATCAGAGAACGCAACGTCAATTCTGTCTGCACGACAACAGGCATGTATGTACCCAGTGGTCTTTGTATGGTTTTCTTTTGGAAAACGATGGTATTATATATTGGAGTTTTTTGTTTTTTCACGTATTTAGAACAACCAAATACCGCGTAGTTATTTGGCATTATAACTAATAGAATAAATGAATGAATAAAAAGATATATGGGCACACAGCAAGTCCTGTTGTTTACCTTTGCGACTGTTGGTAGCAAAGAAAAGCATGCGCGTGACGTCACGGTATGGGTGATTCATACCCAAAGTTGCGCCCTGGCTGACCTGTTGTATGTAGACCGTGGTCTGGTGATAGAAGTTCACTCTCTCGACGTGGTTCGGAAGTGACGTAAAGCCGTTGGTCCCGTTGCTGAATAACCACTGGTTCCATGCAACATAAAAACACCATACAAACAAACAAACAAACAAACAAAATACTTGAAGTTCAGGTAGCCTTACTTCATTGCCTTTGTATGCGTGAATTTCATTAGTGTTCGCTTGTGTATATATTTATTTTTGTTACTCATTTTTTACTTCATCCATTTAATCTTGATTCTCCTGTTTTCCCCTTTTCCATATTCATTGCTTATTCGTTATTCAATCAACAATAGTTGAGGCCTATTTCAAGTGAATGTGATATATTTTAGATAGCAAAGAAAAATGGTCATATAAGCTTATATTACGTTGGCGATCCGACGGCACTGGTTCTCTCGCCTTGATGAGCAGCCCATAAAAAAGGGTGAATAAAGATCGAGATAATAAACGGAGCTCATCAGCAACGGTTGCGTAAACAGCAAACGGTAATTAGATTATTAAAGCATAACTCTTCCGTTTTTCCGTCGCCCTGCTCGTAACTTAAGCGTTTCCTCCCAAAAAAGTTGACTATGAGCTTTAGTGCCTTAGGTGCTTCGTTGATGACGGAGCGACGTGAAATGAGGTTTGGTTTTTTGAACGAATGTTTGTTGCGTCTTGTATTTTGGTTTCTTTTGCTGAAGTCATTTTAGGTAACTATTTCGGCCTATTTTACACATATCGGTTTCTTAAACGCTGAAAGGTATTAGTTTAGTCTATTGATATTCAACTACCGATATTTAAGAGATACTCTTATTGCAAGAAACAAAGACAAGAAAAATATTGGACTGAGTCATGGAGGCTATTCAAAAGCATCTAAGATATAATTTTTTAATTTCAAAATGCCCTCTGGCAAGTCCTGTTGCTTCCCGGAAACAAGAGTATGGCGTACATGTGAGAAAAGTCCTTACCACATGTTTTAGAGTGTAATCCCATACCTTGAAAAATTCATGAAATTTCTTACCATAAAGCAACCTAACATCCGATGCCTGATTAGTGGTTTCACTCTAATGTAGTAAGGATTGCTCTTTGGAGGTCTTACCGTTTTCAGGGTGGTATAATTTTTTTTTGACTGTGCAGTGAACATTCTCTCTCTCTCTCTCTCTCTCTCTCTCTCTCTCTCTCTCTCTCTCTCTCTCTCTCTCTCTCTCTCCAGATTCAACCCACAGCAGCTGAGAACAACGACACGCCTCATTCACTGCTTTGGTCAGCAGAGGCATACTTAATTTTAGGAAAACCACCATTCGTTATTCCTGGTGAGGTTCAAGAAGAACACAGCCAGACGCGTTGCCACCACGGAATGTGGTGAGAGAGAGAGAGAGAGAGAGAGAGAGAGAGAGAGAGAGAGGAGAGTCTGCAGTTATTCAAAAATACACTCCAAACAATTGCAAGAGCTTGAGGGAAAAGGATTAGTGGGTACCGGATAAAAGTAACGGCACCGCAAGGGTTATTAAATAGAAATGAGAGAAAAGTGAAGCCATGAATAATGGTATAAGAATTTAGGAAGAAAGGAAACCGCCTGACAGTGGATTAATGTAAATGGAGTGGGGTTGTAAAAATGAAGGAATAAAGATGGAATAATACTCATCGTAAAAGAAATACATGAAAGATGATTAAGGGTGTGTTAAACTATTTGCTTTTACATTATTTGTATTAGGATGACAGTACAAACGAAGATACAGACACTAGAAAAAATAGGTGACAGGATTAGGAGTCCTAACTTCATTCGTGACAGAGGAAAATGCTCCATTAAGAAGTCTTTGTTTTTGGTGTGCAGGTCGGCAAGCGTCTTTGCTATTAAGACCAGAACAGCAACCTTCCTCAGAATTTTTAAATCTTACGTATATATTTTAAATGAAAGGCTCAAGTTTATACATCTTAGTCTGTTATTCATGTTCTTATATAAGGTTTATTGTATTGTTTTCCAATATATTACATACCGTGGAATGATTTAACTTAATTTACTTTCAGTAAATTCCTTTAGCATGCTGCGTGAAAACTGCAGATGTTGAATTTCCTATGACCCTATTAATACCATCATTGAGTTTACTATTTAAATTTTTAAAGGCATTTTAATGAATTCTGTCAAGTTTTCTTTTTATTAATTTTTTTTGAGAGAAGTAAAAATTCTGCCAAATCATCAATAGGTGATTTTGATGAATAATGCTACAATACGAGAACTCTCAAGACAAATGCTGTATATTATGTGATATATTTATGAAGATTACATTTTCAATGTATATTGATGTAAGAATTGTTACCCAACAATTTGTTGAGATTATAAACAAAGGTATTATGCCAAGTTTTTGGAAGTATAACCAACAGAAATAAAAAAACGGAAGCTCTGTTTCTTGAGTGTTTTTGATTATTTCGCTCAAACACGGCAAAGTTGGCCAGGTCTTTTGCACATTATGATAGAAAGAACGTGACTCACCATTTATGAAGCACTGACCTCTCACAAATGAAGTTAAGACTGAGGTGCTAGATTTCTCCCATTGTTTGTACGTTCACTTGTGCTGTCACCCTACCACATATAATAAGGTGATTTTTATTTTTAACCATATATCTCTTGAATATGTCTTCAAGGCAAAACAAGTTCAGGACATGTACCTTTGCTTTCTTATTTCTCCTGGAACATCTATATATATATATATATATATATATATATATATATATATATATATATATATATATATATATATTTTAATACTTCGCTTGAAAACGTCAATACGTATAGGTTGACGAAACAGCTGTCGCGTGTAAAAATACTGAGTAAATGGAAGAACCCATTGTGTGTCCATTAGTAACCTGAACAATGAAGTAAAGAAAATAATTAGAAAATATGAAGCAATTTCAAAAAAGCTGGTTAACAGTGAGAAAGCCATTCTATTCAATGAATGATATATATATATATATATATAGATATATATATATATTATATATATATATCGTATATATATATATATATATATATATATATATATATATACATATATATATATATATATATATATATATATATAATATATACCATATATATATATATATATATATATATTATATATATATATGTATATATATAATATATTATATATTATATATATATATATTATATATATATATATATATATAGGATATACACACAAACACGCACACACACACTATATATGTATTCGTCTATGATTATAGACTGTCAACGGAGATGTTCTCTTAACCGAGATTTGTCTGCATCCAACATGGGGTCAATATTCATAACAAGATGGAAGGTATTCAAAGTTGAGCTTAATTGAGGCTTTAAAGGAACTTCAATGTCCATTTTAATTAGTTATAATTACATAAATTCATAAAAATAACACAAGGGAGCTCTAAGCTCTGGCTCCTTGGCCCCTTGTTTACTTTAATTGACAAAGCAACGGTGCCACAAACGTCCACTTATAGTCTGAGAGACTTAAAAGTAGGACAAAGCAAAAAAGGGCACGACGGATTATGTTCCATAAACAGATGAAGGGCCACAATTATACAGATTATATCCTGGGAAATCTTTTCAAAGTTGATTGATGAAAGGGGAGGAACCGTGAGACATTAGAGTAACACAGCAGTACATATACCTATTCTGCAATATAGAAAATGCACATGATCACTTCGGGTGTTATCGAACGGGTCAAGTTTAATTGGAGTGATGGAAGCTGAGTGAAGATTCTTTAAAGTTAAAATACAATTCAGACTGAGATTGATACGTATGAGCAATTTAACCTAAGTAACGTTAACACCAATGCGTTAAGGCGTTTATGAGGATTGCAATGGAGGAAGATGAGCAGTGGGAAATGCAGTTGGAGAAAGTGTTGCCGAAATAACTTTCCAAAGCCTCGCAATCCCTGCATTCCTGTGGCATGTCTTGATAATAGAGCCAGTTGCGATTTTCGCCAAAGGAACACCAACAGTTGGCAAAAATCCGGCACAGGTTCGGTCAACAAAGGACAGAGAGGATTCCTCTGGGTGATCGGCGGGTGCTGATGGACAAGGCGTCTGCTTCCTATAGAGGTCTGCCCAAAACTACTGCTGTTTGAACTCTGACCTCCTTATATGCCTTTATTTCCACGCTTTTGGCTTGGGCCCGAGATGCGCGATTCCCGTTACTCGGGCCTTGTGGCGATTCAGGTGTACTGTGACTGTCTTTGATTTTCGGTTTGCCTGGAATGTGGAGAGCATCTGGGCAGAAGGGAGGGTTCAGCAGGAAATGTCGTTTAGGGGGAGAGATGTCTAGGATGGACAATAGCACTAGCAAATCGGTAATTGCACAAAAGTGCTTCTGTGTGGGCTGCTAGGTTCTATCTTGATATGCAAATGCTAGGAACATAAAAACAACCACCAATTCCACATAACTTCATGATAGAAACTGGGTCTAAATTACAAATAAGAGGGAGACAGCCGCCTTCCTTCCTTGAGGCAAATTTCATGCATAACAATTATAAGATTGGCAGAAGCTGTTTGTTCTGAAAATATTTCTATTATATAACAAGGTATGAGAGTTGAAGTATTACTGGGACGGGTGTTTGATCAGTACCATAAAGCACAGAGACTTGGTCTACTTGCTTTCAAAATATTTTGCATAATTTATAAATAATAACATACAATTGCTTACATATTTATTCTGTGTGTATATTTGATTCATGCTCATTATTTCTGTTCTTGCTTTACTATAATTTTTTTCCTATTGCTCTCTCTCTCTCTCTCTCTCTCTCTCTCTCTCTCTCTCTCTCTCTCTCTCTCTCTCTCTCTCTCATGTTTATTGTGTTCATATCCTCAGAAAAATTAATTTATCCTTTATTTTCGTTGTCGTATCACGAGGTTATTTTTCATTTAGTCATCTTTCGTCATCCGTCTGATTCTAGTGTCCGTTTCTCTTCTATAACTTGTGCTTATTTCCTCTTCCAACTACTCCTCCCATACAACACTGTCCCTCATTTAAGGTCCCGCATTTTCACCATAAGATAAATGGGTCTCGAGTACACTTAAGTCAAACCAACTTTTTTCCCAAGGGGAGAAAAATTTTTTTGAGGAGTTATCGAAGGTCGATGCTGAGGTCCAGGTGGACCTGATTGGATGTAATTTATCTTAAACGTCTCTCATTCTTTTGTGTTCTTTCATAGGAAAGGATAGGACATTTATTTCTTTTGTAAACCTGAGAAAATGCGGAATCCTCATTAAAATTTTTTTTTTATATCATCGACAAGTTAGAGGGAGATTAAAGCCATTACTATGAATTTTTCTCAAGGATACAGATGTGCTCCGAAACTAGAGGAAAATACAAGATGAAAGAGGCAAACCACATTGTGCTGTGGAGGTCGATTGCAAACTCTAATTAGTAATAGTTAGAAAATAAAGAGACAACCTTCTCAAGCAAAAGGTGAGAACGCCATGAACAAAGTCAGTTAACGTTAAAACAAACATACGAACAAATTCGACCTTGAGTTGTTAGACGCAACGCGTGAGACATATATATAAAGTTCACGAACACATGATACTTTAACAGGATTACAGGATAAAAGTTTACTTTATACACAACACTTTTACCCTTGAATGCAAAATACACAATGCTTAAAAGGATAACAGGATAAAAGTTTACTTTTACAACAATTATACCCTTGAATGGAAAATACACAATACCGAAAACTGGCAAATAGGTTAACTCCTTGAATCACGCCACCTTCGGTTTCGACAGATGTGTCTACGTAATACAGGGGCATCACAGTATTTCGTAAACTTTTCGATCGACTACCCTCTCACGCTATCTTGAAGCTTCTTCGCCACTCGCAAATAGAAATAAATTCAGCAATAAAATTTTTCAGTTATGAATATTACAAATGGAGTGAAACACACACACACCACACACACACACACACACACACACACACACACACACACACACACACACACACAGAGAGAGAGAGAGAGAGAGAGAGAGAGAGAGAGAGAGAGAGAAGGAATAGTGGCAATTCTGTTATTGGTAAAAGTTAGTGTAGAGAATAAATAAATGTTAACATTATAATAATTATTTTATCTCTCCTGTTATGTAAATCACATTTCTGCCTAACGTTTCAACCAGTTACTTTAATTACATTTGCTCTGAATTTGATGTAGAAATTGGTAAACTCTTTCTCAAGAGTTGAAATCCACGTACTTTAAAAGGACAATTAAGATGCCAATTTTCCAAGCTCTCTCTCTCTCTCTCTCTCACCGAGGTGAATGATCTTAGGGTCTGTTTCTAATTTCATATATCTATCCGGTCTTATCATTTTACTAATTATGATTCATTCTGCATCCAAAGTTCTGCAGAACAGACGAAAACGTGTTAGTTTCAAGTGACGACATTTTAAGAAAGAGATGGTTTTTTTTGTGGGGGGCGGGGGATACCACAAATTTTTTCGAACATTTACCTGAGAATTGTCAGACCACAATGCATGTCTTGCATTCATTATTTCTACGTGGAATTTTGCGGTCATGAAAAGAGCGCCGATGAGGTACCTCGGTATCAAAACTACTTGAGGACTTTTGAGATGGGGATTGCTTTTCTCCCTCTTACATTTCCTGTTTTCTCTCCCCAAAAATCAGGGCTTCTCGACGATGTTTTCTCTCGTCTTTCTCTTGTGCTCTCACACTTGAGGCTTCCCCTCTTTCTCCTCTGTCCTCGCAATGTGTTTTTGAGTCTGACTTCTCTTCTATTTTATGGGATCATTTTTCTGTATATTTTCTCCTCGCTCGGTTCTACCAACCTTTCTCACCCAGAACCATTCAAACAACAACATGTCTCTCTCTCTCTCTCTCTCTCTCTCTCTCTCTCTCTCTCCAGCAAGAAAATGAACCCTAGACTGTTTTCAGAAGGGAAAAAGAACTTAAACTACAAAAGGTATTTGTGGTATTTCTTTCGTTTCGTATCGAGGGTCACGAAGGTCACAGCTAAGGGAGATGTGAAGAAACTGAGAGAAATATATCGTTGCTTTCTTATTATTATTTTATTATTATTATTATTATTATTATTATTATTTTTTTTTTTTTTTTTTTTTTTTTTTTTTTTTTTTTTTGCTCTATCACAGTCTTCCAGTTCGACTGGGTGGTATTTATAGTGTGGGGTTCCGGGTTGCATCCTGCCTCCTTAGAGTCCATCACTTTTCTTACTATGTGCGCCGTTTCTAGGATCACACACTTCTGCATGAGTCCTGGAGCTACTTCAGCCTCTAGTTTTTCTAGATTCCTTTTCAGGGATCTTGGGATTGCGCCTGGTGCTCTTATGATTATGGGTACGATTTCCACTGGCATATCCCATATCCTTCTTATTTCTATTTTCAGATCTTGATACTTATCCATTTTTTCCCTCTCTTTCTCTTCAACTCTGGTGTCCCATGGTATTGCGGCATCAATGAGTGATACTTTCTTCTTGATTTTTGTCAATCAACGTCGCGTCTGGTCTATTTGCACGTATCACCCTATCTGTTCTGATACCAAAGTCCCAGAGGATCTTTGCCTGATCGTTTTCTATCACTCCTTCAGGTTGGTGTTCGTACCACTTATTACTGCAAGGTAGCTGATGTTTCTTGCACAGGCTCCAGTGGAGGGCTTTTGCCACTGAATCATGCCTCTTTTTGTACTGGTTCTGTGCAAGTGCCGGACATTCGCTTGCTATGTGGTTTATGGTTTCATTTTTCGTATTGCACTTCCTACTTATGGGAGAGATGTTATTTCCGTCTATCGTTCTTTGAACATATCTGGTTCTTATGGCCTGATCTTGTGCCGCTGTTATCATTCCTTCAGTTTCCTTCTTTAGCTCTCCCCTCTGTAGCCATTGCCACGTGTCATCGCTGGCTAGTTCTTTAGTCTGTCTCATGTATTGTCCGTGCATTGGTTTGTTGTGCCAGTCCTCTGTTCTGTTTGTCTATTCTCCTGTCTCTGTATATTTGTGGGTCTTCGTCTACTTTTATTAGTCCTTCTTCCCATGCACTCTTGAGCCACTCGTCTTCGCTGGCGGTTTTCAGATATTGCCCCAGTGCTCTGTTTCTCGATGTTGACGCAGTCCTCTATGCTTTAGTAGTCCCTCTCCCTCCTTCCTTTCGTGTTATGTATAGTCTGTCCGTATTTGCTCTTGGGTGTAGTGCTTTGTGTATTGTCATATGTTTCCTGGTTTTCTGATCTATGCTGCGGAGTTCTGCCTTCGTCCATTCCACTAATCCTGCGCTGTATCTGATTACTGGCACTGCCCATGTGTTTATGGCTTTTATTATATTTCCGGCGTTGAGTTTTGACTTGAGTATCGCCTTGAGTCTCTGCTTATATTCTTTCCTGATTGTGTCCTTCATCTCTTGGTGTTTTATATCCCCTCCTTCCATTATTCCCAGGTATTTGTATCCAGTCTCATCTATGTGTTTGATGTGGCTCCAATCTGGTAGCTTTATCCCTTCAGTTCTTGTTACTTTGCCCTTATTATTATTATATTATTATTATTATTATTATTATTATTATTATTATTATTATTATTATTATTATTATTATTATTATTTAAAGGCAAGTGTTTATTCATCAGAGAAAACTTGTAAGCGTGGGAATATGTTTTGAGCTTTGGTCAAATGTTTCCTGTTAACAGCTGCAATTGTATTAAGGAAAAATGATAACATTAATATTTTTAAGTCTGAGGGGAGGATGTTAATAATTAAGAAATCTAGGTGAATTGGCATGGGAAATCATTGTCGGTAATTATAAACAAAACAATCCAAGCCCTATCGATATAACGTACCGTTCTCACCTCGCTGTATTTGTCTTAGAATACACTTTTCTAGGTGTAAACCCCATTCTAAAAACCCAGAGTAAAAGAGAGAAGAGAATTTGAAAGCTTCTGTAACATAAGTAAAAATGTTACCTACAAAATCTGCGACCTTCAAAAGGCAAAAAGAAACCGAAACCCAACTAATAGCTGTGACACCTCATTCGTGGAGTGAAGAGCCAATCCCAGAGAAGGGAGAGTGATGGGAGGATTTCTCACTTTTTTTATCTATTTATTTTCCTCTGAAACGCTATGATTCAAAACCCCAAATACCACGGATGGATATTCACTTTATTTATAAGGGGAAATAAAAGAAAAAAGAAAAATTTTAAGATCAAGTCTGTAATTCCGATACAATTTGGATATAACGTTAAGCACTGAAATATCATCATTGGGTATTTAGTAATGCTATAGGAAAACAGAATCAGTATTTTACTTACTGAAGTTATCTCATCCAAACTATTATTTCTTGTAAAATCTTTTCTAGTGACACAGCCGAGAGAGAGAGAGAGAGAGAGAGAGAGAGAGAGAGAGAGAGAGAGAGAGAGGTGCGGCTGTAATATGTCTAGCAGCAGATGTTATCAGCCTACCCCATCTTACATTGTTCCCCATGTTCTTAGATAACCCAAAATCATCTTAAAGATTCTCTTAATATCGTGTGACTGTCAAAACCCATAAAGTCTGCCTCCAGGATTCCCAAACCTACATTCGTCTCTCTCTCTCTCTCTCTCTCTCTCTCTCTCTCTCTCTCTCTCTCTCTCTCCTACTTTTCTTTAATTTGATTTCATCGAAGGGTCTTTCCTTCCCATTTAATCTGCTGGTAT
>NC_061105.1:31098483-31111771 GCF_015104395.2 Macrobrachium nipponense
ATATATATATATATATATATACATATATATGAATATATATATATATATATATATATATATATATATATATATATATATATATACATATATGTATATATATACATATATATATATATATATATATATATATATATATATATATATATATATATATATATATATATTTACAGTCAAAGTGTGAAACTAGCCATAATGCCTGGAAATTTCACTCTGTCATTTCTGATGAAACGACTAAAATATTCAGCTATTACGTGAAATGGCTGGAAAATTGGTGTCCTCATTACACAACCTGGCTACAATTGTTTAGGGAGGGAGGGAGGGAAGTTTTGTGGGAGGGAGATTTTAGTTGCTATTCAGTTGTCTACTGGTGTTGTACAGGTTATAAACTTGCCTACCGGTGCGTTGCAGATTGTAATGGCTCCGTGTAATTTTGAGTTTACAGAAGCGCTTTTTCAAAAATATCATCAGTGCAAAAAGAACTTGATTGCTAAAGAAGAGCACTACAAGACAATTGAAGACCTGAAGACAGCTGCCAGGGATCCATCTTCGAAGTCTCGTCATGGATACTACATTCTCACGAAGTAAGATTTTATTATCTCTTATTATCATTTCCTTACATACTTGAACTGAAACAGTCAGCTGGTGCAAGTAGATATTTTGACACAGTAGTTTAGATTTTTTGTGAATGTACCTATTTATGGTGAGAAATTAAGTATTACTGATTATTGCAACTATGAAATATTTAATGAATTTAATATCTCATTCATTTTTTATGAAGTTCTTATTTAAAAAATTACAAACATATATCATATATTCATAAAATTACAAACAACAACAAAATAAAACATTATTATCTGCCGAACTTTGTTTGAAAACCCTAATGTAACCACGAACTCATAATTCAGATTTTGCAATCACACACACACTGGTATGAAGTTCTTCAGTGTGGAGGCGTGGAGAAGCTGATCAAGAAACGCGCAACAGCTGAAGAACCAACACTTTATTATGTCAGTACTGAGGATACTTATGACATCATCAAGAGGGCACATATTGCAACTGGTCATGGTGGCCATGACAGAATGAAAGCTCATCTTGCATCAAAGTATGCAAACATCACTAAAGAATCTTTAGAGATGTGTAAGTCTTACTGCATTGTCTGCCAAGAAAAATGGAAGCATCCGAAGGCTACTAGAGTTGTTGTAAAGCCTATTTTAAGCGGCGATCTCAATTCTCGGGACCAGGTTGATCTGGTAGACATGCAGTCATCTCCCAAAGCTCAGTTCAAGTGGATTATGGTATACCAGTGCCACTTAACAAAGTTTGTGATACTTCGACCTCTTACATCAAAAAGAGCAGATGAAGTTGCCTTTCAACTGCTCAACATCATCTTGCTGTTTGGTGCTCCTGCAATTCTTCAAAGTGGCAATGGTTCTGAATTTACAACTCATGTCATCACAGAACTAATATTAAGATCTTTGGCCAGATCTCATCATGGTCCATGGAAAACCAAGACATCCCCAAAGCCAAGGTTCTGTGGAATGTGCCAATGGATGTCAGACAACAACACACAGGATTGGTCCATTGGTCTTCGTTTTGTCCAAAACATGAAGAACTCCGCCTATCACTCAGGTATCAAGCGCACACCATACAAAGCTATGTTTGGCTGTGATCCTAAAGTGGGTCTAACATCATCATGTCTCCCTTCAGAGGTTATTGAGTGACTTCATACAGAAGATGACCTGCTTGCCCTTATTTCAGAACCAACAGAAGATGTAGTGTCAGCTCACACCTCGCCTACAGCAGACACTACAGCATCAACCAACACTACTCACCCTACACCAGACCCTACAGCATCAGCCGACACTGCGACACTGCGCGGTCTCCACCAGTCCCAACAACATCAGTCGACGCTGATCAGATTACACCAGACCAAACACCACCAGCCCACACCTCTCAGCCTACACCAGACCCAGCAGCACCAGCCGGCACTGCTCCGTCTACACTCCCAACAGTCCAATCCCAACAGCCTACACCAGAGTTCACATCGCCAACCCACACCCATGAAGAGTCTCCACCACTCAGTCCGTCGCCACTTACAAGACGTGAGCGTGAGATAACACAGGAAAGAAGCGAGCAAGAGAAGCACAGCTCTCGCAAGCTGAGCGCATGATAAAGCGCAGCAGGTTAGACTCGAAGGCAGGGGAAGTAGGAGATAATGTTGCCGTTCCTATTCCTTTGGTGGATAGGGGACGGGGGGATGCACGTCATATCCTCGGTGTCATTGTTGATCGTGATAAAAATGACCTTTACACCATAGCCGTTAAGAGTGGCATAATCAAGACCAAGTATTCACGCAACCAATTTGATCTATGTCCACAGAAACTTCTCACTCAGTCTGATGTCAAACAAGATGAACAGGTTTCCCTTCGGCAGGCTTTGAAATCTACAGCCACTTGTGGTCAGGGTTTCTTAAAATGCGTTTGTGGGACAGGCAAAAAAAAAGTGTTCTACCAATAGATGTAATTGTTACAAGGCTAAGCGCAAGTGTAACAGTGGATGTCATAACCGTCTAACGTGTGCAAACAAGTGACAAGTAAATCTGTTCAACAGAATGTTCAAATGTGTTTTATAATTTTGACTACTTGATTTTATTTATAAACAAATAAGTAACGTAGTTCAGCCAAATGTTCAAAAGTGTTTTATGATTATTTTAATTATTTTAACAAGTACAACAAATGAGTGAAATTGTTCAGTAAATGCTCAAAAATGTTTATCATGATTTTAATCATTTTAATAATTTTAAGACATTCAACGAAATGTTTATGTGTTATATGATTATTTTAACAACAACAACAAAGAGAAAATCAATAATTAAGAATAGAAATAATAATAAGGCTATGAATAAACACTCCCTCCCTCCCTCAAAAGTTTTAGCCAGGTTGTGTAATGAGGACACCAATTTTCCAGCCATTTCACGTAATAGCTGAATATTTTAGTCGTTTCATGAAATGACCGAGTGAAATGGTCATTTCGTGAAACGAATGAAATACTATATATATATATATATATATATATATATATATATATATATATATATATATATATATATATATATTAGGGCTTGTGCCTTGTATGATAAGGCGCCCTATGAGGGTAAGTTAGACTAGCGATAATCTTACGCTAAGTCGGTTGGTATTGCACTTCCATCTTCAATGGAGTGTCTGGGGGTTTGTAGATCATTTACGAAGTCGGTATTATCTTGTTGGTTATTACGACGATGTGTAAACTCATGGTGAGGAGGTTCTTGTAGAAAACACGAAATATAAAAAATATATGTATTCTTCTGAAGTTTTACATGCTGAAGATCAGATATGATTGTACAAGTCTTCTAATAACGATAGCTTGATCGCTTCTGCCAATGATGATGGCTAATCCTATTCCTCTACATGATAAAGCTTAGGTAAAGAGGTACAGGTCTTCTAATGACGATAGCTAACTCTGTTCTGCTCGTCTACCATCCCTGTTACAAGTTATGAAGGAACAGACAGTAGTTCGAACATATGAACATACATACAAATGACATAGTTTCATACGAACACACAATCAAAATGAGACACGCTACAGATCACGTAGGCCGTTTGAATTATAGGTCGGGGTAGTTGTCTCAAGCAGGGAGCTTGGACTAATGTTTATAAACAATTGAATGACTACAGGTGACGGCATGTTATCTTAGCCTACATACTTATTGTATACGTCATCTTTAGCGTCTCTAGTCTGATCACATTCCTGCAACAATCTGGTTGACCTCTTTAGTTTAGACTTTTATTTTATATGGACTAACATTCATATTTTATTATGTAAAGTACAGATATATAATATCATATATATATATCTATATAATATATCATACCTATACTATATATATATATATAGACTAACATTCCATATTTTTATTATGTAAAACCACTATAATTATATATATATATATTAATATAATATAAATAATAAAATATTTATTATATTTATTTATTTATTTTAAATTTAAGGCAAAGCTAGCTATAATCGTAATTTTGTCAGAGCCTTAGGTACCAACATAGGGCGCCAGTGGACCGTGGCTGAGCTTCATGAGCCACCACTAAGAGGTTTATGGGCAGTGGCTGAGGCCACCACAGGACAGAAAACTCGTTTGAGCCAAAGAAACTTCAGTGCATTATTTTTTACTTGTTTACTTGTGTAGATATTCTGCATGGACGCCGGTGATCACCAAATGTAGAATCAAATCTACAACCCGATAATAATATAATAATAATAATAATAATAATAATAATAATAATAATAATAATAATAATAATGTGGCACCGTGGCAGAGTGGGTTAGGTCGTCAATGGACTGGTTAAGTTAAGCAACATTGGGGCTGGTCAGTCATTGGATGGGTGACCGCTATCCTCGCGTTGATTCCTTGGGAAAGGATCTTTACCATAATTTCCTCAGTCTACTCAGCTGCAAATGAGTACCTATCCCTGATGGGGTAGGGCCCAGCTATTTATAGCAAAACTCAGCAATGATGGAAAGAAATGAAGGAATAAACGAAAATGACGTAAATGTAAACTCTGGCAACAGAGGAGCTTCGTCCGGCAGCCAGGTATTCAACCCAATTGAAGGGGAAGACGGTCAGGTACTTGGAGGTCGTCATCCAGCAACTGACCACCACAACGACAGT
This sequence comes from Macrobrachium nipponense, assembly GCF_015104395.2. Taxonomy (NCBI): domain Eukaryota; kingdom Metazoa; phylum Arthropoda; class Malacostraca; order Decapoda; family Palaemonidae; genus Macrobrachium; species Macrobrachium nipponense. The sequence continues at coordinate 31,103,204 of NC_061105.1, forward strand.
AACCAACAGCCTGAGATTGGAGCTACAGAAGCAAAAAGGAAGAAATGGACAAGAGAAGAAAATAAGGAAATATGGAGATGCTACATCAGAAGTAACCCGACGGAGAGAGGATATAGAAGAAGGTTGGTCAACATCTGGAATGAGAGGAATAACACCCCCCAAACATAGCAGAGGCTGGCAGACCAAGTAAGGAACATAAAGAAAAAGAACTGGCTCTCCCCAACAGAAAGAGAAGAACTGGAAAGGGAAATGTCACACGACAACGAATTACATGAAGATGAACTGAGAGACGATGCCATACAAGACGACAGGGATGATGAGGTATCAAACAACGACACACGAAGAAACACCGACGAAGTAACAGAGAGGACGGAATGGGTAGAAAAGATTAGACAATGGATGGAGCTAGATACAGAGAGAACAAAGATCCCCTCCATGAAAGCCTACAACACCAAGAAATTAAGGGAGAAAACAAGTGAGGTCAATGAAATAATGGGCATAATACACACCACCAGTATCACAGAAACAAATAACTTGGCATATGCAGGAGCAAGATTAGTAGCAGAACTGATGGGGATTCGAACACCAACACCACCAGCACAACCAACCCAACAGAAACCAAAACAGCAACCTCCTTGGAAAAGGCGCCTGGAAAAGCAAATTGTGGTGATGAGATCTGACTTGAGTAAACTGAAAGAGATGGCAGAAAAAATGCTAAGAAGCAAGAAAACAAGGGAGGAACTCAACGAGAAATACAAAGTACAAGAGAGGGGACTAAACAACACAATAGAAGATGTAAAACAGATGCTTAAGGCCAAAGCACACAAGCTCCAACGGTACATGAACAGGAATAAGGGATACCAACAGAACAAACTATTCGGAACCAACCAGAAAAGACTATACAGGCAACTAAGAGGGGAAGACAACCACCAAGAAATTCTTGAAGCCGAACCAAGTAAGAGACTCTGGGAAAACATATGGAGCAATCCGGTATCACAGAACAAACATGCAACATGGCTCCAGGAAGTCAAGGAAGAAGAAACAGGGAGAATAAAACAAAGATTCACAGAGATCACGACAGACCGAGTCAGACACCAACTAAAGAAAATGCCAAACTGGAAAGCCCCAGGTCCCGATGAAGTCCATGGATACGGCTAAAAACTTCAAGGCCCTACACCCACGAATAGCAGGACAACTCCAGCATTGTATCTCAAATCACCATGCACCCAAATGGATGACCACAGGAAGAACATCCTTAGTACAAAAAGACAAGAGTAAGGGAAATATAGCCAGTAACTACAAGCCTATCACCTGCCTACCAATAATGTGGAAGTTACTAACAGGTATCATCAGTGAAAGGCTATACAATTACCTAGAGGAGACAAACACCATCCCCCACCAACAGAAAGGCTGCAGAAGGAAGTGTAGGGGCACAACAGACCAGCTCCTGATAGACAAAATGGTAAGAGAAGGAAAACCAACCTAAGCATGGCATGGATAGACCATAAGAAAGCCTTCGACATGATACCACACACATGGCTAATAGAATGCCTGAAAATATATGGGGCAGAGGAAAACACCATCAGCTTCCTCAAAAATACAATGCACAACTGGAATACAATACTTACAAACTCTGGAATAAGACTAGCAGAGGTTAATATCAGGAGAGGGATCTTCCAGGGCGACTCACTGTCCCCACTACTCTTCGTAGTAGCCATGATTCCCATGACAAAAGTACTACAGAAGATGGATGCCGGGTACCAACTCAAGAAAAGAGGCAACAGAATCAACCATTTGATGTTCATGGACGACATCAAGCTGTATGGTAAGAGCATCAAGGAAATAGATACCCTAATCCAGACTGTAAGGATTGTATCTGGGGACATCAGGATGGAGTTTGGAATAGAAAAATGTTCCTTAGTCAACATACAAAAAGGCAAAGTAACGAGAACTGAAGGGATAAAGCTACCAGATGGGAGCAACATCAAACACATAGATGAGACAGGATACAAATACCTGGGAATAATGGAAGGAGGGGATATAAAACACCAAGAGATGAAGGACATGATCAGGAAAGAATATATGCAGAGACTCAAGGCGATACTCAAGTCAAAACTCAAGTCAAAACTCAACGCCGGAAATATGATAAAAGCCATAAACACATGGGCAGTGCCAGTAATCAGATACAGCGCAGGAATAGTGGAATGGACGAAGGCAGAACTCCGCAGCATAGATCAGAAAACCAGGAAACATATGACAATACACAAAGCACTACACCCAAGAGCAAATACGGACAGACTATACATAACACGAAAGGAAGGAGGGAGAGGACTACTAAGTATAGAGGACTGCGTCAACATCGAGAACAGAGCACTGGGGCAATATCTGAAAACCAGTAAAGACGAGTGGCTAAAGAGTGCATGGGAAGAAGGACTAATAAAAGTAGACGAAGACCCAGAAATATACAGAGACAGGAGAATGACAGACAGAACAGAGGATTGGCACAACAAGCCAATGCACGGACAATACATGAGACAGACTAAAGAACTAGCCAGCGATGACACATGGCAATGGCTACAGAGGGGAGAGCTAAAGAAGGAAACTGAAGGAATGATAACAGCGGCACAAGATCAGGCCCTAAGAACCAGATATGTTCAAAGAACTATAGACGGAAATAACATCTCTCCCATATGTAGGAAGTGCAATACGAAAAATTTGACCATAAACCACATAGCAAGTGAATACCTGGCACTTGCACAGAACCAGTACAAAAAGAGGCATGATTCAGTGGCAAAAGCCCTCCACTGGAGCCTGTGCAAGAAACATCAGCTACCTTGCAGTAATAAGTGGTACGAGCACCAACCTGAAGGAGTGATAGAAAACGATCAAGCAAAGATCCTCTGGGACTATGGTATCAGAACGGATAGGGTGATACGTGCAAATAGACCAGACGTGACGTTGTTTGACAAAGTCAAGAAGAAAGTATCACTCATTGATGTTGCAATACCATGGGACACCAGAGTTGAAGAGAAAGAGAGGGAAAAAGTGGATAAGTATCAAGATCTGAAAATAGAAATAAGAAGGATATGGGATATGCCAGTGGAAATCGTACCCATAATCATAGGAGCACTAGGCACGATCCTAAGATCCCTGAAAAGGAATCTAGAAAAACTAGAAGCTGAAGTAGCTCCAGGACTCATGCAGAAGAGTGTGATCCTAGAAACGGCGCACATAGTAAGAAAAGTGATGGACTCCTAAGGAGGCAGGGTGCAACCCGGAACCCCACACTACAAATACCACCCAGTCGAATTGGAGGACTGTGATAGAGCAAAAAAAAAAAATAAAATAAAATAAATAAAATAAATAATAATAATAGTTTTTGACGGACACTCGTGATTCATTTCTCATTGAAGTTTTGCTTTGTCCTTTGTTAAAGCGATGTCGGCCTTTTGTCATTGGATCGCCTAGTTATTGAAAAAAAAAAAAAATACTGAACGAGGCCCGATGCTTTAAATAGATAAAGGATGCAGCAGTATCACATTGGTGGTTCACCTCAGCATTGTGATTATGTTGTGGAATGAAAGTAGAAGGATCGCACAAGAAACCTAATTTTTCTCCTTTTTTCTACCTTTTCCACGTTTAAATATTCATTATATTCAGCGTTCAAAAATACCTCCACGTAGCTTTCTTGAGTTCTATGCCATTCATGATATCAGATTAATTAAAGGTCGATTCTAAACATCATTTTCGTCAAGGCCAGATGCCACCCAAGTTAAGCTGAACGCTAATTACAAATCACATTTTCTAATTACGCAGCAGTCTTTGAGAACCTCGCCAGTTAAATCGTTCTTTTATGAAAGTAGCAGATACATGAACCCTAAGATTAAGCTTACAGGAAATAAGAAAGACTATTTTTGTTTGTTTTTTCCCGAAGTAATGCGTAGGTACTGTGTGTTTCATGAAACTGATGCCAGTCCCTAACTGACGGGCAACAAAAGTCAGTGCTTGTTAATTGATGCCTTACATAAATGTTGGCACAACAAAAGACAAGCAAACAGAGAAAGTAATATTTCAACATTCCCGAAGTGTTTATCACATTGCAACGTTTGTTGTAAACTTCTTACCTATCTTCCATCCTCTCTAATGCTCCTTAAAATATCCAGGATCGCTGGAAAGAGAGAGGGCGAGCTCTCAATATTGAATTACCATTAAAACTCAGTAGCCTGGTTTTTGGCTTGAACATCGCTCTTTCTCCCCTTGCTCTACTATCTCCTCCTCTAACTTCCAGGTGAGTTCACTTATTCTTACCTTAGTTTCTTTAGAAAAGATAAAAAGCCTGATTCGAACAGAGTAGTCGCATTTCTTTCTCTTCTTGTTGTTTGTTGTCCCCGAGTATAGATGGATGGGGAAAAACTTTCATTGTATTAAGCTGAAACAAAATGACGTTGAACACCTCTTTCCTGTTTATAGAAAGAAGAGTGTGAAGCTTGAGAATATATTCTGAATTTTCCTATTAACAGATTTCGCATAAAAACGGTTCTTTAAAAATCGTTGCTTAAGCAAACTTGTCAGAAGATTTTATGCCGGAAAGGTAATGATAGAGACATTTAAGGGAAGCGCAAAAACAGCTATAAAAACATACTTGATTCACAGCCAAGGATCAGAATAAAGGACTTCGGCTGAGATAAAAAGAGCAGTGCGCTTCAAATATTATGAACCCAAAATCAGTCTTTCTCGTCGAATATTAACATTATGGGGCAATTCACGTCAACGACGGGCAACTAGGAAGTAAGTTTTCAGGAAGAGCGCTCAAGATATTTTCTTGGTAAGAGTCAGTCTCTCTCTCTCTCTCTCTCTCTCTCTCTCTCTCTCTCTCTCTCTCTCTCTCTCTCTCTCTTGGTTTTCGTAATTGGATAAATATGTGCATGTGTGAATTAAATTTGCATAATTTGTATGTATATGTTTTTTCTATTATTATTTATTAATATCGTAACGATATGACTAATTACAAGACTAAATCTTTGGGTGTATGGATGGATGGATGTATCAATTGTTCAGAGAGAGTTTAGTTAGTTTTATAATTATATCTTAGATCTCGTATTCATGTGACTAGTTGAGGACTGAATGTTTGGATGTTTGTATGGATGCATATTTAATTAAGAGACAGTTGGGATATTGTTATGATTATTTATGAGGCCCCGTAACAATATAACTTGTTTACTGAAATATCTCGTATCATAAATCCAACTCCCTCTCATTTCTGTACATATGACGCTGGATCCTGCGTAGCTGATCGCAATACTAGTAATGTTAACCTACTATATTTTTTGACTGCGAGTCATCGTTTTTCTCAAATCTCTTTCAAACTAATTATCAGCTCTAAGTGGTACTTTGACACAGTGTACAAGACACCTCCCGTTAATTTGTGGTAATATAGTGCATTGTCAGATGGTGTTAGTTAAAGCGTTTACTCTTGACTTTTAAAGGCAAAATCGTATGAGTCAGCAGGGCTCATTTACAGATTCGAACGTCCGCTATCCCCCATTCCTGCCCTCTCCCTCTCTCCCTTTTGCTCACTATTTTTCGCTGTGCTTCTCATTTCTCCCCAAATAATACCGTTTTCCATGATATTTTTGAATTCCAGCAGATAATTGGAGAGTTTATAATGAGAAGGATAGAGAGGTTTGACGTAATGACCATCATAATGGTTAATTTTCCCCAGTGTATTTGTTCACAGTATCCTTGGCGTGTCAGGTAATACCGTAATGATAAGGGGTTGTCTGTTGGCTGCAGAACTCGCACTATAAGTATTCACTGCGTAATTGATGGAGACAGATTTTCCATTGCTGTCATGTCCGTCATGTTATTTTGTCTGCGTCGTTGCAGAAATGCATTTGCAATACGACTCTTAACCATGTACAAAATGGAGAAAGCTGACAATGAAGAGGATCAATCTAAATAGGTTAGTGAATCTTCATAATAGACTCCCGCAAAAAGCACACGTATTTTGGTTAATCAATCAATCAATATATATATATATATATCTATCGTATTATCTATTACTATGCCTATATTTAACCCTTGGAATATATATATATATATATATATATATATATATATATATATATATATATATATATATATGTGTGTGTGTGTGTGTATATAATATATTACGTATATGTATATATTATATATATATATATATATATATATACGTATATGTATAATAATATATATATATATATATATATATATATATATTATATATATATATATATATATTACGTATATATATATTATATATATATATATATATATATATATATATATATATATGCTAATTCAAATTCATTCAAATTCATAAGCAATTATTTTCAGATTATATTAGTGATGACATATAGTTTCCTTTGATAAACATATATCACCAGCATTTTTGGTCTGTTACTGTCAAGGAATAAAAAACGAACGACTCCTCAATTATGAGAGTTTGCAGATGTGGTGAAAAACATAAAGTTAATTTCGTAACTGTTTATAAATGAGGCAAAAACTAGATACCTTTAAAACATAAACTTGTGTGTTAAATGCCTGAAGATAGGGTAATAGGTAACACTTAGGCAGTCTTCATAAACGACTGCCGTAAGAAATGCAAGTATAATCCTTTTTGGTACTATCTCTAAAATAGGTGTGTATATGAATATAGTGCGTCACTATACGTTAATGATACTATAATTCAAGATGCATGAAGCTCAACTCATTCACTAAACTCTGTACGGTATAAAAATTGCATCCTTATTACTGGCGTTAGATTAGTAGAAACGTAATTGTAGTGCGATATGAATAGAGAAACACGCACACAATGCTATAATGATAGTGATAGTAGTTTACCCAAAATAATACCCATTTTCTTTTTTTTCCTTTACGGCAATTCACCTGCTGACGTAATAAAGAAGTAAACAAAGCTCCAACTACTTGAGGATTTAGGGGACGTGAGCAGACCATTTATATAATTCAAGAAAATACAATAACAATAATTAAATGAATACAAATACAAAAACCAACATATTTATAAGATCCAGTATCGCTGTATATAATGATGTAATAATAGGCAGAAAAAGAAGGGGTGGGGTGGGGGGGGGGTGGCGAGACTGGACAGCATAGGTCGGCAATGCTTGGCAACATCTTTGTAAGTCAAGAGTAAACGCCTTAACTAACACCTTTGGACACTGCGCTATATTACCAAACATGAAGGGGAGGTGTTTTGTACACTGTGTCAAAGTACCATTTCGATCAAATATTAAGTTTGAAAGATATTTGAGAAGAACGATGACTCGCGGTCCCCGATATGCATAGTAGGCTCAAACTTGCAACGCACAAGAAGTGGAATAGTGAGTTATTCACTGCATAGTGTTGAATCGAATCCAGAATAAATGCAATTTAAATGACGTAAATAACTCTCATCATCCTCTTTTATCTTTGATGATACTATTATTAAGCTTGCCATGTACCTTTAGCGTATCCGTGACTATTAAAGGAAAGGAGACGACGACCGTGGTAATGACTGCAAATATCCAGCCATCTCTCCCCTTGCGAGCAGAATAAGGGAAGATAGTCGTCCTCTCTTTTGTCGGCTGTAACTTCGATTATACTCTGTGGTAATAAGTTCTTTTCATTAGTTTGCTTTGATATATTTTTCGAACTCTTGACTTGATTTGGTTTATATAGATTTTTGGCATTATGCCAAGCACTGGGGCAACTAAGACCATTCAGCGCTGAAACAGATATTGACAGTAAAAGGTTAGAAAGGTGTTACAGGAGGAAAACTTCGCAGTTGCACTATGAAACAATTGTCAAGATAGGGTGGACAGTAAGATGGTAGAAAGAGAATATGAACGGGAGGTACAGTAAAAGGAATGAAAGTGGTTGCAGCTAGGGGCCGAAGGGACGCTGCAAAGAACCTTAAGTAATGCCTGCATTGCGCCGAACGAGGTGCACTGGTGGCGCTCCCCTCCTACGGGGTAGAACTCTTGATGCTTTAAAAGAAATTTATTAACGAAATACTCACAGTTATGGTGAGGATGATTCATTTCCGGACTAAGGTCGCGAATAGGAAAACTTTCATCTCGAATTGATGGGGGAGAAGTTGAACAATTTTTCTAGAATTCAAATAACTGCACAACGAGTTTACTCCAGTGCTAACTGTCAAAGGTCGCTTAAAATTCACGGTATTTCGTTATCAGCTTATCAACAAACGTTTACCTTGCCAATGTAAGAAAATATTAAGAAATAAAAGAGAGAATGTTTATGCACTGAATAGCGTCATATTTGCTGAATTGCCTTCAAGTGACTGCTATAAATAAACCCATGATCGTCTCGAGTTGGGAAGGTGGTGGGAGGGGGTGGGGCGGAGCTCGGGAGGTGGTGGTTACGAGAGGGGGTGGGGGGGATGTAGGGGGCTGGCGTTTGAAGTTCTGCGATATACATTGCCATCAAAATATCCTTCCTGTTTCCGGGTTCTCAAAACAACCCCGTTTGATTGCGCGAACGTTTTACAGGGTGTTTTCCTTTCTT
>NC_061105.1:31112271-31149771 GCF_015104395.2 Macrobrachium nipponense
AAGAAAGGAAAACACCCTGTGTAAAACGTTCGCGATCATGGCAATGTATATCGCAGAACTTCAAACGCCAGCCCCCTACATCACCCCCACTCTGTAACCACCACCTCCCGAGCTCCGCCCCCTCCCACCACCTTACCCAACTCGAGACGATCATGGGTTTATTTATAGCAGTCACTTGAAGGCAATTCAGCAAATATGACGCTATTCAGTGCATAAACATTCTCTTTTTTATTTCTTAATATTTTCTTACATTGGCAAGGTAAACGTTTGTTGATAAGCTGATAACGAAATACCGTGAATTTTAAGCGACCTTTGACAGTTAGCACTGGAGTAAACTCGTTGTGCAGTTATTTGAATTCTAGAAAAATTGTTCAACTTCTCCCCTATCAATTCGAGATGAAAGTTTTCCTATTCGCGACCCTAGACCGGAAAATGAATCATCCTCACCATAACTGTGAGTATTTCGTTAATAAATTTCTTTTTAAAGCATCTAGTTCTACCCCGTAGGAGGGTAGCGCCATCAGTGCACCTCGTTCAGCGCAATGCAGGCATTACTTAAGGTTCTTTGCAGCGTCCCTTCGGCCCCTAGCTGCAACCACTTTCATTCCTTTTACTGTACCTCCCGTTCATATTCTCTTTCTACCATCTTACTGTCCACCCTATCCTGACAATTGTTTCATAGTGTAACTACGAGGTTTTCCTCCTGTAACACCTTTCTAACCTTTTACTGTCAATATCTGTTTCAGCGCTGAATGGTCTTAGTTGTCCCAGTGCTTGGTATAATGCCAAAAATCTATATAAACCAAATCAAGTCAAGAGTTCGAATGTTAGGAAACAACAAGAGTCTGTCCAGAGAATAGGTAGGGACAATTAGTTAGGAAAAACCACTGGTAGAAAAATATATAGTGAGGGTAGAGTGATAAAGAATCTACCAGAAGTTAAGGTAGAAACGAGGGTAGATGTGTGCAGCATAAGACTGCACGAATAGCAGTTTCGAAAACTAGACCAAACATTGGCACTCAATTTCCAAAACAGTAAAGTTCAAACCTCACCAGAAACTCGGATTTTTGACTCCTTCAGTGGGTGGTTACCGTCGAGAGACGAAACCAATCAGACTAATTTAGGGGTGGAACAGGAAGTAAGGAAAGCCACTCAAGAAATAGTAGGATGTGTCTTAGAGAGTAGTTAAGAAGGAGCTAACTGAATCAGCTAGGTTCAAACTTCATTTGAGCTCCCAGAGAAAGTCAGTTAAGAACAAGGCCTTATACGGGGAGGCTGTATCCCTTCTCCCTCTGTTCCAGTGTAGTGTAGTGTTATATTGTGAACTTATACTTTATTCTAATTATAAGCAAATTAATTGAGTGGTGTTTAACTTGCCAAGAATCCGTGAAACGTATCCACGCCATGTAAGAAAGACCTCCTGAGAGACATGGCTAAAACGAAATAAATAATCTACAATGTTCCTATGAGAAAAGAAACTCATCGCAAGTGATAATTGAAGGTTAGCCCATATAACAAAATAACCTTCCAAACTTACCCGTAGCCACGAAGAGAACCAGAAGAAGAAGAGAAGAATAGAACTCGTAGATACGCGCAAACAGAAAAAAAGAGAATATAAAAAAGGGGGGAGAGAAGGGGGGGGGGGGTGGGTAGGGGTTTATTTGCAGTCATTACCACAGGTCGTTGTCTCCTTTCCTTTAATAGTCACGGAAAATTATACGCTAAAGGTACATGGCAAGCTTAATAATAGCATCATCAAAGATCAAAGAGGATGATGAGAGTTATTTACGTCATTTAAATTGCATTTATTCTGGATTCGATTCAACACTATGCAGTGAACAACTCACTATTCCACTTGTGCGTTGCAAGTTTTAGCCTACTATGCATATCGGGGACCACGAGTCATCGTTCTTCTCAAATATCTTTCAAACTTATTGTTTCATCGAAATGGTACTTTGACAGTGTGTACAAAACACCTCCCCTTCATGTTTGGTAATATAGCGCAGTGTCCGAAGGTGTTAGTTAAGGCGTTTACTCTTGACTTACAAAGATGTTGCCAAGCATTGCCGACCTATGCTGTCCAGTCTCGCCCCCCCCCCCCCCCCCCTTTTCTTTTCCTGCCTATTATTATATATAAAGTGATACTGGATCTTATAAATATGTTGGTTTTTGTACATTTTGTATTCATTTAATTGTTATTGTATTTTCTTGAATCATATAAATTGGAGTAGGTTTAAGAGCGTAAGACCATCAGCCTGATCACCAAGGCCATGGTTTGCTCAGTTCCCCTAAATCCTCAAGTAGTAGGAGCTTTCTCTAATTCTTTATTACGTCAGCAGGTGAATTCCCGTAAAGGAAAAAAAAAGAAAATGGGTATTATTTTGTAGAAACTACTATCACTATCATAATAGCATTGTGTGTGTGTTTCTCTATTCATATCGCACTACAATTTCGTTTCTACTAATCTAACGCCAATAATAAGGATGCAATTTTTGTACCGTACAGAGTTTAGTGAATGAGTCGAGCTTCATGCGTCTTCAATTATATTATCATTAATGTTAGTGACGAACGATATTCATATACACGCCTATTTTAGAGATACGTTCCAATAAAGATTTTACTTGAATTTCTTACGGCATTCGTTTATGAAGACTGCCTAAGTGTTACCTATTACCCTATTTTCAGGCATTTAACACACAAATTTTTGTTTTAGAGGTATCTATTTTGCCTCATTTATAAACAGTTACGAAATTAACTTTATGTTTTTCACAGCATCTGCAAACTCTCATAATTGATGAGTCGTTCGTTTTTTATTCCTTGACGGTAACAGACCAAAAATGCTGGTGATATATATTTATCAAAGGAAACTATATGTCATCACTAATATAATCTGAAAATAATTGCTTATGAATTTGAATGAGTTTGAATTAGCATTTAAAATTGAAAATTAATACTCGTATGTTGTTTTCTAAACACTTTCCCAAGTGATCTTCTGTTTCAATTTGAAATATATATATATATATATATTATATATATATATATATATATATATTATATATATATATATATTATATTTATATATATTATTATTATTATTATTTTATATATATATATTATATATATATATATATATTATATATCTATATATATATATATATTATATATATATTATATATATATATATATTATTATATTAATAATATAGTATATATATATATGTTATATATATATATATATATAATTAGATATATATATAATATATATATATATATAATATATATAAATTCCAAGGCTAAAATATAGGCATAATAATATATAATACGATAGAGATAGATACAGTGATTGACTGATAAACCAATATGCGTGTGCTTTTTGCGCGAGTCTGTTATGAAGACTCACTAACCTATTTAGATTGATCCTTTTCATTGTCAGCTTTCTCCATTTTGTACATGGTTAGAGTCGTATTGCAAATGCATTTCTGCAACGACGCAGACAAAGTAACATGACGGACATGAACAGCAATGGAAATCTGTCTCCATCAATTACCGCAGTGAATACTTATAGTGCGGGTTCTGCAGCCAACAAGACAAACCCCTTATCATTAACGGTATTACCTGACACGCCAAGGATACTATGAACAAATACACTGGGGAAAATTAACCATTATTATTGTCATTACGTCAAACCTCTCTATCCTTCTCATTATAAACTCTCCAATTATCTGCTGGTATTCAAAAATATCATAGAAAACGGTATCATTTGGGGAGAAATGAGAAGCACAGCGAAAAATAGTGAGAGAAAGGGAGGGGGGGAGAGGGCAGGAATGGGGGATAGCGGACGTTCGAATCTGTAAATGAGCCCTGCTGACTCATACGATTTTCCCTTTAAAAGTCAAGAGTAAACTCTTTAACTAACACCATTTGACAGTGCACTATATTACCAAAAATTAACGGGAGGTGTCTTGTACACTGTGTCAAAGTACCACTTAGAGCTGATAATTAGTTTGAAAGAGATTTGAGAAAAACGATGACTCGCAGTCACTGAAATATAGTAGGTTAACATTACTAAAGCTGGTTCACTTAAGGTAGAGCCTTGGGTGAGTCCTGTGCCTACGAGAGCTTTGTTTGGCGGTCGCTGATTGGTTGGAAGCTGCCTTCCTACCTTTACCAGCCAATCAGGCATAGAGCTCATTCAAGAATCTCCCTTAAGTGAACCAGCTATACTATTGCGATCAGCTACGCAGGATCCTGCGTCATATGTACAGAAATGAGAGGGAGTTTGATTTATGATAAGAGATATTTGAGTCTCGTAAACAAGTTATATTGCTACGGGGCCTCATAAATAATCAAAACAATAAACCAACTGTCTCTGAATTAAATATGCATCCATACATACATCCAAACATTCAGTCCTCAACTAGTCACATGAATACGAGATCTAAGATATAATTATAAAACTAACTAAACTCTCTCTGAACAATTGATACATCCATCCATCCATACACCCATAAATTTAGTCTTGTAATTATACTCTGTTTTTTTTCCCTCTGTCCATCCGCCTGTGGTGTTTTCGTATGGCAACACTGCGTCCCAGGCTTTAAATAGTTACGCTATGAGTAAGTTTTAGGTAAATAAAAGGATATCTGGGTGTACATTTGCAATTGAAAAGTGTTTTAATAATTTACTGTATTCGAATTACACCGTTAATATTCAAAATAGGACATTATTATAATTGTTGAATGTAAGCTGAATGTAACTATCTAGAGCCCGGAACGCAGTGTTACCATACGCAAACACCAAAGGCGGAAGGACAGATGGAAAAAAACACAGAGTATAGTCATATCGTTACGATATTAATAAATAATAATAGAAAAATCATATACATACAAATTATGCAAATCTAATTCACACATGCACATATTTATCCAATTACGAAACCAGAAGAGAGAGAGAGAGAGAGAGAGAGAGAGAGAGAGAGAGAGAGAGAGAGAGAGAGAGAGAGAGAGAGACTGACTCTTACCAAGAAAATATCTTAAGCGCTCTTCCTGAAAACTTACTTCCTAGTTGCCCGTCGCTGACGTGAATTGCCCCATAATGTTAATATTCGACGAGAAAGACTGATTTTGGGTTCATAATATTTGAAGCGCACTGCTCTTTTTATCCTAGCCGAAGTCCTTTATTCTGATCCTTGGCTGTGAATCAAGTATGTTTTTATAGCAGTTTTTGCGCTTCCCTTAAATGTCTCTATTATTACCTTTCCGGCATAAAATCTGACAAGTTTGTTTAAGCAACGATTTTTAAAGAACCGTTTTTATGCGAAATCTGTTATTTTTTTTTTTCTTTAAGTTTTTATTCAATAAATTATTTACAAAACATTACAATAAATCCAGAACTACATATATTTCCATCTTAAAATACATTGCATTTAATGTTACAAAATTCTTTGTGAAATATTTTAACAATTTTCTCTTTCAAAATGGCCTTGATATCTCTCTGGTTTTTTATAATCGAAGCTTTTATTCTATTTATAATCAAATAAACGTTCAGGCACATTCTTGTCTTTGAACAACCATATATTTACAATATAACTAGACAAAATTAAAGTTGCAGTGTTCCTTTGTTTCCTCGATGACTCTGGGAAATCAAAATACATAATTCTAATGAAATTGCAGTGAATAAAATTACAAAATAGCTTCAAAACTCCTTTTAACCATATTATTACATTTGCAATTCTCTTGCATAAATATACCATAAAAAATGAATATTGATTCCTCAGCATCACAAAACTGGCAATGAGAATCTTGAATTATTTTCATTTCTTTTAACCTTTTTTTTATTGGGTAATATTTCGTGAATATATTTATATATTATTTCCCTATCAGCAGCAGAAAGAAATTTCATGTTGATGTTTTCCCAAATCAGAGGCCAATTATAAAGGGGGTATCTACTCTCAACAGTTGGCTGTACCTTTGGCAATAAGTTCACATATATAGTTCTCGATTTAAGAAAAGGAGGAAATTCTGAAATGTTTTACATTTCCTAACTGTTACTAAGACCTCAGAATACATAGGTGCCATTACACATGAATTGTCTCTTTGTGTTGAATTTCCGGTAAAAAAGCCTTTCATATGTGAATTGTTATAATAATTTGACATAAAATTGTATTTCTCCTCACAGTGTAACTTTAAGAAAGAGGCAGCTAGAATACTTTGTGTCTTCCATAAAAGACTTAACATTCCTATCCCTCCTTCAATCTTTGACTTTGTTAAAGTGTCTCTTTTAATGAATTCACATTTTTTCCCCCAAATGTAAAAGAAAATTTCTTTACTTATTAGTTTTGCATATTTGACAGGCAAAGGGTAAATATGGGAAACATACCATGTCTTTGAAAAAATCAAGGTATTGACAATAACAGCTTTTTGATGAAATGTAAGTCTTCTGTTGTGAAAGCTCGCCAAAGTATTCTTAATTTTACATAATATATTTGTCCACGAAGAATTAACAGCCATTTCGTAATTATCAGAAAATAGAATTCCCAAAGTTGTAAAAGAACCTGTATATCCTTGAAGCCATGATAAAGGCCAAACAGACCTATCACCCCATGGGCCTAATCCAAATATTTTCGTCTTATTTTTATTTAGCATGCAACCCGTGGCTGCTTCAAATTTAGACACTAATGTGCTAATCTCCAAAATTCCCTTGTCACTGGCAACGAAAATATTTGTATCATCGGCAAACCCAAGAATTTTAAGGTGGTTATCATTTGGTAAGGGCAAGTGTTCAATACAACTATTTCTTTTTATAGCAAGATACAGAGGTTCCTGGAAAACAGCATAAAGGAGCATAGAAAGAGGGGCAGCCTTGTCGGACTCCCCTCTCCACACTAAAGTATTTACCAATGTTACCATTAACAATGCAACAACTTCCAATATTCGTGTACAATATCTTAATGCAGGAAATCAGTTCATCACAAAAACCTAGTCTTTCAAGAATCCGAAGTACAAAATTAATATCAACACGGTCAAATGCTTTCGACCATCCAAGATTTAAAATAGCACCTTGAACTCTTTTCTTACTACAATAATACACAATATCTCTAATTAAAGTATTACATGTATTTATGGATCTTCCAGGCACACAAAATTGTTCGGGACTGATAAGGTTAAAGATAACTGTTTGCATTCTTTTCGCCATTATCTTAGCAAGTATCTTATAGTCACAGCACAATAATGAAAATTGGTCTCCATTAGTCAAAGCACTCTCATCGGTGCCTTTCGATATGAGAGTGACCAATGCAATACTCTGACTCTTGAGAGAGTTTTCATTTCTATAATATTTTCAAGCAATAGCTTTAGTTCATCCTTAATATCTTCCCAAAATACCTTATAAAATTCTATTGGGATGCCATCTATACCAGGACATTTATTGTTAGCAATGGAACGAATAACATCACGTATCTCTCTGAGAGATATATTCTTATGAAATATATCATTATCAGAATCAGTCAATTTTTTCTCTACAAACTGCATAAAGAAGTTTTGCATAGGTACATCACAAATGTTTTTCCGGTAAAGTTTTTGGTAATACCTGAACACATAGTGTTCAATGGCCTGGCTATTTGTGAGAACAGTACCTTCATCAAGATTCGGAATTATGTTTCGTTCTGCGACTATTTCTGTCACGACCTTTTTACTATTTATTGCTCTTTGCTGTCCAAGAAGGTAAGAGGAGGCTTTTTCTTCCCTTCAATCCTGTCTTGAATTCTCGATCGTACTTTAACCCCTTCTAAAATCTGAGATTTTAGATTGTTTATTCTGTCTTTGAGAATAGTAATATCTGCATAATCTGAGTTTCCTGACACATTAAGTTTCATGTATTGTTTCCTTAGTTTTTGCTTCAAAATAATTGATGACCCCAAACTTCTGCCTGCTAATCCTTTTACCTTCTCTGACGAAAAATTGTTTTATTTCTGGTTTCACCAAATCATTCCACCAATTACTGATATGATAGAAATTCCTTTTACGTGTTTTTCAAGAATGTCCACAACCTCCTAAACTTTTCTTTAATTTCCTCGTCTTTTAGTAAACTAGTATTAAGTTTTCCAAAATGAGTTTCCAATACTAATGTTTGGGATTAATCTTAATTTTGCAAATGACAGCGGAATGATCAGAAAATGACACAGGTAGCATTTCGCTTGAAATTACATTGTCTTTGAGCGTTTGGCAGTACAATCTATCAATGCGCGAACCGTAGTTTGTGCGTACATAAGTATACTGGGTTCCCTGTTATGCAAAAACCATACATCATTAAACCTAAGGGTCCTAATTAATCTGAGCAGTGATTTCGACACGTTTGATTCACTATTATTAGAATTGTCTCTAGGACTCAAAACACAGTTCCAGTCACCTCCCATAATAGTATGGCTATTATCATACCGTAGTAGTAGGGTCAATTCCTTGTCAAAAAGCTCTCCCCGTTCCCTTGTATGATTATGACCTAAGAAGCATAAATGTTTACAATGCGAATCTTACTACCATTCACCTCACCATGTACAGAACATATTCTAGAATCTCCACTTCTTTCAATATGCTTAATTACAAAACCTAAAGTCTTCTTGATGAGAATACAGGTTCCACCTTTACGACAAATGGCTGGATTGAAAATTACATTATACCTGTATGACAAAAAATCTATATCTTTAATATTCTTAACATTGTTGTTCTTGGACTAAAAGAATGTCTATTTTGTTAAAGGTGTTAAATGAGTGTAGCATCTCTTGTTTCATTCTATCATTAATACCGTTAATATTAAGGGTGGCTATCCTAATGAATGTTAGTTATTATGAGATTTTCTTTTACTCTTTTTTGTTGCATTTTTACGTTGCTTTCGCTTTTTGTTTACTTTCATGTTTTCTACAATGCTTGAATTACAGTCCGACTCATCGGTCACTGTGGTTTCATTATCATTATTACATTTTTGACCTGCTGGTATTTCATTTTCTATTGAGCAACAACTTTCTTGTTCTGACATCGTGTCATTAGCACCTTTATAATAATTGGAACTATTAAAGGGTGGTAACATTAAATCGCCTGTTGGATTTTGTATATCATCTGACTTCTGGAGGGGATGATTGAGCTAAATAAATCTTGACTCATAGGATGCGCTGTGTCGGTGTTACTTCTGTCTTCGTCAACGTTGCCTTCAAAATGTCTTGATTCTTCCATGACGTCCCAAGATCTCATATCATTCTCACTAGGTGAAGCTTCGACAGGATTACTGTCGGGTGAACAAACGTTCGCCTCCTCGGATATTGTTCCGTAGGTTGCAACAAGAGGTACTGCATCAGTCTCAGTAGTTCGTTGTACGATGAAGCAACTTGCATTCAATACGTCTGTCCCACCATTAAGCTCTAAGGTCCCATTTATAGGGGCCAAACTGTTTTTTTCAGATACAGTTGGAGGAATGTCAATGTCATCTCGCAGGTCAATCAAAATGGCAAGTCTCCATCAGCGTTTCGGATTCCGTTTGCAAGTCTGGTTGGCCGTTGGATGCTGGGTTACTTCCGACTTCGACAGGACGGTCAATTATAGAAGTGTTTTTGGGGCATCCCTTCACAAGTTCGAACGTCTACTGGGTCCTGGCGGCTTACTGGCATTTCATTTCCTTTATTTTCTTGATTGCCAGATAAATGAGGGAAGTCTACTTCACTAATGATATTTAGTCTTTGTGTAATTCCAACTTCACATTCATTAGCAAAATGGCTGGTTTGCCCACAAAGTCTACAAGTTTTAGTCTGCCCTTTATAGTATATATAGATATAAACCTTGTCACATTCAACATATAAGAAGGAAGGAATCTGTCGATTAATATCCATAGAAACTGTTCTGACACCATTATCAATACCTTTGTATCTTCCCAGACTTCGAGTGTTCTTCTTCACATAACTCACTGTTCCGTATCTGGAAAGAATGTCATTCAGCATAAAGTCAGTCATTTTCAAAAGGCACATTTCGCACTGTTACATACGACCTGTAAGTTGACAAATCCTCAACTCGGATTTTTAGGTCGTCTCTTACGCTGATTTCTTTGCCACCGAAATCTTCACAAATGTTTTCATATTTCTCTCTTGAGCTTATTTAACAATTAATCTAGTTTTCCCCAAATCTGCAATGCCCTCAATTTCATCGTCCTGTATACGTAAATATCATCAAGAATTAAGGGAATGTCGTCTTCATAAATTGCACCCACTAAGTATCTAATACCTATGGAATTAATTCTTTTCAACCTTGGCGCATTCATTCTGGAGACACAGAAAACGGAAGTCACTGCGTCTGGTTTTCGCTGGGCACAAAAGACTGTGCGTCGTCGCCAACTTTACTACTCGCTAAAGTTGGCTATAGAGACGCCTCGAGCATAGCCCGAGGGCATATGGTTTTCCCGGCCAGGAAACCGGGGCAATGAGTCCTGCTGTTTTGCACCTAAATAAATGCTAAGTTCACATTCCTACTTTACTTAAAGGAGGGGCAAAATAGTCACTGCATGTTCACACACCTGCGAGTACATTTAAAACGCCTTCAGTGCCTTAGAAGTCGTATAAAACTCCTGTTTCATTGACAGAAACCACAACACGACCTGGCCCTCTGCCGAGCGATCGTCCAATCTTACTCTTTGTTCGAATCAGACTTTTTATTCTTTCTAAAGGAAGCAAGGTAAGAACAAATGAACTCACCTGGAAGTTAGAGGAGGAGATAGTAGAGCAAGGGGAGAAAGAGCGATGTTCAAGCCAAAAACCTGGCTACAGAGTTTTAATGGTAATTCAATATTGAGAGCTCGCCCTCTCTCTCTCCAGCGATCCTGGATATTTTAAGGAGCATTAGAGAGGATGTGAAAGGTAGGTAAGAAGTTTACAACAAACGTTGCAATGCGATAAACACTTCGGGAATGTTGAAATATTACTTTCTCTGTTTGCTTGTCTTTTGTTGTGCCAACATTTAAAGGCATCAATTAACAAGCACTGACTTTTGTTACCCGTCAGTTAGGGACATCAGAGTCATGAAACATACAGTACCAAAAATAGTCTTTCTTATTTCCTGTAAGCTTAATCTTAGGGTTCATGTATCTGCTACTTTCATAAAAGATCGATTTAACTGGCAAGGTTCTCAAAGACTGCTGCGTAATTAGAAGATGTGATTTGTAATTAGCGTTCAGCTTAACTTGGGCGGCATCTGGCCTTGACGACAATGATGTTGAGAATCGACCTTTAATTAATCTGATGTCATGAATGGCACAGAACTCAAGAAAGCTACGTGGAGGTATTTTTGAACGCTGAATATAATGAATATTTAAACGTGGAAAAGGTAGGAAAAAGGAGAAAAATGAGGTTTCTTGTGCGATCCTTCTACTTTCATTCCACAACATAATCACAATGCTGAAGTGAACCACTAATGTGATACTGCTGCATCCTTTATCTATTTAAAGCATCGTGCCTCGTTCAGTATTTTTTTTTCCTAATAACTATGCGATCCAATGACAAAATGCCGACATCGCTTTAACAAAGGACAAAATAAAACTTTAATGAGAAATGAATCACGAGTGTCCGTCAAAATCTATTATTATTATTATTATTATTATTATTATTATTATTATTATTATTATTATTATAATTATTATAATTATTATATTATTATTATTATTATTATCATCATGGGGTTGCAGATTTGATTCTACATTTGGTGATCAAGTAAAAAATGCGCTTTAGTTTCTTCGGCTCAAACGAGTTTTCTGTCCTGTGGTGGCCTCAGCCACTGGCCATAAACCTCTTAGTGGTGGCTCATGAAGCTCAGCCACGGTCCAGTGGTGCCCTATGTTGGTACCTAAGGCTCTGACAAAAATTACGATTATAGCTAACTTTTGCCTTAAATTTATATATATATATATATATATATATATATATATATATATATATATATATATATAATTTCAGTCGTTTCACGAAATGACCATTTCACTTGGTCATTTCGTGAAACGACTAAAATGTTCAGCTATTACGCGAAATGGCTGGAAAATTGGTGTCCTCATTACACAACCTGGCTAAAACTTTTGAGGGAGGGAGGGGAGTGTTTATTTATAGCCTTATTATTATTTCTATTCTTATTTATTGATTTTCTCTTTGTTGTTGTTAAAATAATCATATAACACATATAAACATTCCGTTGAATGTCTTAAAATTATTAAAATGATTAAAATCATTATAAACATTTTTGAGCATTTACTGAACGATTTCACTCATTTGTTGTACTTGTTAAAATAATTAAAATAATCATAAAACACTTTTGAACATTTGGCTGAACTACGTTACTTATTTGTTTGTACAGTTGTAAATAAATTCAAGTGGTCAAAATTATAAAACACATTTGAACATTCTGTTGAACAGATTTACTTAGTCACTTGTTTGCACACGTTACACAGTTATGACATCGACTGTTACACTTGCGCTTAGCCTTGTAACAATTACATCGATTTGTAGAACACTTTTTTTATTTTATTTTTTTTTTTTGCCTGTACCACAGCCGCATTTCAAGAAACCCTGACCACAAGTGGCTGTAGATTTCAAAGACTGCCGAAGGGAAACCTGTTCAGTAATGCTTAATTTCTCACGATAAATAGGTACATTCACAAAATCTCTAAACTTCTGTGTCAAAATATCTACTTGCACCAGCTGACTGTTTCAGTTCAAGTATGTACGGAAACGATAATAAGAGATGATAAAATCTTACTTCGTGAGAATGTAATATCCATAACGAGACTTCGAAGATGGATCCCTGGCAGCTGTCTTCAGGTCTTCAGTTGTCTTGTAGTACTCTTCTTTAGCAATCAAGTTCTTTTTACACTGATGATATTTTTGAAAAAGCGCTTCTGTAAACTCAAAATTACACTGAGCCATTACAACCTGCAACACACCGGTAAGCAAGTTTATAACCTGTACAACACCAGTAGACAACTGAATATCAACTAAAATCTCCCTCCCTCAAAAGTTCCCTCCCTCCCTCCCTCCCTAAACAGTTGTACCCAGGTTGTGTAATGAGGACACCAATTTTCCAGCCATTTCACGTAATAGCTGAATATTTTAGTCGTTTCACGAAATGACCGAGTGAAATGGTCATTTCGTGAAACGACTGAAATTTCCAGGCATTACATGAAATGGCTAGTTTCACACTTTGACTGTAAATAAATAAATATATATATATATATATATATATATATATATATATATATATATATATATATATATATATTATATGGCTACTGAGGCTAGAGGGCTGTAATTTGGCATGTTTGATGATTGGAGGGCGGATGATCAACATTCCAGTTTTCAGCCCTCTAACGTCAGTAGTTTTTAAGATCTGAGGGTGGACGTAGAAAGCTGGCGCAATAGTTTTCTTATACAGAAAACTAAAACGGAAGACTAGCGCAAAGAAAATGAAATAACGAGAACCACTTTGATACTAGAGATAAATATCTTCCCAAACATCTCAACCTCGACGTTAGCTTCATCCCTCGACGAGGCTTGAAAGAAAGACTCTGGTATCATGTTGCTTTCCCTTTGAAAGAAAGTTGGACTGACTCAAGTGAAATCGATACGGTGTATCTTCTGTCACTGTCTTGCAACGCGAAGAGCACAGTTGATGGAGTAAATGGAAAAGGCTGAGAACAGCAAAAGAAATAGAAAACGAAAATTTGGCGGGTGGGAAAAGGGGGCAACAAAGAACTTACGAGACGTAAGCAGATTAATTAAAAAATAAAGGGCTACACCATGAGAGGTGTACCTCTGTGTCGCGAGAGAGAGAGAGAGAGAGAGAGAGAGAGAGAGAGAGAGAGAGAGAGAGAATCCTCGAAGGGGAGTCATGTAAAGTATAATATTGGGAGGGAATGTAAAAGCAGCAGATAGAATCATATACCAGACTTACAAATCGGACCACCTGCAGTTCAGATGGTAATGCGATACTGGGAAATGAAGCCAGCTCTTTTACATGACTGAGTTACATATACCAGCGTCTTACTGAACTTGGGAGAGTCAATTTCAGGCTCGGTCTGTGGTCTAACAACAACTGGACAATGGTCGAGCTTTCGTTCATTTTTAAAAATGCTACTTATCTTTGAGTAATTGAGGACAGTAATGATTTCTTGATTCCCTCTGCGCATTAACCCGAGACTGATGTATTGGCTTTGTTTGGGGTTAATTTCGAATAAGTTTAACGGATGCACTTTCGAATTACTCTGACAGACACTGATATGTCAACGTGGCTTATGCAAATTATGATGCTAAGGACCTGTGAAATAACTTTAAAAAATAACTTTAATTAGTACCGGCGTAACTATGAATACAATAATCTTAACAGTCTTATTCACGCATATACACGATTAGGCTATTCAATATTAAAAACCTCAAACGTGTATATACATATATATATATATTATATATAGATATATATATATATATATATATATATATATATATATATATATATATAATGTGTGTGTGTATGAGAGAAAGAGAGAGAGAGACGAGAGAGAGAGAGAGAGAGAGAGGAGAGAGAGAGAGAGAGAGATGAGAGCGAGAGAGAGAGAGTTTCACATCTCTTCCCAAGGCAGTTTCTCCTGAAAATTTATCTCGTGATTCAGGTCGTTGACGTTTATTGCTGGATTAATGGATGATGTCAATAATGGACGAAAATGAGTGTATTCTGGTTAATATATTCTGAATATTACGCGTTAATTTATGACTCCTGAAGTACTTATACTTCAAACCATAAATCTCGAAATTTCAAGTTCAGTGTAAAAAAATTTGACAAAAGCCTAATATTATCTTTTCATTTTACGGCTACATAAGTTTTTAACAAGAATTCATAAAATTATCTTTAATCTCATTATATAGCTGTCCCTACATGAATGAAATAAAGAGGAAAACAAACTACAATTAAGGTGACATGCATATAATTTCCATTCAATGTAACATCACCCAATTTGTCTCGATAGAGGTGAAAGAATTATTCATGTTCGTGTCAGCCTGATTTGTATTTAAAAAAGAAGTTGGCCTCAGCAAATTGAATTCGAGACTCGACTGACCTACTAGTTATTATACTACACAGTATACACGACCACCAAATATCGTTTACGACAGAATCACAGGTCTATCGAAATTTCTTCTTTAGTGGGTCGGTGGGGGGGGGGGGTGTCGACTAATAATAATAATAATAATAATAATAATAATAATAATAAAATAATATCCTTTATTTCGGTTCAGGGCCATATACAATGAACATACAAAAATACACAGTAACCTACACAATCTAGAATATGAGTCAACAAATGATAGGAAAAATTAGTAATCGGCACTTATCCACAAAATAGCTGAGGTAGCATAAAAGATAGTAATCATAATACTGGTAATAGTAATAATATTGGTGAGAAAAAAAAATGCATTGAGAGTTATAACAGTTAGTGCACAAATTATACAGCTTAAATTTCACTAGAGACCTTAGGTGGTTACAGTAGTCTGGTCCAGAGGGCTAAATACATAAATTGAATGTATATATAAAAAAAAAAAAAAACTTTAACTTGATAGTAATCATAGAAATAATGAAAAAATAAAATATCAGCAATAAATATAACAATGACAAAATCTGCAGATGACATCTTGCTAATACAGAGATTAAGTCCTTTAGGGGACAAAAAAGGCCTCATTTTCCCATCTTTCCCACAATTTAGATCTTCTTTCTTGCTTCACTCTTTAGGATGCTCTGACATTGTTCGCCTTACAATGATTTTTAAATTGTCCAGGTGGTTTTCTAAGAACATCTGTGTGGCGGAGTGGTAGCGGGGAGTGTTTGTGAGGCGTCTCAGAATGTCATTGTGCACAACAGTGATACGTCTCATGGTCTCTCGGGTATAGTTCGTCCAGAGGGAACACCCATAGATACTGTAGCAGTACGAGCGGAAGAGCAGTAGTTTCACGTCTCGGTGACAGAAGGCAAACCTCCTTGCAATCATGTTGCCAGTTGCACATAGTTTACGACGCCTCTGTTCAATGTCTGCCGTATCTTTTAGGTCGTCGGTAATAATGTGACCCAAATACGGAAATTCGCGCACAAATTCCAGCCGATGGTTTCCGAGGAAAATTTGTGGTTCTGCAAATATGGTTAAGCGATCTCGAGAGCAGCGACATGCCACTTGGGTTCTTGGTTTCGTTGGTGATTATATCAAATTCCTCTCATATTGGCGCAAGTGATCGATGAGTCGTTGGAGGCCATTGCACTGATGGGGAAATCAGAACCATATCGTCAGGCGTAACAGAGGTTGTTTATAGTTGTTTCATTGACAGTGCATCCGATTGAGAGTTAGTTCAGTTTGACATTCAAGGCATCTGTGTACGTATTAAACAGGTATGGAGAGAGAATGCCCCCTTGCCGAAGCCCGTTTAGGGGAGCCGAAGGTGTACGATAATACGTTGCCCCATTTGACACAGAATTGCGTGTGTGAACCAACAATGTAAAATGCCAGTTAGATATAGGGGTGTGCCCCTTTTATGCAGCTTCAGGAATAGCTTCAGGTAGTTTTACTCTGTCAAATGCTTTTCTCAATACTACGAAACACAGGAAAACCGGAGATGCTGATGATAGGTAGTAGTTCAGCAATTCTTTCAGTATGTAGATGCAGGTGTCGGTTGAGTGGTTTGCTTTAAACCCGAACTGGTTGTCAGTGGTGTAGAAAGGGGAGAAGTCTCACAAGAAGAACCGACTCAAGTATCTTTCGATGCGATCGTTGTGATTGCAATTGGCCGGTAGTTGCCAGGGTCAGCTGCATCTTTAGCTTGTTTTTGATTAATGTTATCAAGTGAACTAAGAGTAGGGAGTCTGGAAGAAACTGGTGAAGAATTATGCACGCATTGAATAAGGCAGCTAGCAAAATGTAAATTATCGGATGGCAGAATTTGAAAGCCTCTGTGGGAAGACCATCACAGACGGGCGATTTATTATTAGGTATGCTGTTTATGGCATCGCTGATGTTACCTGGCGTAATACAGTCTGCAAAATGAAATTGAATGTTTGTCATTAAGGAGGTTATCTACCTCGCTTCGGGAATCCTGATCATTTATGCAATTCAGGATATTGTTGAAGTGATCACCCCACATCCTTGCGATAGCCTCGTCTCCAACTGCTTCCCCGTACTCTCTGTATAGCTTTTAGTTTTTGAGATTTAAGGACTGGATATCTTTCCAAAGACGAGGGTAATCACCAGATTCTACGTTGCTAGACATTGCATCGGCTCTTAGTTTTTTTGTTTTTCCATTTAACCTGCAGTGCTTAAGAGCAAGTTTGAATTGCGCTCTCGCCTGCCTCATTAGTAATGCAGTGTGTCCTTCCCTCGGGCTGCCATTTTGCCTCCACAGTAAAAAACATTTCTCGTGAGTATGTATACAGATCCTTAACCAAGTCATTCCAACCAGGTATATTACGAGAATTACCTTGACGAAATCTAAAGGCAGTCCTGCCCGAAGCAAGCCTAGCGGAGATTATGTCGAATAGAATTCATTCAGATCCCTCTTGTGGTGGTCATTTTCTACATTTTGTGTTGGTACACAGTAAGGTCGTCAGCCGGTTGAATTATTGACCGCAACCTGGTTTTCCGTGGTCGCCCTAAAGTATCTGGTTTTCTGTTGGTTTTTAAACTCCCAGTTAACCGCTGGTGGGCGGTCAGTTAGTGGGTTCACAGTAGGGAGGGATGGGTACTGAATGACACCTGTAATGGGATGTGATCGTAGCCCGTTGCAAGATCGTAGCGAATATTGCAGGTCATAATAGAATCATGAAGGTGTGGAGATGTGATGCAGTGGTCCAGCCAGGAGGTTGTAATTGCGTCCGCTCTATTATGTACAATATTGAGTAGGAGGGAGGGAGGGAGGAGCATTACATCACTAATTTGGAGAGCATGATTTTGACAGAAGCGAGTAAGTTCATATAAAATTGTTTTGTGGTGTGAGAATTAAGGTCCCCTATTATACAAATATGATCAGCAGGAGAATCTTGAATAATACTGTGTAACTCCCCTAGGATCATGCAGTAATGATCAAAATTATTGTTATTTCCCATGGCATATAAACATTAATTATTAGGATTTTACAGTTCCCTACTGTCACTTGAAGCCCAAGCAATCTGTCACTCCTGTAGGTCATCACCTTTATCATATTGTATAACGATTTGTGCCACAGGAAAGAAAGTCCCCCTTTCGGACGACCGGCTATGATTTGATCTAACTTGCATCGATGAAGTCGAGAAGGTTCTGAAGTCTTCATGAATTGAATCGCAGATGGCAAGGTCATGAGGCCAGAGGAGCGTTTCTTGCAATGCAATGATGCCGTTGAAATTTTTGCAGAGCATGTTTAGGAGAGGAATGTTCCGCTTGAGGCCAAAAATATTCCAAGAGATTATGTTTATTATCCATGGCTACCTCATGAAGATGGGGAATGAATGCTGCCTTGATCATTTGGGTGGATGGGGGTTATCCAGGGGGAGTGGGCAGTCACTCGCCGTGGGCGGTTGGCTGGCACTTGCGGTGGAAATGACCCTGGTTGAAGTGACAGTAAGTTTCCCCTGGGGGTGGTTGGTCCCGGATTAGGTTATATCTTGAAACTAATATATTAGGACCGAAATTCTAGCCTTTAGAACGTCGAGGTGTTGAAATAGGCAGGTAATCCTGTAAGCCACTATGTTTCTTTTCTACATGGGAGTTCGTGAGAGATAAGTGGGTCGAGCCAGTGAGAAACTTGACTCTCTCCACTATGGCGTCTAGCGTCACCGATGAGCGCAGATTGTGAATTGCTACGTGACATCTTTTTCTCAGGTGTCGGGCGAGGTGAAACTCGAATGTTTGGGCTCCGGTCCAGCGGCCAAACGAGAGGATCTTCTCTTCTTTCTACTTGTTTGTATCTGCCAACCGCTAGACCCCTCAAGATCACTCTCATCTGCATCTACGATGGGGGGTTGGCGGGGAGGGATATGGGTGGGGAGGATCACAAGGGCTGGTAATCATCACCGGAGGTCTATCTTCCACCGGAGGCACTGTGGAGGGAGGGGAGGTTGGGGGACCAACTGTCTCCTCAGAACGGCCTATAGGTGAAGGGGGCACTTCCGTGTTGCTGGAAGGCGAGGAAAAACTGGATGCCGCATTCATAGGAGTTTGGTGGCTGTGTGCGCGATTGTCAATCGATGCCTGCACTCCTTTGATCGCATCCCAGATTCGTGTGAGATCATTTGTTTCCACCGTTTTAAGACTGTCTAGGGAATCCTGCAGTCCTTTGATCACGTCCCAGATTCTTGATAATTTATCATTTGTCTCCTCGATTTTTTCTGAGTTTTTTTCCCATTATTTCTGAGGGAGGATTTTGCTGTTTGGAAGGCATTTTCTGCCGTGTGGTACACCGCGGGTAGGCTTAGGTCAGCAGGCCCCTTTGGAGGCAGATTGTAAGGGTCATCGGCGTAGATTTCCACCGAGCAGGTCCTTAGCCACTTAGTGATATATGATATTTTTTTGTGTGAGGACAAGTTCTTCGCGGATCGCTCCTTGAGAATGCTCTCTGGTATCAGATCTTTGCATTTCGTATATGCAACGTTGATTTCCTCATCGGAGAAGGCATCACTGACAGATTGAATAGCGGACTCGACGTCGGAACGGTTCGATTGGTATTGGGTAAAATACAGACAATTGTTCGCGAGTACGGAACTAAAACAACGCAAAATTAAAGTGGTTGGACGCCTCTGTAGCGACCTTACTGAGCTATGCAGCTGGGGTCGAAGGAACAATGGAAGGAAAATCCTTAAGTATTTACCACAGTGTCCTGTGCAAGAGCCACTGGAGGGAGGTCGACGAATCTTATCTACAGGAGAGAGAGAGAGAGAGAGAGAGAGACCGATTGCCTAATGGAAAACACTAGCGGTGTGAGTGGAAAGAAGTACAAATGAATGAATGAAGGGGCAGAAAACAAGAAGTCGAGATGAACAAAGTATTAGTCATTTTTCGATGTAAACTGACGGTGTAACAGCCTCGGCATTCGACGCTGGAAAAGTTTTTTTTTTATCATCGGTAACTTGAACGTAATTCTAGGAGGAGAGGAAGGGACTCGAAACGTAACTATACCAGCAGATTAAATGGGAAGGAAAGACCCTTCGATGAAATCAAATTAAAGAAAAGTAGGAAGAGAGAGAGAGAGAGAGAGAGAGAGAGAGAGAGAGAGAGAGAGAGAGAGAGACGAATGTAGGTTTGGGAATCGTGGAGGCAGACTTTATGGGTTTTGACAGTCACGCGATATTAAGAGAATCTTTAAGATGATTGTGGGTTATCTAAGAACATGGGGAACAATGTAAGATGGGGTAGGCTGATAACATCTGCTGCTAGACATATTACAGCCGCACCTACCTCTCTCTCTCTCTCTCTCTCTCTCTCTCTCTCTCTCTCTCTCTCTCTCTCTCTCTCTCTCTCTCTCTCTCTTGGTGAGACGTACCCGCGTGAAGTCAGATTAATCAACAGATATCACAAGTTTAACATACGACTAGAATTTGAGAAATATCTAGAAGTGTTCGTGAACTATCGGTGATAAGATTAGTGTGAAAATAGTAGGATAAAGCGTCTTCTAAGTTAGTTTATCAAGTGTAATACTATAAATCAGAACAAGATGGCAGTAAGTTCCAACTGCGGGAAGAGGTGGCGTAATTTGGCGTGTTTAGCAGATTCGCAATACGATGAGGTAGCAGGAAGGGAACTGGCATTTCTCATCTATGAAATCAGCAACAGTCCTAACCAAAAAGATACAAAAGCATTCATAGATATATTAGAAGGATATAATCCTTCAAACTGGAACAAATCTAATGAAAACATCTTGAAAATAATTGAAGAAGTTCCAAATAAAATCCAAGTGGTCAAGAGACTCATAAAGAAAATATACATAAACCAACATATTCCGACAAGAAAATGAATAAGGTGAATCTTGTGAATATCCTAATTGATGCATTAGGAAAAGAATGCCAAAAGCATGCAAACTGTGTAAGGTTTGGTATAGCATAGTCAATCCACAAAACTAATCAGAAAATGTGCTGCATGCAACATTCCGACCCATCCACAGTGTGCTGAGGTAATACAAGATTTGAGAAAAGATACAAGAATTTTTTGTTCAACATGTCTATCATGGATAGACAATGTTATTAAATCAAGATTGAATGTACAAATAGTTGAGGATGAAGAAGAAGAGGAAGAGGAGGAAGAAGAAGAAAGAAAAAGAAGAAGAGGAAAACGGAAGAGAAGTAAACAAAATGAAATGCAGAAAAAAATAAGGAAAACAAGAACAAGATAAAAGTAATGGATGCAGAGATACTCATTGATACTACATATGAGGCAATAAAGCAGCATACCTACGAAGAAATAAATTACGATATGACAACAGAAAAGCAAATCCCGAAGAGGCTCTACCCAGATCTACACAATGACGGGAAAGAGGAAAAAATAGACAAGAAAGACAAAATCTGCAACCTTTTGAAAAAGAGGGAATTGCAGATTTGGAGAAAGATGTACTACAAACATCCTAAGATATGTCAAAACTATGAAATATATGGTAAATGTGCATACTTAGATGGATATGGGGATGATTGCAGAGATCTGCATCCAAAAATATGTAAAAACCTAAAAGAAGGAAAAAAAAGGATGTAAGTTCGACAAAAAATGCAAATATATGCACCCTGTAGCCATGAATCATAATCAAATAAAATAACCAACCAAGTAATAAAATCCAAAATAAGAAAGAACAAATAAAGAGAGAAAATCAAGAATATCAGGTAAAAGAGAAAAGCAAACCACCAATGAGATATGCAGAGGTCAGCAAAAAATTTCAAAGCATCAGCTCCGAAATTCTACTCAAGAGATAATAACTGTATTTATTATGCAAGAGGATATTGCAGAAAACGGAGAAAATTGTAGATTCAGCACACAAAATGAATAATTATGATGAAGGAAGATCAAATATTATGGAAAAGTTGGATTTTTTAATGTCAGAATTTCTGTAAATGAAAAAAAAAAGAACAACATACCAGAACAGGAAAGAGACATGGGAAATCCTTATTACTACCAGTATTAAATGAAGGAGAAAACACGCAAACCATCATAGTGATGAATGCGCAGGGTTTAGTTAGTTTACGAGTAACTCAAAAAGAAAAAAATAGAGTACTTAGAAGAACTAACCCAAAATGAAAAGAAAATAGATATAATGAATATAAGTGAAACCTGGTATTCCCAAGAGACTGGGAATGATGATCAAATAAAAGGGTTCCAAACTTATAGATCAGATAGAAAAAATATGGAATCAAGGGGGAACCGCAATATATGGGGAAAGACAAAAAAAACAAGGAAAAATATATGAGAAATATAGTAACTCAAAGAAATGTGAACTAATAGCGGTAGAATTTGAATCTGAAAAATTGATGAACATAGTAATATATAGACCTCCTAATACTAAAGAGTTTGACTTAATAATTGAAAAATTGGATTGATATATGTAGAAACACAAGGACTGGACTATTCTCCTATCTGGTTGACTTCAACTTTCCTTTCGTAGAATGGAAAGAACGAATAGGAGATTGTGGTTGTACTTATACATATAAAAAACAAGAGAGTAATAGTAGTGCAGAAGATAAGAGGCAATTTTGAAAAGCTATTAGATGCTACTAGAATACAACATTCAACAAATAAATCACCTGCCAACAAGAAAGGAATACTTTAGACCTAGTATTTGTGAACGAGATGAATTATGTTAAAGAAATAATAGTTTTATAATGCGAGTATTTCAGACCATAATGTCATAGAATTAACAGTTCATTCCAAAGCAAGTGAAAATAGAGATAAGCAAGAAATGAAAAAGTGGGAAGGATATGGAAAATACAACTTCTACAGTAAAAATATAAAATGGTCAGAAATTAATGAAGAATTAAACAAAGATTGGGATAACATTTTCGTAAGTGATGACATAAGGGTAAATACGGAGATATTATATAAATATTGGAGAAAATAGTGGAAAAATATATACCGAAGAAGAAAAGTAAAACATCATTCATGCATACCAAGAGACAGAAGGATCTTGTTCCAGAAAATCAGAAAGTGGAAAAAAGGTCTTGCAAAAGAAAAAAAATGCATGAAAGTTATAGAACTAAAAAGTAAGATAGAAAAGCAGAACAAAAGATTACAATCAAAAGAAAATGAAAAACGGGACTTGGAAGAAAAAACCCTATTAAATATCAGCAAAACCCAAACCCCAAACTATTATACTCATATGCGAAGAAGATGAATAAAAGAAGAAGTAGAAATAGGCCCTCTGAGAATTGAAGGGAGATTAAAACGAATTGAAAAAAAGGAAATTTGCAACATACTGGCAGAACGATATAAGAGAGAATTCACCCTAGAATAGATAATGAAGATAATGATATAGAGGTAAGGGAAGAAAATAGTGAATATTTAGCTGAACATAGAAATTAATGAAGCTGATATTGTGCAGGCAATTAATGAAATTAAAAATGGAGCTGCTGCAGGGCCGGATGGAGTCCCTGCTATTTTGTTAAAGAAAGTAGTTCATTCTATCGCAAAGCCACTTGCAACTATTATTAAGACAAAGTGTAGATACAGGCAAGATTATGATGAGCACAAATTAGCATATATCACCCCTACTTTCAAAAGTGGATCAAGACTAGAGGCAAGTAATTATAGGCCTGTGAGTCTAACATCACATATTATGAAAGTGTATGAAAGGGTAATGAAGAAAAATATTATGAAACATTTAATAAAAAAATTATTTGTTTAATATAGGACAACAACGGTTTCGTACCCGGAAAAAGTACACCAACCCAACTGTTAGTCCACCGTGAGAACATATTCAAAAATATGAAAAGCGGAAATGAAAACAGATGTGGTTTATCTAGACTTTGCAAAAGCTTTTGACAAAGTAGACCATAATATATTAGCAAAGAAAATTAGAAAACACAATATCGTAGATAAAGTAGGAAGATGGTTAAAAGAATTTTTACACAACAGAAAAAAGATAGTTATTGCAAACGATGAGAAATCGGATGAAACCAAGGTAATATCCGGTGTGCCACAAGGGGTACGGTGCTAGCTGCAATATTGTTTGTTATTATGATTGAAGACTATAGACAGTAATGTTAAGGATTCGGTAGTGAGTAGTTTTCGCTGATGACACAAAGAATAAGTAGAGAAATTACTTGTGATGAGATAGGAACGCTCTACAAAGAGACCTTAACAAAGTATATGATTGGGCAGAGGTAAATAGGATGGTATTTAACTCTGATAAATTTGAATCAATAAATTATGGAGACAGAGAAGGAAAAGCTATTATGCATATAGGGGACCTAATAATGAGGCAATCACAAATAAGGAAGCAGTTAAAGACCTTGGTGTGATGATGAATAGGAACATGTATGCAATGATCAAATAGCAATTCTGTTGGCAAAATGTAAAGCAAAAATGGAATGTTGTTACGGCACTTCAAAACAAGAAAAGCTGAAACACATGATTATGCTTTATAAAACTATATGTTCGTAGTCCACTTGAATATTGCAATATGATATGGTACCCACACTATCAAAAGGATATTGCACAAATAGAGAGTGTACAAAGGTCCTTTACAGCTAGAATAGAAGAAGTTAAGGACCTAGACTACTGGGAAAGACTACAATCCTTAAAATATATAGTCTAGAAAGGAGAAGAGAACGCTACATGATAATTCAGGCATGGAAACAGATAGAAGAATAACAGAAAATATCATGGAACTAAAAATATCAGAAAGAGCAAGCAGGAGGATAGATTAATAGTGCCCAAAACTATACCAGGAAAAATAAGGAAAGCACACAGGACATTAATCCACTACGCACCAGCATCGATAATGCATGCGTCTATTCAATGCGTTGCCAGCTCATCTGAGGGAATATATCAGGAGTGAGCGTAGATGTGTTTAAGAATAAGCTCGACAAATATCTAAACTGCATCCCAGACCATCCAAGATTGGAAGATGCAAAATATACCGGAAGATGTACTAGCAACTCTCTGGTAGACATTAGAGGCGCCTCACACTGAGGGACCTGGGGCAACCCGAACGAACTGTAAGGTAAGGTCTGTAAGGTCTGTGTCACAAGAAAAGATTTTACAAGAAATAATAGTTTGGATGAGATAAACTTCAGTAAGTAAATACTGATTCTGTTTTCCTATAGCATTACTAAATACCCAATGATGATATTTCAGTGCTTAACGTTATATCCAAATTGTATCGGAAATACTGACTTGATCTTAAAATTTTGCTTTTTTCTTTTATTTCCCCTTTTGTAAATAAAGTGAATATCCATCCGTGGTATTTGGGGTTTTGAATCACAACGTTTCAGGAGAAAATAAATAGATAAAAAAAGTGAGAAATCCTTCCATCACCCTCCCTTCTCTGGGATTGGCTCTTCACTCCACGAATGAGGTGTCAGAATTATTAGTTGGGTTTCGGTTTCTTTTTGCCTTTTGAAGGTCGCAGATTTTGTAGGTAAAATTTTTACTTATGTTACAGAAGCTTTCAAATTCTCTTCTCTCTTTTACTCTGGGTTTTTAGAATGGGGTTTACGCCTAGAAAAGTGTATTCTAAGACAAATACAGCGAGGTGAGAACGGTACGTTATATCGATAGGGCTTGGATTGTTTTGTTTATAATAATTACCAACAATGATTTCCAATGAAAATTCACCTAGATTTCTTAATTATTAACATCCTTCCCTCAGACGTAAAAATATTAATGCTATCATTTTTTTTCCTTAATACAATTGCGCTGTAACAGAAAACATTGACCAAAGCTCAAAACATATTCCCAGGCTTACAAGAGGTTTTCTTCTGATGAATAACACTTGCCTTTAAAGATAATAATAAAATAATAATAATAATAATAATATAATATAATAAAATAATAATAATAATAAGATAGCAACGATATATTTCTCTCAATTTCTTCACATCTCTCTTAGCTGTGACCTTCATGACCCTCGATACGAAACGAAAGAAATACCACAAATGCCTTTTGTAGTATAAGTTCTTTTTCCCTTCTGAAAACAGTCTAGGGAGAGAGAGAGAGAGAATGTTGTTGTTTGATGGTCTGGGTGAGAAAGGTTGGTAGAACCGAGTGAGGAGAAAATAGACAGAAAAATGATCCCATAAATAGAATAAGAAGTCAGACTCAAAAACACATTGCGAGACAGAGGAGAAAGAGAGGAAGCCTCAAGTGTGAGAGCACAAGAGAAAGACGAGAGAAAACATCGTCCTGAGAAGCCCTGATTTTGGGAGAAATACAGGAAATGTAAGTGGGAGAAAAGCAATCCCCATCTCAAAAGTCCTCAAGTAGTTTTGATACCGAGGTACCTCATCGGCGCTCTTTTCATGACCGCAAAATTCCACGTAGAAATAATGAATGCAAGACATGTATTGTGGTCTGACAATTCTCAGGTAAATGTTCGAACAAATTTGATATCCCCCCACAAAAAAAAAATCTCTTTCTTAAAATGTCGTCACTTGAAACTAACACGTTTTCGTCTGTTCTGCAGAACTTTGGATGCAGAATGAATCATAATTAGTAAAATGATAAGACCGGATGGATATATGAAATTAGAAACAGACCCTAAGATCATTCAGCTCGGTGAGAGAGAGAGCGCTTGGAAAATTGGCATCTTAATTGTCCTTTTAAAGTATGTGGATTTCAACTCTTGAGAAAGAGTTTACCAATTTCGACATCAAAGTCAGAGTAAATGTAATTAAAGTAACTAGTTGAAACGTTAGGCAGAAATGTGATTTACATATCAGGAGAGATAAAATAATTATTATAATGTTAACATTTATTTATTCTCTACACTAACTTTTACCAATAACAGAATTGCCACTCTCTCTCTCTCTCTCTCTCTCTCTCTCTCTCTCTCTCTCTCTCTCTCTCTCTCTCTCTCTCTCTCTCTGTGTGTGTGTGTGTGTGTGTGTTTCACTCCATTTGTAATACTCATAACTGAAATACGTTATTGCTGAATTCATTTCTATTTGCGAGTGGCGAAGAAGCTTCAAGATAGCGTGAGAGGGTAGTCTTTCGAAATGTTTACGAAATACTGTGATGCCCCTGTATTACGTAAACACATCTGTCGAAACCAAAAGTGGCGTGATTCAAGGAGTTAACCTATTTGCCAGTTTTCGGTATCGTGTATTTTCCATTCAAGGGTAAAATTTTTGTAAAAGTAAACTTTTATCATGTTATCCTTTTAAGCACTGTGTATTTTGCATTCAAGGGTAAAAGTGTTGTGTATAAAGTAAACTTTTATCCTGTAATCCTATTAAAGTATCATGTGTTCGTGAACTTTACATATATGTGTCTCACGCGTTGTGTCTATCAACTCAAGGTCTAATTTGTTCGTATGTTTGTTTTAACGTTAATGGGGGTGTAACTGACTTTGTTCATAGCGTTCTCACCGCTAGCTTGAGACGGTTGTCTCTTTATATTCTAACTATTACTAATTAGAGTTTTCAATCGACCTCCACAGCACAATGTGGTTTACCTCTTTCATCGTGTTGTATTTTCCTCTAGTTTCGGAGCACATCTGTATCCTTGAGAAAAATTCATATTAATGACTTTAATCTCCCTCTAACTTTTCGATGATATAGAAAATTTTTTTAATGAGGATTCCGTATTTTCTCAGGTTTACAAAAGAAATAAATGTCCTATCATTTACTATGAAAGAACACAAAAGAATGAGAGACGTTTATGATAAATTACATCCAATCAGGTCCACCTGGACCTCAGCATCGACCTTCGATAACTCCTCAAAAAAATTACCCAAGAAGTCTTTGGCAGCAAAATGGAGGTTTTTCTCCCTTTGGAAAAAAAAGTTGGTTTGACTTAAGTGTACTCGAGACCCATTTATCTTTTGGTGAAAATGAGGGACCTTAAATGAGGGACAGAGTTGTATGGAAGGAGTAGTTGGAAGAGGAAAATAAGCTCCAGCTATAGAAGAGAAACGGACAATATACTCGGTTTTTTTCCATCTGTCCATCCGCCTGTGGTGTTTGCGTATGGTAACACTGCGTCCCGGGCTCTAGATAGTTACATTCAGCTTACATTCAACATTAATAACAATATCCTATTTCGAATATTAAAGTGTAATTCGCATACAGTAAATCTTAAAACACTTTTCAGTTGCAAATGTACACCCAGATATCCTTTTATTTACCTAAAACTTACACATAGCGGAACTATCTAAAGCCCAGGACGCAGTGTTACCATACAAAAACACCACAGGCGGATGGACAGATGAAAAAAAACAGAGTATAGAATCAGGCGGATGACAAAATATGACTAAATGAAAAATAACCTCGTGATACGACAACGAAAATAAAGGACAAATTAATTTTTCTGAGGATAAACATGAGAGAGAGAGAGATTGAGAGAGAGAGAGAGAGGAGAGAGAGAGAGAGAGAGAGAGAGAGAGAGAGAGAGAGAGCATAAAGTGATTAGAGAGCAATAGGAAAAAAATTATAGTAAAGCAAGAACAGAAATAATGAGCATGAATCAAATATAGACACAGCATACTTATGTAAGCAATTGTATGTTCTTATTTATAAATTATGCAAACTTTGTTTTCAAAGCAAGTAGACTAAGTCTCTGTGCTTTATGGTACTGATCAAACACCCGTCCCAGTAATACTTCAACTTTCATACCTTGTTATATAATAGAAATATTTTCAGAACAAACAGCCAATCTTATAATTGTTATGCATGAAATTTGCCTCAAGGAAGGAAGGCGGCTGTCTCTCTCTTATTTGTAATTTAGTCCCAGTTTCTATCATGAAGTTATGTGGAATTGGTGGTTGTTTTTATGTTCCTAGCATTTGCATATCAAGATAGAACCTAGCAGCCCACACAGAAGCACTTTTGTGCAATATCCGATTTGCTAGTGCTATTGTCCATCCTAGACCTCTCTCCCTAAACGACATTTCCTGCTGAACTCTCCCTTCTGCCCAGATGCTCTCCACATTCCAGGCAAACCGAAAATCAAGGACAGTCACAGTACACCTGAATCGCCACAAGGCCCGAGTAACGGGAATCGCGCATCTCGAGCCAAAGCCAAAAGCGTGGAAATAAAGGCATATAAGGAGGTCAGAGTTCAAACGGAAGCAGTTTTGGGCAGACCTCTATAGGAAGCAGACGCCTTGTCCCTCAGCACCCGCCGATCACCCAGAGGAATCCTCTCTGTCCTTTGTTGACCGAACCTGTGCCGGATTTTTGCCAACTGTTGGTGTTCCTTTGGCGAAAATCGCAACTGGCTCTATCATCAAGACATGCCACAGGAATGCAGGGATTGCGAGGCTTTGAAAAGTTATTTCGGCAACACTTTCTCCAACTGCATTTCCCACTGCTCATTTCCTCCATTGCAATCCTCATAAACGCCTTAACGCATTGGTGTTAACGTTACTTAGGTTAAATTGCTCATACGTATCACTCTCAGTTTGAATTGTATTTTAACTTAAATGAATCTTCACTCAGCTTCCATCACTCCAATTAAACTTGACCCGTTCGATAACACCGGAGTGATTGTGTGCATGTATATATATATATATATATATATATATATATCTATATATATATATATATATATATATATATATAAAGATGTTCAGGAGGAATAAGAAAGCAAAGGTACATGTCCCGAACTGATTTTGCCTTGAAGACATATTCAAGAGATATGCAGTTAAATATAAAAATCACTTTATTATATGTGGTAGGTGACAGCACAAGTGAACGTACAAACAATGGGAGAAATCTAGCACCTCAGTCTTAAATTCATTTGTGACAGAGGTCAGTGCTTCATAAATGGTGAGTCACGTTCTTTCTATCAATGTGCAAAAGACCTGGCCAACTTTGCCGTGTTTGAGCGAAATAATAAAAACACTCAAGAAACAAAGCTTCCGTTTTTATTATTTCTGATGGTTATACTTCCAAAAACTTGGCATAATACCTTTGTTTATAATCTCAACAAATTGCTGGGTAACAACAATTCTACATCACTATACATTTATCTTCATAAATATATCACATAACATACAGCATTGTCTTGAGATTTCTAGTATAGTAGCATTATTCATAAAAATCACCTATTGATGATTTGGCAGAATTTTTATTTTCATCTCAAAAAAAATAATAAAAAGAAAACTTGACAGAATTCATTAAAATGCATTTAAAAATTTAATACTAAACTCAATGATAGTATTAATAGGGTCATAGGAAATTCAACATCTGCAGTTTCATGCAGCATGCTTAAGGAATTTACTGAAAGTAAACTAAGTTAAATCATTCCACGGTATGTAATATGTTGGAAAGCAATACAATAAACCTTATATAAGAACATGAATAACAGACTAAGATGTATAAACCTGAGCCTTTCATTTAAAATATATACGTAAGATTTAAACATTCTGAGGAAGGTTGCTGTTCTGGCCTTAATAGCAAAGACGCTTGCCGACCTGCACAGCAAAAACAAAGATTTCTTAATGGAGCATTTTCCTCTGTCACGAATGAAGTTAGGACTCCTAATCCTGTCATCTATTTTTTCTAGTGTCTGTATCTTCGTTTGTACTGTCATCCAAATACAAATAATGTAAAAGCACAAAATTTAACACACCCATAATCATCTTTCATTTATTTCTTTTACGATAAGTATTATTCCATCTTTATTCCATCTTTATCCCTTCATTTTTACATCTCCACTCCATTTACATTAATCCACTGTCAGGCGGTTTCCTTTCTTCCTAAATTCTTATACCATTATTCATGGCTTCACTTTTCTCTCA
This sequence comes from Macrobrachium nipponense, assembly GCF_015104395.2. Lineage (NCBI taxonomy): Eukaryota > Metazoa > Arthropoda > Malacostraca > Decapoda > Palaemonidae > Macrobrachium > Macrobrachium nipponense. Next base: position 31,143,223 of record NC_061105.1, read on the forward strand.
TTTCCATTTAATAACCCTTGTGGTGCCGTTACTTTTTTATCCGGTACCCACTAATCCTTTTCCCTCAAAGCTCTTGCAATTGTTTGGGTGTATTTTTTGAATAACTGCAGACTCTCCTCTCTCTCTCTCTCTCTCTCTCTCTCGCGCTCCTTCTCTCTCTCTCTCTCTCTCTCTATCCACATCCCGTGGTGGCAACGCGTCTGGCTGTGTTCTTCTTGAACCGCACCAGGAATAACGAAAGGGGGTTTTCCTAAAATCAAGTAAGCCTCTGCTGACCAAAGCAGTGAATGAGGCGTGAATTTGTTCTCAGCTGCTGTGGTTGAATCTGGAGAGAGAGAGAGAGAGAGAGAGAGAGAGAGAGAGAGAGAGAGAGAGAGAGAGAATGTTCACTGCACAGTCAAAAAAAAAAATATACCACCATGAAAACGGTAAGACCTCCAAAGAGCGATCCTTACTTCATTAGAGTGAACCATTAATCAGGCATCGGATGTTAGGTTGCTTTATGGTAAGAAATTTCATTAATTTTTCAAGGTATGGGATTACACTCTAAAACATGTGGTAAGAACTTTTTCTCACATGTACGCCATAGTCTTGTTTCCGGGCAGCAACAGGACTTGCCAGAGGGCATTTTGAAATTATAAAAATTATATCTTAGACGCTTTTGAATAGCCTCCATGACTCAGTCCAATATTTTTCTTGTCTTTGTTTCTGTCTTGCAATAAGAGGTATCTCTTATTATCGGTAGTTGAAAAATAATAGACTAAACAAGTTATATTATATATATATATATATATATATTATATATATATATAAATATATATATAATATATATATATATATATATATATACATATATATATGGTATGTATCAAGATTGGAAAATTCAAACGAATACCTTTCAGCGTTTAAGAAACCGATATGCGTAAAATAGGCCGAAAATAGTTAGTACCTAAAATGACTTCAGCAAATGAAACCAAAATACAAGATGCAACAAACATTCGTTCAAAAAACCAAACCTCATTTCACGTCGCTCCGTCATCAACGAAGTAACTAGGGCACTAAAGCTCCTGGTCACGTTTTTGGGAGGAAACGCTTAAGTTACGAGCAGGGCGACGGAAAAACTGAAGAGTTATGCTTTAATAATCTAATTACCGTTTGCTGTTTACGCAACCGTTGCTGATGAGCTCCGTTTATTATCTCGATCTTTATTCACTTTTTTATTGGCTGCTCATCAAGGCGAGAGAACCAGAGCCGTTCGGATACCCCAACATAATATAAGCTTATATGACCATTTTTCTTTGCTATCTGAAATATATCACATTCACTTGAAATAGGCCTCAAATATTGTTGATTGAATAAACGAATCAACAATGAATATGGAAAAGGGGAAACAAGAGAATCAAGATTAATGGATGAAGTAAAAAATGAGTAACAAAAATAAATATATACACAAGCGAACACTAATGAAATTCACGCATACAAAGGACAATGGGGTAAGGCTACCTGAACTTCAAGTATTTTGTTTGCTTGTTTGTATGGTGTTTTTACGTTGCATGGAACCAGTGGTTATTCAGCAACGGGACCAACGGCTTTATGTGACTTCCGAACCACGTCGAGAGTGAACTTCTATCACCAGAATTACACATCTCTCACTCCTCAAACTTCAAGTATCGACACAGTTATCATATCAACGCTTAGATTTAAACAACGCGCCGAAGTTTCTTCGGCGTATTCGAACTTTCTGAACAGCATAGAATGCTGTATGAAACTCTCAGCCGCGGCCTATGAAACTTTCAGCCACCACCCGGTAGTAGCCTGTGTTGTTGTTGACAATTGTAGCTATATTAGACGGCTGCAGTTTCGTATGTTTGATGATTGGATGTGGATGATCAATCTACATAACAATTTCCAGGTCTCTAGCCTCCGTAGTTTTTAAGATCTGGGAGTGAAAAGCAAAAAACGTACAGACGACAGACAAAATGCCATCTCATAGTTTTCTTTTTAAAGAAAGTAAATTGGGAAGAGACAAGAATGGCCTCCAGTGCTGGCAAGTATGACATCCAGAGACCCCAGCAAAACGTAGATAAAGGCGCTCTCCAAAACGGCCAGCACCCAATTCAGGCAACACAGGAGGCATCTGACCTGAAGAAGGTTAAAGCAAATATTTGCTGCTGACACTACGATGAAATATTGCAAGAGTAAATGGAAGCAAGGAGAAAGGAGCAATAAAAGTCAGAAAGAGTTCATGGTAAGAATGATGGAATAAATCATATAGCAGGTGAGGCGCGAATGGTACTTAAGAAGAGCTCTACAAGGAAAAATACTGAATGAACATACTGTTGTGTGCAGACCTTTCTTGATGGAAATGAAGCGTGGTTGTTGAATGGCAGAAGCAAACAGGTGGAAATAGTCAAGATGTATCTTCGTCCTTTACTTGGAGTATTTTTATTTTTTTTACCTGAAAGGGCTTAGATGAAATTTATACATATATATATATATATATATATATATATATATATATATATATATACATATCATATATATATATATATATATATATATATATATATGTGTGTGTGTTGTGTGTGTGTGCGTGCGCGTGGAAATCCCATATGCAGATGCGCAGATGCGAGAATTACGAAATGGAGATGGAGAGTTCTTGGCATGTCCTTGTCCGCCTCTCCGAAGACAAGAGAATTTCTTAGTGTCAACTAGGTTCCCTACGGGCTCTAGGAGAGAACGGGGACCCAGGTCATCTCGGATGGGAACTATGGCAAGAATGCTGGAGATGCAGTTGAGACTCATGGAAATAGAGGTGACATTACTGGCAGAATTTCACAGACCCTTCACGCCCTAGTGTTTATTGATGATCATTATATACATATGAAATATTAGGAGGGATAAATGAAGTCAACATCAGGACGGATGTAGTAAAATGGTTAGCGATAGGTGAAAAGATGGTTGTTGATGAGGTGGCTTGGCCACGCTGGGAGAAAGCAAAATGGTTGTGGCAAACAAAAGGGGACATCATTAGACGAAGGGCCGTCATGAAGGGTGGTAGAAGGGTTGGGAAGGGAGACTGTAATGTCACTGATAAGGTCCCTGTATGCTTGTGCATGAAGCTGCGAGACTTCTGCAACACTTCACGCGGGGATCGTCATGGATTCATCAGCTAAAGGATCAACATGGCACTAAATGCGACCTTATTTGAATCTGAAATTACCCTCTATTCCATGAAAGTACTTATCGAAAATAAGTGTCACTACTGAACAAGTAAAGTATGCTCCGAAGTTTTTTCGGCGCAATCGAGTTTTCAGTCCGTAGGTGACCATGTTGTTGGTACCTATGGCGCTGCCAGAAGTACGATTATGGCTAATTTTAACCTTAGCAAATAAAAAACAAATAAAAAAGACACTACTAAGGCTAGAGGGCTGCAATTTGGTATGTTTGATGAGTGGACGATCAACATTTGCAGCCCTCTAGCCTCAGTGGTTTTTAAGATCTGTAGGCGGATGGACTGACAAAGGCGACACAATAGTTTTCTTTTACAGAACTAAAAAGCGTAACAAGCACAGTGTAATACAGAGGTATACTATGAATGGAAATAAAAAGCCGACATCTTTCTCGTGATTACTGTTGTGCTAAGGTTCACGATGAAATGAGAACAGCAACATTTCTATGAATAGCAGAAGGGACTACCGCTGCAAAGGGGGAGAGGAGCTGAGATTTCAGGAGACTTGTTCTCGAATTGCAATGTCTCGAATACATAATAAATTATGTATACCGTGACATTATGGTGAAACAGATTTATTACTGGCCAGTAGTGTCTCGCAATAGTCCATGATTTTCCCAACAACTTCATGAAGGTGCACTCTCTCTCTCTCTCTCTCTCTCTCTCTCTCTCTCTCTCTCTCTCTCTCTCTCTCTCTCTGGAATCGCAACATGCCATTCAAATACTCTTACAGAGGCTGAATTGCTGTTAATAGAAAGAAGACCTAGAGATAGGCCATGATACAAAAAGAGTTTTTTCGTCTTCTCACGAGCGAACGCGAGTTCTCTTTTTGCCAATATGCTCACCAAAGTCATCAGAGCTTTTGATGACAAGAGACAATGGCAACAGACGAGAACAAAAAATTCTGAACACGTTATTACAGCGAGATGAACGGGCGCGACTTTATGTAGCGTGACTTACTTGTATAACTGCAAGACCACCAATAGAATTTCAACTCTATGCCGGGTGTCGGAGTTTTGACAAAAAAAGCGCAAAAGGCTGCCAAAAACGGAAACACACTCGGACATAATCATGTCCTCCACCTTGACTTATATTTGGCAATATGTTGCTTAATGGGGCGAAAAAGGGTTTCCCGTAGCAATATGTATGTACTCTATTGTTAACTTATTTCCACAACTTCGAAAGAGGATGGTTAGCTTTACATCTTAAATGTTATTTTAATAAGTCCTCTAACTTTCCCAAAGTGTCGATGGTGAAATTCATCTGCATCACTAAAATCTCGATTTCTCAAAAACTTAGCTAACAAACAACCATGGCTGGTTTTGTATGTATCATACTTAAGTGCATTAAACAAACAGAAACACTTCTGCACTTACCTTCTCATGGTGCCTTCAACAATTCCACAATATTCGTGTTTTATCCTGGAAGACGGAGTTACATGCTTGTAATTCACATTCAGATAGTAACCTAAATTTGTACTCAAAAACTCAATGCAAATTATATATGAGAAACTGGGTAAAATAGGATGAGGCACTGGGGTATACAAATTATAATCCTAAATGTAATAATACATATCATATCATATCAAATATATTTTCTCCAACTTTAGTAAAATTTGGCAATACGATATAATATTCCAAGAATAGCGGTTACAGTAAAGCTCTTATTTCATGTAGAAAAACCAGGAAAAATCCATTTCTAATAAATCCTCAACATACAATCGCCAACTAAATCTGCATTCCCAATATGAAGCTCTAACATCACATTTAACTAACCTGGTATAGGATTAAGTTGCAAAAGACCTGTCAGATTTATTCGATATATCAGATTTATTCTGTATATTTCGTCTGTTACTCTGATACACAGATTTTAAAACTAGTTTACCAAAGCATCACTCTTGGACGAATTACACAACCTGGGACAAGAGAAAAAGATAAAATTAATTCACTTACATGCAGAGGTGATGATCTTAAAAACATCATTCAGATATCTCGGATCTTTGTTATATCATTATTATTATTATTAATCGAAAACAATGGACAGCATGAATACGGGGTATTACAGCAAGAGCTTGATTAGCAAATGGTAAAAAGCATTTACTAATTTCTACGAATCGGTATTTGCTAATCTTCCTAATGAAATCAGAGCTTTTGTTTAGATCCATGCACCCTCGTGCTAAAGTAATTCAGATGCTACAGACTCAATTGAAAGAAAATCTACGCTTTTTGCATTCAGAGTCGCCTGGAGCGCTGTTTCGAAGAGCACAAGAAAACAGTTTTAGCAAAAGTAGCGATAAGAGTGATGAATTGAATAACTGACAAATGCCATTTGCGATTTGAAAGATTTAGTCTTCATCAGTAAGTCACAGAACACAGCAATGAAAAATGTGACAGATATTGTTTTACAAAAAGTTATGAAATAGTATAATGGACATTTTGGGGTAAGTGCCATTGCCAAGCAGATGTTGAAACAGATTAGTAATAACAAAATGTCCAAAAAAATGTTTTGGGTCCACAAAATATTAGAAATCTTTCAGCTTAAGGAGACGAGCCATTTTTTCAAACAAGTCAGCCCGGCAAAATTTAATTCATTATCTTCCGTGCATTAAACTTTTATTAACCTGTATCTTGTATATATGCCCTCTCGCCTATCGGATGCCTAAGACCCTCTTCTCCAACAAACCATTCACACCATCAATTCATCCCTAACTGCGTCTTTCTTCTTCTCTCCTAACAATCGCAAAATTTACAGAACTTTTTAATTCCACAAATCCATCATCCTCAATTCCTTCTACATGGCCGAACCATTTCAAAACCCAATATTCCATCCCTTCTTCTGATGTTACCTATCTAGCACTTCTACTTAACTCCGTATTTCCCACATTTTCAATTATGTTACATATACTACAATAACATTTCGTCTCTGAAGCTTCCAACATTTTTCATTTCATATATATTCTACATCAACATATCACTTGGCTTAAAAATCTTTCCATAATTCAAACGCCAAGTTTCAACCTTATCTTCTGCGCTTGCCCTACTACCTCCATGGCGGCATGTCTTCGTTAACTTCCAAATTCCTCCACAAATCTAGGGCTCCCATTCTTCTACCATCCATAACAATATTCATTCCTCCATCTTCCTGGCTTCCAATTACCCTCACAACCTTACTCTTGTTCACACTGAGTACCAAATTCTCATCGTTAACCCCAGTCAACATTGTGTCATTTAAAAACATCTGCCATTCTACGTATCATTATCTCATTTTCTTGTCCCATAATCTTTCAACTACATCTACATCTTCGACTTATCAACTCA
>NC_061105.1:31159609-31217109 GCF_015104395.2 Macrobrachium nipponense
CAGGGTGTTTTCCTTTCTTGTTTATTTAAAATCTCCTTCTTTCCTTCATTCCTCTAAACTTTTTTTAATTTATTGAATAAGAAGAGGAACTAAGCCCTCCCTCAGAAAAGATAGGATTAATTGGAATAAGATTATAAAAATTAAGAATAGGAAGTATTTTTTATGTACCAAACAGATCAAAGTACTAAACGAAAGAAAAGTAAAATTACCAATTTATCATTGTGCACTTAACATTAAAAACACTCCTATTCGGAATGTATTGTAAAGGTGGCTTAGTTTCTTAACTAAATATTTTACTAGGTACACTAAAATACTGGGAAACACAGAAACATAATGTACCAGTATATTAAAAATATATACCAACATGCAATAAGAAATTTCTCTCAAGTAAACATTAACGCCTAAATAAACTCAAGAGGCACTCATTAACTGTGTGGTCCCGAAGAGTTACAACAGCTAACGATGCGAAGTAGCGAGTAGGTACAGCCAGCAACAAAACCGGCGTCGCCCCGCCAAACTTGGCTTGGAGAGATCATGCCCTTCTTTCCTGAAAGGTGGCCCTTGTTCAAACAACCAGTACATAGTTAGAATGGTTGAATGGGAGGAGGAGGAGGGAAATTATGGTAATCGGGCAAAGTAATGAATGAAATATATTTGGGCAAAGAGATAAGAAAAGAGAAGAGAGAGAGAGAGAGAGAGTATGAGGAATGGTAACAAAAGAAATGCATATATTTGAGATCTTCTGCTTTAAGAAATGTTATCGTATATATTTTGGAAAATAATAATTATGAAATCTTATCATATCTTATTGTAATTCGTTATATTTTCAATATATAATAAAGCCTTAAATATTATTGGAACTGACTATTCATATTAATATTATTCAGACTGAAATGTCCTCCTTTTCATTATCCTATAGCAGAGCTGTATTCTTTCTCTCTCTCTCTCTCTATCTCTCTCTCTCTCTCTCTCTCTCTCTCTCTCCTTGCACGTTTGGCGGAATGATGCCTCACTGCTGGGGTGTCATCACAGGGCCAAATCATTGCAGAAGGGTTTTGTTTAACCAGCAGTGAGCGCCTTCCCTCTGCTCATTGGCACTGCTCACTATAACAACACTTCTTAGAATTCCTTAAAACAGGTTTCCATTTGTAGTTCGTCTTCCGGAGGACCCCTCAAATGAACGTTGACAATTTCACCTTGCACAAAATCGGTTTTTTGATGATCTTCTAAAAGCTTCTTTTTCATTTTGCATCTTCCTTTGTCTCTTAGGAAATCAGAGTTTTTCTTTTTCTGTCGATGTTCTTGCTATCCTTCCGTTTGACTTCTCTTTGGTTTATCTCTCCTTCCTCCGGCTCCTCTCAATTCCGCTTCCAGGACTCCTTCGTGTATCCATCCTTCCTTTATTTTTTGTCTCCGTGTCTCTCTTCTCTGCAGACCTTCATGCATCCTTTTTCTGCTTTCTCAGCCCTTCTGTCAGCCCTCCTCCTCTTCAGTATCTACAACTAATGCCATCTGAATTCCTTCTTAGTACCTATAGGAACGTTCTTTTTGACCTCTCGTCTTCCTGGAGCCTCCTGTCCTCTGTCTTTTCTAAGTGAGCAGTTATGCCATGTTTGGCGTTCTCAGGATTCTTTTTTAACTCCTCCATAAGTATTCCGTCCTGCTCCTGCAAAAGTAGCTTATCTCTTCCATTTGCTTCTGAAATTTTTCTTAACACTCTCTCTCTCTCCTTGCACTTTTAACGGCATGATGCCTCACTGCTGGGGTGTCATCACAGGGCCAAATCATTGCAGAGGGGTTTTGTTTAGCCAGCAATGAACGCCTTCCCTCTGCTCATTGGCACTGCTCACCAAAAAAAAAAAAAAAACTAGTTCTTGAAGTATCGCCGCCACTCTGAATTTATATATATTCAGAATTTCTGAATATATATAAATTTAGATTTTCCTGACATGGTGTTATTTGCTTTTCAACTTCTTTTTGAACAATAACTTGTTTGTGGATGGACCTCTGACAGCTTGTACTGTAGTTCTTGAAGTTTTGTATCGCTCCAACTCTGAATTTATATATATTCAGAATTTCTGAATATATATGAATTTAGAATTTCCTGACATGGTGTTATTTGCTTTTCAACTTCTTTTTGAACAATAACTTGTTCGTGGATGGACCTCTGACAGCTTGTACTGTAGTTCTTGAAGTTTTGTATCGCTCCAACTCTGAATTTATATATATTCAGAATTTCTGAATATATATAAATTTAGAATTTCTTGACATGTTCTTCTATGCTTTTCAACTTCTTTTTGAACGATAACTCGTTTGTGGACGGTCCTCTGATAGCTTGTACCATGTTTTTTTTCACGTTTTGGAGGGTTCCATATATGTACTAGACATTTGGTTTCCTCCAAAAACTTGTTTTTATTCCTTATTGTGTTTGATGGCAGACTCTCGTGGAGGGTGAGGAAAAGAGCTTGAAGTGGAAAGTTGGTTTGAGAATCTGCCGGAGGCTTCGACTCGTCTCTTCTCGATTTCGAAGTCTTCCTCCTTCCTTGGAGACAGACGGAGACAGTGCGTTTGTTCGTTCGTCCTCTTCCATGTGTGTCTTGAAGGGCGCTTTCCCGTTGGGATTCTTGAGGACTTGGGAACTTCCCAAGTCCTCAAGAATCCCAATGGGAAGCCTTTCATCCTCTTGAGTTCCGCCACCTTAAGTTCACACTGGAGTCGACGCCTTTCCTTCGTGAGGTCTTCCACTTCCTTCAGCAGGCGCTAGAAACTGAGCTCGAGGTCTTTCCTCTCGGATTCGCCCTACCTCGGTCGCGTCATTTTGTTCCTGGATGAACCTCGCCATCAACGATGCTTATTCAGTCCTGAGCTGCTGGCTTTCTCCTTCTGTCATAAGAGTTGCTAACTGGACAGACAGATCCCTGACATAATGCATCGTTTTTCTGCCCAATTTCCTTTGTGTTGTGCTTCATCTGGTGATTTTTTTTTTCTGTGATCTTGAGGATCTTGTTTTCCAGCTGTTGTTTCTCCATCTTTATCGTTGTCCTTCTTCAGAAACAAAGTTTCAGCCTCGAGCGAGTGGGCCCTTTCTCACCATGCCTGCTGTTGCAACACCTCATAATTGATCTGTCCAACGCCTTCATAGTAGTCGACCTCTGCTGCAACTGACGATTTATTATGTCAAGTTCACCTGCTGGAGGGTGTCTCGCAAGGACTCAATTCTCTCGTCCAGTTCCTTTTCCTTGGGCTCTTCAGCTCCATCATCAGAGATCTACATCCTCAGCAGTGAATAGGCCGCTACAGCAAACAAGATTCCTGTGTCAGACTTCTCTCAGTAAATCGCTGGACATGTGGACAGCAACGTCCGAACAACAGCTGCTGCCGAGGCCGGACAAAGCCATATTTTCTTCTAACTGGAATCCATATCTGCAGAGGCCATACCCAGTACACACACTCTTCTCTCTCTATTCTTCATTGAGTTTCTATATATCACGAGAGATATTTCAATTTGTCAAAATATATCAGGAAGTATTTTGAAAGATTTGGATAATGTCTTGTGTCTCTTGGTGTTATAAATTGCTAAAATAATCTCTCTCTCTCTCTCTCTCTCTCTCTCTCTCTCTCTCTCTCTCTCTCTCTCTCTCTCTCTCTCTCTCTCTCTCTCTCTCTCCCAAAAGTCGGAAATTCTTCATTTTTTTCCTTCATTTACGTTAAGGCTTTGCAGTGACAAGCGTAATCTTAGAGTTTTTAGGAATAGAGAGAGAGAGAGATGGATTGTATTTTAGCGCAGAAAAACAGTGTACTGATATATATATATATATATATATATATATATATATATATATATATATATATATATATATGTGTGTGTGTGTGTGTGAATCACTCCGTTTGGACCAGGAAATTTAACTTTTTAACCGTAACTTTCGTGTATAATGCCTTTAAGTAAGGATTTTTTTTATTATTCTCTTCACTCTATTTATGTTTATATAGTATACTATACGAATTATTATATATATATATACATTATACATATGTGTGTGTGTAATTATATATATATATATATATATATATATATATATATATATATATATATATATCTACTGTGATTTTTAAGCATATATATCATATTATATATATATCTATATATATATATTATATAATATATATATTACTGTATTTTTTAAGTCATATATATATATATATATATTATATTGATATAATTATATATACTATTATATTATATAATTATTATATCTTGCAAAAAATCACAGTCGATGCACGTGACTTCATAAATAAGCGAATACCAGGGGAAAATGATAGTCAGAAATCCAAGCGCTTTCGTCTTTACTCAGACATCGTCAAGGAGCTACTAAAGTACAATTGGAGAGGAAGGCCTCAGGTACAAACAAGATCAGGAATACCAGATGGTTAATTATCAAAAGGGTAAAAATTAAAAGAGATATTCCAGGATTATTGGATATCACACGGTCACAAACTTAAACAGATTCTGGTCCGAACCGAAATTACAAAGTATCTTTACAGTCCAAAACATGTAAAAACTGAATATATTAATTTTGTTGCTTATATTTATCTACAACTTTTTTCATTATGAAAGCATCAAGTTTAAATAAACCAAGACTTTAATTTAGAACATTTCTATTATTTGACTTGATGAAACAAGATTCAATGATATTCCTTTTAACTGTGTCATTACATGGGACTAAGGCTCTTGCTTGACTCCAGTTAATAGGATGGTCTAAATCTCTCATATGTACGAATAATGCATTCGATATTTGCCCAGTTCTCACAGAATATTGATGTTGCTTGAGACGCTGTGAAAGAGATTTGCCGGTCTGTCCGTAATAGACTTTATCACACTTTTTGCAAGGAATTTCATATATGCAGCCTGGAAGATCTTTAGGAGAATTTTTGATTACTAACAATATGACATTAATATTACTGAAAACAACATTTATGTTAAAAAGCTTTAAAATTCTAGGAATATCTAAAAACCTTTCATCATAAGGTAATTTTAGAATGTTATGCTTACTAAATTCAAGTTTGTCATTAGTTGAATAAAATGTTTTTCTAGCTCTTTTCCATGCCACATCTACAAAAGTCTTGGGTATTTAAGTTTCAATGCAATATCATAAATAGTTGTAATTTCAGCGTCAATAAACTGCGGGCTACATATCCTGAGGCTTATTTTGTGGTAAAGGGCTTTTGGGGTTACGCCTCTCTTTATTATCCCGCGTAGTGTGCAGCAATCCTCCTTGTATGCAGACCCATAATGTACAAGATAGTAAATAATCAAGTTCTCCTCGTTTTTCGTCGTCGTGTTGGATTGGTAAAAATGGTCCAGTCTTCAATTTAATTTGATAATGTACAAACGAACAAACAAATAAAACTAGTGTATGGAGTTTTTTTTTTTTTTTTTCTAAGGAATCATATTTTGAATATCTTGTTCACTGTGATTGAACATTTTGGTCTTATTAACAGTCGTGACAATACTGTCTTTTCCAATGGTATTTCCAGTAATTCAGCTTAGGTCTTTGTAGAAACATCTTGCCAATTGCAGCAGAGTCTGAATTTAGACTGAACTGCAATTTTGCTCAAGTAGAGTTATTGAAACGTAAGGTTTTTGGTAATGTATCGAAAAGTAAAATATTTTTACTATTATTGTGAGAGATTAATTTCTTGAAATAAATTTTGAACGTTAATTATCTAAGGTCTAATCGTTATGTACTTTATCCGTAAGAGACCCCCCAAAATACTTGTCTAATTTGGGTCCATCGCTGCGGGGCAGGTTCTCAAGGGGTGTGGAGAGAAGAGACCTGAAGTGACTATCGTGAATTTCATCGGCTCATGATATCCACTCCTGATCTTAAAGTTTTAGAACTGGGATGCTATGATTTATGAGAGTAGCGGATTTAACATAAGATTATGTAATTTCCCTCAGTATCGATTGCTGTGGATCCTGATGTCTTTTGACAGCTGTAAAATTGTGACCTGTAATTTATTTCGTCATATGGATTGAATATCTTGCCTAAAACTATATTTGCTCTGGAATATTTTCTAAAAATCGATGTTTGTCACTGAGCTCGAAAAATGTTAACGCCCTTTTGTGTGTGAGAGACATTAATAGGTTTTGCCAATGTTGGATTGCGTATTTGTCTCATGTCTGAAACCTTACATGGCCACGTTCGAGTTCAACGACTTCCTCCGTTTCCTTTTTCTGTGATTAGATTGCAATAAATAGATACGGTGATTCAGTAATTGGGAATATTTCCAGGATTAGCATAGCTCCAGGTTGGATTTGAATCATACTTTTGAATGGAAAAAAGAAATTAATTTTGCATAGATAAACACTGAACCATATTTTTGCAACGTCTTATCGTAATTTTTGTGATATTTTCAAGTACATTTTAAATATGACAATCGCTTTCCCCGTCAATGTGTGGAATAGACTGCTTAAATAAACATAAAAAAGCAGGTTAACTTGCAGATATGAAAATAAAGTTATTAACTTCGATGTTATATGAGGTAAAAGTATCTTCAGCTCAAGCATGAGTTGCAAGGATGCTTCTCTCTCTGATGGTATACATACCGGATATTAAATGTTAACGCCCTTTTGTGTGAGAGACATTAATAGGTTTTGCCAATGTTGGATTGCGTATTTGTCTCATGTCTGAAACCTTACATGGCCACGTTCGAGTTCAACGACTTCCTCCGTTTCCTTTTTCTGTGATTAGATTGCAATAAATAGATACGGTGATTCAGTAATTGGGAATATTTCCAGGATTAGCATAGCTCCAGGTTGGATTTGAATCATACTTTTGAATGGAAAAAAGAAATTAATTTTGCATAGATAAACACTGAACCATATTTTTGCAACGTCTTATCGTAATTTTTGTGATATTTTCAAGTACATTTTAAATATGACAATCGCTTTCCCCGTCAATGTGTGGAATAGACTGCTTAAATAAACATAAAAAAGCAGGTTAACTTGCAGATATGAAAATAAAGTTATTAATTTCGATGTTATATGAGGTAAAAGTATCTTCAGCTCAAGCATGAGTTGCAAGGATGCTTCTCTCTCTGATGGTATACATACCGGATATTAAAGGATAACCTAGTGGTTTCTTATAGGAGGCCGAAGAATCTACGAGCTGCAAAACAAAACATCGAAAACAATTGTATCTATATTAACATATTACTAAAAGGATATAAAGAATTATTAAGTTTAACATTCCACGAATGCTTGTGAGGCGACAGAGTGAAACTTATACCCTGACGATCAAGAATGGTTAGAGTATAGGTTTCAGGTCGACGGCTATAATTTTACCGATATATATATATATATATATATATATATATATATAGATAATTTATATATATATATATATATATATACCTATATATTATGAATATGATTTGTACCCTTGAAAACTGTATCCATGAATTATTTTTTTTTTTGTGAAGAAGACGTGATGAGCGTTGATATTTTTAGAATGTAGAGGTCATCAATTTTACTCTCCATGGAAACAGTGGTCCTAAAGTGGCAAGACAGCTCAGCTTCGGAAATGTTGACACAACTTCCTTGGGTGGCGTGATGTCGAAGGTTGCTGCCTAAGCAGAACAGACCAAGTCCTGTGTCCATGCGTGAGTGGATGCAGATATGCTTTCTGAATCTGGTTTGGGGCTGATTCTTGGGCGTGAACAATGATCTGTATAATGACGTCATGAACTTGTGACAAAATTAATGACGACACTTATTTGGGAGTGTCGTGTGTGTTAATTCATGCTTGCGTTCGTGTGAGCTATTTCCCTACATAATGAGAGAGTAAGTTAGCCAAAATGGAGAATGATACAAAGTCGGCAAAGGGCCAAGATGGCTCCTTTGATTGTGTTTTTGGTTAAGTGTGTGTAATCTGTTGAATGGGTAAGCATACTTATTTTTTAGCCAAAAGTGTGGCTTGACTGTATTTTGAATATTTGTTTCAAAGATGTTCTATTTCATTTAACCTTTTGATTTTGATTTATAATCTTTGCTTATGGATGTGTTCTCCTGTCTTCTTATAGGCGGATCTGGACCAAAGGGGAACTGATCTCGTAACTTATTTAGAAATGGGAACTTAATTGACGTCCCGTGGTGTTACTAGACTGTGCTATGCCTTTTCCTAGTTATACGACTTAACTAACGTTGGTTATTGTAGAGAAAAGGGATGGAGTGGGTTTGGTTCAATCCCTATGGTTATCTGAGATATTTGGATTTTGAGTTTAACTTTTCATTTTTCGTTAAGAACCTGATTTATTTAGTTAATGCTTTGCTCTTAAAGAAATGTATTTTTGTAGTTCACGAGTCTGATTTAATTGCCTTAGGTAATAGAGAGAGAGAGAGGGGGGCGTTTAAGATTATATATATATATATATATATATATATATATATATATATACACATATATATACATATATATATATATATAATATATATATATATATATATATATATTAATATCAGATGAGAGAGAGAGAGGAGAGAGAGAGAGAGAGAGAGAGAGAGAAAAAAAACGGATGTCACCTCAGTGCCTTGCAGCACGGTCCTTGCAGCCAACATATTTTCCCTTTTAAAATGTACTGAGGTTGGAACCTCGGTAATATATATATATATATATATATATATATATATATATATATATATATATATATATATATATATATGTGTGTGTGTGTGTGTGTGTGTGTATGTGTGTGTGTGTGTGTAGAGAGAGAGAGAGAGAGAGAGAGAGAAATCAGGGTTTTCGTACAATTAATCATGTCTGTCAAAATAAAACTGTGGCCGCTAAACATGGAAGGATAATATTGCTACAAGAAAAGAAATATATTTTTTTCATTTCTTGTAGCATTTTCTAATCACTGCCCAAAATATTTTTCTCTTTAATGATGGATGAATGACTTCACAATTTATATACATTATCAATATCTGTCAATTATACATGGACACTGGATGAATTCCCAAATGGTAGTGACAATGATTCTATTCCCTTAAAATTCTCGAAAAAATTCCCCAACTGAGTCACTTCCAAAGTGGAGGTGAGGGAGGCATAATGGGAAAAATACAGTAAAGGTGTTAAGTAAAAAGTTCTGAATCTTTGAACTCTCACTTAAGTGAGTTTTTAAATGCCTCAGAGTATATTCTATTAATAAAAGGTCAACAAAGAAGATCTGGTGTTTCATGGTGAAATAATGCGTGTAGTAATTTATGTAAAATTGGTAGAAAATGTTATACGAAGTCTTACAGGCTCTGCAACAGCCTAAAAATATGCCAACATAACCTGGAAAATATAAAATTATTTTAACAAAAGTTCAGATAGAATCTTGGTGTTGTTATATAAAAGGAACAAATTAAAACTATCTCCAATAGAATGGAGGAAAATTGGGAAATTATCAGAAAACTATATTCCCTCTCCTTCCGCAACTTAAATATGGAGAATGTAACAATAATTAAACCCAAAGATGTAGCAGACAAGCGGGGAGATCACTTTCTTAAATTTCTAGATCTGACAACAACTCCCCTCAGTTTCAGCAAATAAGGAACTCCCAAATTACATAGTGCATTGGTACAAATAGTAATGAGGCCTATAATGCTGAGCCTAAATCTCCAGGAGAGTAGACAATCCTTTATGAAATGCTAAAATTCTTGAATCCAAAGATCTATTATCCCCCAGTAAGTCTGAGTTCAGGAAAAATAGAGGTACTTTAGATCCCTTACTTTAGCTCTCATACCAAAATCAGCTAGGTTTTGCCAACTCTGCTCAAGCGATAGGTATCTTTTTTGACCTACAGAAAGCGCACGATGATGACACTTGGTGCCAATGAATGATTAAGAAACTAATTAAAATGGGGATAAGGGGAAATATGATAAGATTTATAAATTCCTTTCTGTCTGATAGGCTAATCAAATAAGAACTTCTGAAGATGTAACAGATGAAACATTATACCATCGGTGTGTAATAAATTTCCGCCTCGGATGATCCTTGAATCTTCCATGGGTAAGAAATATCTCGGATAGGAAAGACGGATCTATGGAAGTCAAAACTAAATTCTTATGTTGATGTCTCAAAAACACCTAAAGGAGTCTCATCTGCCGTTATTCATAAGGTGTGACATCTAGTAGAATGCCAAAATAATCGTCAATTTTTACAGTAGAGCATGTCTCGTTCAAAATTTTACAATCTCTTCTGACTCTCTCAATGGCCTGTCAGCTGTGGACATTCTTCAAATCCAGTTATAATAACAATTCGAGAAAGGTAGGTAGTTTCGCTTTTCTTGCAAGTTGAAAAGCATAAAGTTTTGTCAAGTTCCAGGCCATGTTGGTATTCAGGGAACCAAAGCAACAGACAAGGAAGCAAAGCAAAGAGTCCTGTCAAGTAACGTAAACTACCAGAAAGTGCCTCACAGTGCGTGAAAATCCTAATTTGATTTTTAGAAGAAAAGACCAAGAGAGATGGACTTACAAAATCCTAAAAACATAAAATTCATAAAGATATTTTCATCTGTAGAACATTGGCCGACAGTTTATCAGTCTTGCCAAGGCTGTGAAGCAACATGGTGAAGTTTGTGATGATCTGATTGTTCCTTTGCAAAGTAAGTTAGTAAGGAGCTGTGTATTTCCAATGTATCTGTGGTCGCCTGTGTCTAAGTACGTTAGCAGAAAACCTCGACTACGTTAAGCTGTTTCGTAGTGATGTTTTTTGTAAACCTAAAAGTAAGAGGAAAAAATTTAAAATATATTGCTTTCCTTTTTAATTTCAAGTATAACTGTTCTATTCTTCCCTACGGAAACGGAAGCTTCTTAGAAATAATAAGAAAAACTTTAACTGGATCTGTAAACGTTCATTGGGAAGAACATGCTACTTCTCCCATAATGATGATTTAATCCCAGGGGAAGAAAATTGTTTAAACTCCTGTATGCAAGAAAACAAAGCTCTGCGGTAGACCATAGATTTATACACTACAGAAAGACCTAAACGCAACCATGGAAAAGCAGATTGATCGCAACAAAAACAATGAAGAGACTGACTTTTTCACCGGCCCAACAATAACAAAGAAAGCCCAGCCAAGAAAAACAAAATGATGCCAAGGTAAAACAATAGTCAATAGTTTTTCAAACCACAAGTCTTGAATGTTCTCTTCCTCTCAGATTGGCTTTGCCGACAAAGTCCGACTTAGGTTCAGGGTTAAACTCAAAATGTCACTCTATTGCTCCGCTGCTCCCTCCCTCTCTCCCTCCTTTTCCCTTTTCGTATGAGTCTGTTTATTCTCTGTTTTTATGTAATTTTTCCAGTGCTAAGATTTCCGTACTTTTCTGTTCAGTTGTATCTGAGGCTTTCCCTTCTCTTAATCCTTTTTTACCTTAAACATTTCCTATTTGTGCGTCTTCTCTTTCATCCCCTCTCTATCCTTATTCTTTACTTCCTCCTAAAGTCCCTAACGTTTTTACCCGCCACTCCAACCTCTCTCTCTCTCTCTCTCTCTCTCTCTCTCTCTCTCTCTCTCTCTCTCTCACCAGCGGATAAATCGTGTTTCGAATTCAGTTGGGGCAGACCAACTTCAATTCTGAAGGAAAAACAACCCGATCACTACAGAACGCTTTTGGACTGTTTCTTTCTCGACTTATCGAAGGGAGAAGGCGAGTTCGAGGTGGAAGAGGAAAGAGGGAAAAAAGTCATCTTATCTGTTCTCCTTTTTCCCAGTTTTATTCTCATTTTTTTTTTTTAAGAGTAAGAGACATAGGTGTGTAGGAGTGGGGGGAATTTTCTGAGTACTAAACTCTGTAATGTATACAATAAATGTCATTTATAGAAGTATTTTGGCTCGGAATGTATCAGCGGCTTACACGCGTTTTTTTTTTATAGAGTAACATGACAATTTTTAGATAGAAAGCTTAACATTGTGCAATGAAAAGGAACTTTAATCTTAACTAAATGATTGTTACTTTATTAGTTACATTTTTCTACATAGAGAAAATTCTTTATCCCTACCCATCGTAAAATATATGTATGAAAAATTGGTCCATATGCAGTGTTAACACTACTCTTTTCTAGGGAGATAAAAGTCATTAATAGGAGCCATGGGAGTGAATATTAAGGAAAACATTATACTTGTAGTCATGGAAAGTGGTGAACGGAATCCACCTTTCTCTCTGTCGTTAAAAGCAAAGGGTTTGGCATGAGTCAAAAATGTGCAAGTCAGGTTTACAAAGAATCAAAATACACCTTATGCTGACTCGGGAATTGATTGTAAGTTAAAAAAAAAAAAGAAGCTTTATGACAGAGTATTCATCATTACAAATGAATTCCTGAATATTTGCTTTAAGAAAATACCTTCTTATTAATATAATAATATCGCTACTTTCATGGAATTGAAGTTTCCTTGTTTCCGTTATTATGCACTGAAGTTTTTTTTTTTATTAGTTTTAGGTAAACCAAGTGACGTTTGTAGGAACTACAAACATGAATTTGCATTATACACATACTAATATTTAAACTATACACAAATACTCGTGCTCGCATGTTTTGACATATACGTGCAACGCATTTTTAACTTGTTCTTTATTGTGTTATGTTTTCTGTCACTTCAAATATAATTTGCCCACCGACACTTGTTACCGATTTACTTAAAAGTAAAAAAAAAAAAAAAAATTATGTCATGGTAAGTTAATATCTGGTCGCTGTGTTTGCCGTTTACTACATCCAATTAGACTAGGATAACAATGAAGTTTAAATAAGTGAAATCAGTTCCTCTCGCACATAGGGGGATATAATTAATACCATGTGATTACAATTCTAGCAAGAGAAAATAACGAATTCCACAAAAGGCAAAAAATATCTATGCAAAATCATAAATGAATGAATACGTTTTACTTTAGAAGTATAGAAATAAAAGTAAAAATAAGGCACTGCCCAAAGATTGACCGATCTTTGTTAAATCACATCAAGCATTGTGATTTATCATCTCTCTCAGCTGATTTAAACGATCCAAAGCATTCCAAGATGTAACAGCGTCCCTAAATATAGCAGTCTTGCTATTTCTCGGAGTTCTCCAGATTTTCCCGTGCAGCATTTAGCCCACTCCCTTTATTAGCTACATTTTCCAAGACATTGGAAATGTTTTAGTTAATTAATCTTCACTCTTCAAATGAGGAAAGTTCCCTTCTGGAGTTTTCTTCAGAATTGAAGGCGAGGCAAATGAAATATTGCCAAGTCAGAGGGGACGAAACTCTCTTCAAATTGTTAATCCAAAAGACGTCTTAACTTTAATGAGACAGATTCATGTACGATAGCTATTCATTTGCAATTGGAATGATAGATGTACATGGATAAAACACCACGACTCAAATATTTAAGTTCCGCATCATGCAAAGCGCTATTGCACTTTCTATAAATTAGATAATTATCTAGCCATTAATTATAGTTAATGGCTAGATAGTTCCTACCTCACACAACTAGGCTGCAGGTTTACAACTAACTTCTGAAAATGCATAATCTCTTCATTGTCAGCTCAGAGCAAATACCTTTAAAAACTTTATTAAAGGCATACGATCTTTTAGTAGCAAATCAAGATTACTACCGAATATAACTTCCTTTATACAGTCTATTATCTTTGTAATGAAAATGTCTGCCATTGAGATAGCGAATGCCATTTTCCTGAGGGCAAGCTGCTGTTTGGGAAGCAGGCGCTGTCTACAGTTTCTCGCTTGGCAACATATCTGTTTGGCACCGCCCAAATGTTGAAAAGCAGTGCTTCCTCTGTTTTATTTCTAATATTAGCCTCTCTGAACTCGATGAGATATTGTCGTGTTGTTTTTGTTTCTTAATCCTACTTAGTATTTCGTTCCTGGTGTCAGTCCTTAAGCTGATATATCATGTTATCAATTAGCTGATATATCATGTTATCAATTCACCCATTTATCATTTGCATAATATTTCTAGCTTGCTCCTCTTTCCTTAACATAATTTGCATTTTACCAGTCTTGTTCCTGTTTCATTTCTACCCACCTCATTTTCAGTACACGGCGTTCACCTAACGTTCCAAGCTTTCCCTCACAGCAAGACCCTTAACCAGCAGATAAATCAAATACGAATTCACTTGAGTGAGGTCAACTTTGTTTAGAAAGGGAAAAAGATATCGACTAGAGTCCAGTGGTTCTCAAACTATGGGTCGCGGGATCGATTTTGATGGTTCGCAGGGACACGGTGATCCTACGATTGGACAAGATGGTAAATGAGAAGCAGCACCATGGATCCCATTAATTTAGTTTCGTGAATGAAAAGCAGTGCCATGGATTCTATTAAATTAATTTAGTTTCGTGAATGAAAAGCAGTGCCATGGATTCTATTAATTTAGTTTCGTGAATGAAAAGTAGTGCCATGAATTCTGCCAGTTTAGTTTTGTGAATGAAAAGCAGTACACATTATTTATTTAAAAAAAAAAAGTATATATCACTGTAGATTTTTTCTCTTTAATCTGGGCCGCGAAGGATTAAAGAGACAAAAAAGCCGTTTTCGGTTGGCCGAAATACAAGAGAGCCGAAACATTTATTGTAGTTGCCAATGGATTCTTCAAGCTTATTTTTTTGTATATCTATTTGTCAGCCTGGGGTATTGAATCTTTTAGAGTTTTTTTGTTTATTATTATTTATAAAACGATCCATATCAAAATCATATGGGTGATATCTTGAAACGATAATATTGTTGTTCTCTCAGTCTGCCTCTTTTTTTTTTTTTTTTTTTTTTTTTTTTTTTTTTTTTTTTTTTTTTTTTTTTTTTTTTTTTTTTTTTTTTTTTTTTTAACTTGAAAGGCACTTCTTTTGAAGACTTGAAGATATATTCACCTGTCGCAGAGGTTTGGGTTCAAACGGAACGTGATGAAAAAGGGCTGAACAAAGTGTTCTCGTATAACATTTTAAGAAGTCACTGTTCATCGTAGAATATTAACATAATTGTCACTTGCGGTAAAATTAAGCCAGAGGGGAGTCCTAATAAGTTCTAGGACCCCCCCCCCCTCTCTCTCTCTCTCTCTCTCTCTCTCTCTCTCTCTCTCTCTCTCTCTCTCTCTCTGGTAACATACACTGTTACAACGTACCTTGAAATTGTAAGGGGTATTTAAAATCACTCGCCGTCAAACAATAATTGACACATTGTATAAGCAGATACAAATTCAAATATTTATAAAATGGTAAATGTTTTGAAAATTGAGGGGGAAGTTACTGAAGACTCCAAGCCCTTTTATTTCTTTGTTGGTCTCTCTGCTGTCTGACTAATGCTTTGGGATCTTGCTTTTATTGAACTGAAGTGGAAATTGTCTTTTGAGTTGTAAGGGCGGTTTGATATCAGTGAACAAATCAGTCCACCATCGGAACTTTAGTGTATGTTATGAGTTTCAAGATGAATCTAGTTTTATCCGTTTTATTATGTAGTACAGATATCCAAGGTAATTTTTGGTATCTATTGCACCCCCATAGGTAAACCAACTAGATGAAGACCAAACAAGTTACCAAAGCCGTCTTGTTCTTTTTCCCCTCTTATTTACTTGTTTTCCTGCTGAAGTCTCCCAGACCCCACCCACCCACCCACCCACCCCGCTCCTTCCCTCCCCTCCTTTAGCTCATGAGCTGGCAATAATCCTACATCATTATGACTTGATTCCAAGTGAATCCCAACTTAAGTAAGAGTACAAAGTAAAGTTTGTCTAAAATGAGATTTGTTGTAAGGTTAGAGAATTATTGTATAATACTTCTTGCCCTTGTAAGTTGTCATACTTAACTGTCTTAGATAGCTTTGCTAGGCTTCGTAATGTGCACTTTAAGCACTAAACTTACTCTGAGGAAGAAATCATAATCCTTAAATGTTATGTAAATTAGGTCTGTAAATCATGAAAAACAAGCTTGTATAACATAATTGAAAGTAAAGAAAAAGGGTGTCTAGTTTGGAAGAAAAATCGTGTGCGTTTTAATATCCCGATAGGCTTAACAATAAAACGTACTTTATTAGTAGTATAGAAGTTTTATCCTATCACGAATTATTTTCCATGAAATCAGCATCCAAAAGAAATATTATAAGCTTACTAATTGCATATTTAAAAAATATTCAACGCTTACCCGAATTAACTCTTCATTTTTACCTCTCGGATTTATAGATCACATTAATATGTTTAGGTTTATTGCGTATTTAGCGTCAGCACTAACTAACAAAAGTACTTCCTGAACTTCAAATTATCCTTTCAGTTGACTTTTGGTAAACGCTATTGGGATTCAATTCTTATATGGTATATATGAGACTAAGATTAAGGCATTGCTAATTCCCCCAAGTTTGAAAGAGATTTGAATAATTCTAGATAAACTCACCAGATCCATTGTGTTGTGAAGAGAAGGCACGTCTGCTTTCGGAAGAAAACTGGCTTATCGTCGCTAGGCAGTCGTAGGCCGAGTAGGAAAATAAATTGTGGTGAATGTGTATAATAATCTCTCAAGGATTTTATAACTTTTTTTTTTTTTTCAGATGTCTAATGCCTATTATTAAGATTATAATGTGACCAGTTTTTCTTGGAGATTAATGAAATTAAGCATTTTTCTTACGTTAGGTTGAGCACTTTAATGATACTAGGATATCCAGTACGGCGAGGAATTACAGATGTACTTCGAAAATGATAAGTAAGGATTTATTGTCTTACGTTTTACGAAAGGTCAAACTAAACTAAACCCTATACATATATACATAGATAAACGCATAAACATACATACAGACATACATGTTGAATCGATTGAATGTTTAGTATCTTTTTCCCTATGGCGACAGAATATCATTAACCTATGAACCATTTGGGATCTTGAAAATTATTCTCAGTGTTATGAAACCTTCAAACTCAATACCTGGAAAATCACTGTAACCTAAAAAAAAAATTTCGCAACACCAAATATTAACTGCTTCTAGAATTCATTTATTTTTTTTCTTGTTTGGCTTATGAGAGAGAGAGAGAGAGAGAGAGAGAGAGAGAGAGAGAGAGAGAGAGAGAGAGAGAGATAGGAAATCATTAAAAAAGCCGGCACTCGTCCCATGTTTGTCAGGCCGCACCACAAGTCTTGAATTGCCTTCTGCCAGCCTCTCGGATGTTACTTAATATAAACCGAGATCATGAAAGAGGCGGAGAGGTTCTTCAATATCGCATTACCATCAAAACTCCATAAGTCAGGTTTTGGGTCGCCGGTTATTCTCTCTCTCTACTCTTGCACTCCCAGTATCACTCTCCTACTTGCTACTTCCCTTCCATGGTTCCTAGAAAATGCTCTCTCTCTCTCTCTCTCTCTCTCTCTCTCTCTCTCTCTCTCGCATCTCTTTCTCCTTCTCTCTCTCTCTCTCTCCTTCTCTCTCTCTCTCTCTTGCTTGGTGAGACGTTCCTGGTCGAAGTCAGATTAATCAACAAATATCACAAGTTTAACATACGTCTAGAATTTGAGAAATATCTAGAAGTGTTCGTGAACTATCGGTGATAAGATTAGTGTGGAAATAGTAGGATAAAGCGTCTTCTAAGTTAGTTTATCAAGTGAAATACTGTAAATCAGAACAAGATGGCAGTAAGCTCCAACTGCGGAAAAAAATGGCGAGATTTAGCTTGCTTGGCAGATTCGCAATACGATGAGGTAGCAGGAAGGGAACTGGCATTTCTGATCTATGAAATCAGCAACAGTCCTAACCAAAAAGATACAAAATCATTCATAGATATATTAGAAGGATACAATCCTTCAAACTGGAACAAATCAAATGAAAACATCTTGAAAATAATTGAAGAAGTTCCAAATAAAATCCAAGTGGTCAAGAGACTCATAAAGAAAATATACATAAACCAACATATTCCGACAAAGAAAATGAATAAAGTGAACCTTGTGAATATCCTAATTGATGCATTAGGAAAAAGAATGCCAAAGCATGTAAACTGTGTAAGGTGTGGTATAGCATAGTTAATCCACAAAACCTAATCAGAAAATGTGCTGCATGCAACATTCCGACCCATCCACAGTGTGCTGAGGTAATGCAAGATATGAGAAAAGACACAAGAATTTTTTGCTCAACATGTCTACCATGGATAGACAATGTTATTAAATCAAGATTGAATGTACAAATAGTTGAGGATGAAGAAGAAGAAGAAGAAGAAGAAGAAGAAGAAGAAGAAGAAGAAGAAGAGGAAAACGTAAGAGAAGTAAACAAAACTGAAATGACAGAAAAAGATAAGGAAAACAAAGAACAAGATAAAAAGTATGGATGCAGAGATACTCATTGATACTACATATGAGGCTATAAAGCAGCATACCTACGAAGAAATAAATTACGATATGACAGCACAAAAGAAAATGCCGAAGAGGCTCTACCCAGATCTACACAATGACGGGAAAGAGGAAAAAATATACAAAAAAGACAAAGTCTGCAACCTTTTGAAAAGAGGGAATTGCAGATATGGAGAAAAATGTTACTACAAACATCCTAAGGTATGTCACAACTATGAAATATATGGTAAATGTGCATACTTAGATGGATATGAGGATGATTGCAGAGATCTACATCCAAAAATATGCAAAAACCTAAAGAAGGAAAAGGATGTAAGTTCGACAAAAAATGTAAATATATGCACCCTGTAGCCATGAAAAATAAGTCAAATAAATAAACCAATCAAGCAATAAAAAATCCAAAATAAGAAAGAAACAAATAAAGAGAGGAATGAAGAATATCAGGTAAAAGAAAAAAGCAAGCCATCAACGAGATATGCAGAGGTGCCAGCAAAAAATTTCAATGCATCAGCTCCAAGATTCTACTCAAGAGATAACAACTGTTTTTATTATGCAAGGGGATATTGCAGATATGGAGGAGAAAATTGCAGATTCAGACACAAAATGAATAATTATGATGAAGGAAGAACAAATATTATGGAAAAGTTGGATTTTTTAATGTCAGAATTTCTGGAAATGAAAAAAAGAACAACATACCAGAAACAGGAAAGAGACATGGGAAAATCCTTATTATTACCAATATTAAATGAAGGAGAAAACACGCAAACCATCATAGTGATGAATGCGCAGGGTTTAGTTACGAGTAACTCAAAAAGAAAAATAGAGTACTTAGAAGAACTAACCCAAATTGAAAAGAAAATAGATATAATGAATATAAGTGAAACCTGGTATTCCCAAGAGACTGGAATGATGATCAAATAAAAGGGTTTCAAACTTATAGATCAGATAGAAAAAATAGGAATCAAGGGGGAACCGCAATATATGGGAAAGACAAAAAACAAGGAAAAAATATATGAGAAATATAGTAACAATCAGAATGTGAACTAATAGCGTAGAATTTGAATCTGAAAAATTAATGAACATGGTAATATATAGACCTCCTAAATACTAAAGAGTTTGACTTAATAATAGAAAATTGGATGATATATGTAGAAATCACAAGACTGGACTATTCTCCTATCTGGAGACTTCAACTTTCCTTTCGTAGACTGGAAAGAACGAATAGGAGATTGTGGATGTACTTATACATATAAAAAAGAGAGTAATAGTAGTGCAGAAGATAAGAGGCAATTCGAAAAGCTATTAGATATGCTACTAGAATACAACATTCAACAAATAAATCACCTGCCAACAAGAAAGGAAAATACTTTAGACCTAGTATTTGTGAACGAGATGAATTATGTTAAAGAAATAATAGTTTATAATGCGAGTATTTCAGACCATAATGTCATAGAATTAACAGTCCATTCCAAAGCAAGTGAAAACAGAGATAAGCAAGAAATGAAAAAGTGGGAAGGATATGGAAAATACCCAACTTCTACAGTAAAAATATAAAAATGGTCAGAAATAAATGAAGAATTAAACAAAGATTGGGATAATATTTTCGTAAGTGATGACATAAAGGTAAATACGGAGATATTATATATTAGAGAAAATAGTGGATATATATACCGAAGAAGAAAAGTAAACATCAGTCATGCATACCAAGAGACAGAAGGATCTTGTTCCAGAAAATCAGAAAGTGGAAAAAAGGTCTAGCAAAAAAAAAAAAAATGCATGGAAAGTTATAGAACTAAAAAGTAAGATAGAAAATGCAGAACAAAAGATTATACAATCAAAAGAAAATGAAAAACGGGACTTGGAAGAAAAAAACCCTATTAAATATCAAGCAAAATCCCAAACTATTATACTCATATGCGAAGAAGATGAATAAAAGAAGAATAGAAATAGGCCCTCTAAGAATTGAAGGGAGATTAACGAATGAAAAAAAGGAAATTTGCAACATACTGGCAGAACGATATAAGAGAGAATTCACCCCTAGAATAGATAATGAAGATAATGATATAGAAGTAAGGGATGAAAAATAGTGAATATTTAGCTGACATAGATATTAATGAAGCTGATATTGTGCAGGCTATTAATGAAATTAAAAATGGAGCTGCTGCAGGGCCTGATGGAATTCCTGCTATTTTGTTAAAGAAAGTAGTTCATTCTATCACAAAGCCACTTGCAATATTATTAAGACAAAGTGTAGATACAGGCAAGATTTATGATGAGCACAAATTAGCATATATTACCCCTACTTTCAAAAGTGGATCAAGACTAGAGGCAAGTAATTATAGGCCTGTGAGTCTAACATCACATATTATGAAAGTGTATGAAAGGGTAATGAAGAAAAATATTATGAAACATTTAATAAAAAATAATTTGTTTAATAAAGGACAACATGGTTTCGTACCCGGAAAAAGTACACAAACCCAACTGTTAGTCCACCGTGAGAACATATTCAAAAATATGAAAAGCGGAAAATGAAACAGATGTGGTTTATTTAGACTTTGCAAAAGCTTTTGATAAAGTAGACCATAATATATTAGCGAAGAAAATTAGAAAACACAATATCGTGGATAAAGTAGGAAGATGGTTAAAAGAATTTTTACACAACAGAAAACAGATAGTTATTGCAAACGACGAGAAATCGGATGAAGCCAAGGTAATATCCGGTGTGCCGCAAGGTACGGTGTTAGCTGCAATACTGTTTGTTATTATGATTGAAGACATAGACAATAATGTTAAGGATTCGGTAGTGAGTAGTTTCGCAGATGACACAAGAATAAGTAGAGAAATTACTTGTGATGAAGATAGGAACGCTCTACAAAGAGACCTTAACAAAGTATATGATTGGGCAGAGGTAAATAGGATGGTATTTAACTCTGATAAATTTGAATCAATAAATTATGGAGACAGAGAAAGAAAGCTATATGCATATAAGGGACCTAATAATGAGACAATCACAAATAAGGAAGCAGTTAAAGACCTTGGTGTGATGATGAATAGGAACATGTTATGCAATGATCAAATAGCAACTCTGTTGGCAAAATGTAAAGCAAAAATGGGAATGTTGTTACGGCACTTCAAAACAAGAAAAGCTGAACACATGATTATGCTTTATAAAACATATGTTCGTAGTCCACTTGAATATTGCAATATGATATGGTACCCACACTATCAAAAGGATATTGCACAAATAGAGAGTGTACAAAGGTCCTTTACAGCTAGAATAGAAGAAGTTAAAGACCTTGACTACTGGGAAAGACTACAATTCTTAAAATTATATAGTCTAGAAAGGAGAAGAGAACGCTACATGATAATTCAGGCATGGAAACAGATAGAAGGAATAGCAGAAAATATCATGGAACTAAAAATATCAGAAAGAGCAAGCAGAGGTAGATTAATAGTGCCCAAAACTATACCAGGAAAAATAAGGAAAGCACACAGGACATTAATCCACTACGCACCAGCATCGATAATGCAGCGTCTATTCAATGCGTTGCCAGCTCATCTGAGGAATATATCAGGAGTGAGCGTAGATGTGTTTAAGAATAAGCTCGACAAATATCTAAACTGCATCCCAGACCATCCAAGATTGGAAGATGCAAAATATACCGGAAGATGTACTAGCAACTCTCTGGTAGACATTAGAGGTGCCTCACACTGAGGGACCTGGGGCAACCCGAACAAGATGTAAGGTCTGTAAGGTAAGGTCTGTAAGGTCTCTCTCTCTCTCTCTATAGCTTGAGTTATGTAATATTTTACTTCGAGTGTTTTAGACACCTTTTTTAATTGGGTCTGTCTACATCCCTAAGCTCCTTTAGCTTTTATCCCTTTTCCTCCTCCGTTTCATTTCTCCAGCGTTTTCACCCATCCTGTACAACAACATTTTCACACTTCAAGACTCATCACTAGATTGATGTAATCCCCAATTCACTCGGTTGAAACCAATTTCATCCCGGGAGAATTTATAGCTAACGTTAACGGAATTTCTCTCTCTCTCTCTCTCTCTCTCTCTCTCTCTCTCTCTCTCTCTCTCTCTCTCTCTCTCTCTCTCTCAATGTAGACCACAGAAGATAATTGTGTGGAAAAAAGGTTATCCCCGTGATTCGTTTTGGGATGCTATATGAAATTCTATTCAACAATACTGTTTCTGATCTAGCTTTAATCCCATAAAAAAAGTATTCTGTAAATGAATAATGCCTTAGTGTTTTCGTTTAGATTACTGGAGATTTTCATGAGGTTTGGGTTTCACGGTATGGAAAATTCGATGAGAAGTATAATTAGAAATGCATTAGGAATGCAAGTTATTAGACATGACATTTTTTTGAAAAATGTCTTCAAGTCCGATTTTCATATGCAGTAGATCATATCATAGGAAAAGGAGGACACGAATTGGGTATGACCCAAAATTGGTTCCTGAAATAAATCGGTGCAAGAAAACCGAGACCGAGAAATGGAGTTTGACAAACAATTAGTTTCAGTGTTTCTTCCATAAAGTGAATAATAGTCAGTCTCAAAGCAGGAAGGGGATGGAAACCAATATTTGCTACCTTTTCCTACTTCAGAAATTTGGAATACCTTACAAACCTTGGAATTCAGGTGTAAAAGGATTCTTGTGTAGGATATAACTTTTTTTATGGACAAGAAATTAAATAAATTTCAACTAATTAATAATTAAAGAAGTTTAATTCAGCATTTCCGTTGAGAGGTAAAAATAATATTAGTTAAGAAATGAATGATTAAAAAAAACAATTACCCACTCTGATAACATAAAAGTAAAAATAATAAAATTAAAAGACTGAAAACTTATTCATTCAAATATTCGCTAGGCATTTTCAGGCCATAACCCAAGTCGTGCATTGCCTCTCAGGTGATGCTTAAAATAAGCCAAATTCTCTGAAAACAGACGATTCCGTTCCTCAGTATTGCATTTCCTTTAAAATTCCTCCGAAAAGTCTGCGTCTCCGGTCTGAATTATCCGTATTCCGTTTCCTTTCTCTCTCTCTCTCTCTCTCTCTCTCTCTCTCTCTCTCTCTCTCTCTCTTGTGTTTTTTTTTATTTTGTCGTTCAATAATTCAAGGTCGAAGAGGGGATTAAAAGTCCACCGTGAGATTACCGGATATTTTTTAAAGTGACGAAATACAGGGGATCAACAGGTGAGAGCTGTTTGGTTCGTAGACCACCTTGACAGTGTCGACAACGCCGCAATTCAAATTCAGACTCTTCTAGATTCATTCTCCTTATCATGGACCTTAGTGTTACAGCCAGTTTTTGCCTATTCCTCTGTATGCCTCTGTTCGCTAGAAGAAGGTTCACAAAATGTTGTATCCTCCGCGCTCATCATCCCTTCAGTCTTTCATGGACAGACATCGCAACTAATAAAGATGACTTTCCATGTCTCGATGTAGTGTCGTACCGTGGTTCTTTTCTTTTTATTGCTCGATGAAACTCTTGTTTACATTCATAATGGGATGTTGCTTCATTTTGTGATAATGACTAATCACCATTTGTTTCATCCCGGCTGGAGAAGGTAAATCCACTTAAATTTAGCGTATAAGTCGAACGTTACTATCTTAGAGGACTATAATATATCGTCTTCTGTTTTCAGTCAGAACATTCAATATCTATAGTGATATCATCCGCATACAGTTGCCACCTATCCCTTTATAAACAGGGCATGTGTGTGTGTGTGTGTGTGTGTGTGCGTGTCTCCTATTATTGGAAAATCAAACCTGTTTTATTAGTTACGTACTTGTCCTATAAAATGTGCATTGAAGCTCATTATCATCACATTATCAAAATAACGAAAATTAAATCTGCCTGTCCACCCTGGTCCATGTGAACAGGTATCACGAAATTATGTCGGGTTTAAATACACCATCACCTTTAGGGTTATGCATCCATGCCAAGCCTCTAATGAAAACATAAAAAAGAAACAAAAGGAAATTGTTCACGGGAAAAATCTGTAGAAAAATCTGGCATAGGAAAACTACGAATGTCAAAAGGAAAATTGAAACTGAAACCCGGTTAATAACTTTGACGCCTGTGCGTTGAGGGAATATTTGATCCCGGTGGAAAAAGGAACTGAATGGAAGCCGACATCAAAACAATTTTTTAGTGATTGGCAAACCTCAGACGAAGAAACATATTTTCTACGGAATGTAAATCGACTTTATTTCAAGAAGACATATATGTATGTTAGCAAATGGAAATGATAAGAGACTATTTGTGCAGTTATTTGCAGTTCTGTTTTATAGCAAGAAAAATATCGCATTTCCGTGTAGACGGCGAATTATATGGTATAAAAAAACACATCTTGTAAAGACAAAGAATTACTTTTCCAGGTGTCAATAAGGAAGGAAAAGCAGGATGAAAAGAGGAAAAATAGCTAAAAGATTCGCCAGCTTTTTATTCCCTCCCTGCCTCTCAGATCATGATAGTAAGTAACCAGCGGTCATCAGAAAGACGCGAGACAAATAATCTCAATATCCGACGTAACTCCAAAAATCTTTTTTTTTTTTTTTTTTTTTTTTTTTTTTTTTACTAAACTGCTCCCTACTACTTGGACTGACAAAGTTATTTGGACCCTTAAACCCCCCCCCCCCCCCAATACACACACACACACACACACACACTCTCTCTCTCTCTCTCTCTCTCTCTCTCTCTCTCTCTCTCTCTCTCTCGCATAATATTATTTATTTGATTTTCTCTACAATACTGACTTCACTTTCTATGTAATCCCGTGTCGATCCTTTTAGTCTTCCCTCCCCATTCCTTCCTTTATTACTGCCAGACCCTACTTATCCTTCCTTTTCCCGCAAGAACTCTTAATATGGCCCAATGACTTCCAGCACCATATAAATAGGGTTTCGTATTCACTCGAGTTTGACGAACCACTTAACAGCAATTTGAAAGGAAAACACCTCAGCGGCGGTGGAAAAGGGGTCGCTTATGATGTGGACCAGTTTGAGCTTTGCTTTGGTTTTTTGTTAATTCGAAAGAAGGAAACGGTTCAAGAATACGTCCCGTATGTCTTGTATATCGACACTCCCGTAAGATATAATCAACACACACGGGAAACAAGTAAGTGATCTCGAATGGGGAACGAAACATCGTCAAATGCTGGATGATGGTATGAACCATTGGTTGGGACTGCCAATAAGGCCTTGACTTCTGTTCAACCTCCTTGTGAGGTGTGTGTGTAAGATGAAGTGACGACGTGTGTTAGGTCACGTTTAGAGATGTGGGGACGCACCCAGTGGCGTCATTGCAGATTTGTCTTGGGGGTGGGGTTTCTTAGGGGTGGGGCACAGGTTTAGAACTTGTGGTATGGGCGGGGTGGCGAGCGAAGCGGGCCCTGTTATCTGGAAATTTGTGGGCATTTGGAGCATTTTAAGCTCTACAATAGCCGTATTGAGTTTAATAAAGCTGAAAACAGGTGCGCCTAACATCTGAAGATTTGTTAGATTCTTTTGTTTTTTCAGTGAAAGAGCAAGCAGTGCTTTGTTGTGATGCCATACATAATACAGTTACCAATACATGTTAAAATGTTCAGTGGCTGGAGTAATTTACTGCATGTAATTATTACTGCACCACAGAACTGGTCAAATAAAAGGATTGTTGGGCTCCTGGTTGACAACTAAAGATCATTTGTATCTTGTTTACCCGTAGCGGGGTAGTGCTGTCAGTGCACCTCATTCGGTGCTATATAGGCATTACTTAAGGTTCTTTGCAGCGTCCCTTCGGTCCCTGGCTGTAACTACTTTAATTCCTTGTATTGTAACTCCGTTCATATTCTCTTTCTACCATCTTACTGTCCACCTTCTGACAATTGTTTCATAGTGCAACTGCGAGGTTTTCTTCCTGTTACACCTTTCAAAGCTTTTACTGTCACAAACTTAGCAGTAAGAATCTTTCATTTAATGGATTGATTTTAGAATGCTCTTTCAGCTAACCTGACCAGCTAGAACGCGATCAAGTCATGGTCGTTTCAACCAGAGTCAAAGTACATAGGGTCTGCTCAACTCGGCAGTGGGGGCAGAGCTAATACTGTGACGTCACAAGAGTAACACTTCCCGTGCTTCTCCATTGAATTACTTAAAGAACCTTTAGTTTTTATACATTTAATCCATATCGCATGGTGTTTTTGATAAAATCTTGCTAAAATCTTTAAATAGGTCACCTGTTTGATGTTTTTTAATACCCATTCAAAGTATATAGGGTCTGCTCAATTCGGCAGTGGGGGCGGAGCTAATACTGTGACGTCACAAGAGTAACCGTGTGCTTCTCCATTGAATTACATAAAGAGACTTTAGTTTTTATACATTTAATCCATATGGCAATGGGTTTTTCGTAAAATCTTGATAAAATCTGTAAAGAGGTCACATGTTTGATGTTTTTTAATACCCATTCTGTATTTAGTCAACAAACCTTGTTTTATTTCACATAGCTACTCCAGCTTTCTTCATATGTTTATTCTTTACTTATTTATTTACTTACCTATATACTGGTGTGCTGTATTCTCTTCAAGTCAATTTTTTATAACATGACAACTCTCTTTCTCTCTCTCTCTCTCAGGTAGCAATGTTAACAAGATTATAAATAATTCTTAAGAAATGTATTTAGTTCGGTCACTGTGTTCATACCTCACTTTGAAAAGCAACTTTTTTTTTATTTATGCTAAAGGTTAGAATGATAGGTTAATTATATTTTCCAAATCTTATTATGAATACTGATTGTTATGCAATAAATACAAAGAAAATGTGGATACAGGCAGTGTAAAAAATGGCAGTTGCATTTGCACGACTTGACCACAAAAAAGAAAATATCAAAAGTATAAGAATTACATCATATACGATACAAGGTATCAAAGGAATAAATGATGATGACAGTGATACAGGGAACACATTTCCAGCAAATTTCTCATTAGCACTTCATATCACATAAATATACTTCCGAACACATAAGTTTACATATAACACAAACTGTATACATAAAGTTATAAATTATGCATGCCTAAAACGATTATAATATTTTCGGAAAAAAGTACAAAAAGGTATTCATCAGTCTGGCTGGATGTAACTGATGACGTTTCACAAGGGGCGGGGCTAGATTTCAGTTCCCCCCATGAACGCTTAATTTTTTATAATTTTTGCGTGCGTAGATAATTTTTTCTGTGCGCGATTATGGGTTTGAAAGTAATTGTAATTATAATGTGTCATATACCAATTGAAAGGGCATTCTTTGTACCTCTACATAGTATATGGCAATATGTAAGAAGGTGAATAATTATGTAAGAAAAATGTGGTAAATATTTACATAAAATTTGAAAATTTTGGTCAGTCTTTAACGTATTTATGCATTTTTCAGTTTTTTTCTATCATCATCCCTTAGCCAGATACGCTACGAAACGTGAATATATATAGGTTGAGGGATGAAGTCATTGCACATTTATGTGTGCGTAGATAATTTTTTCTGTGCGCACTTGTGGGTTTGAAAGTAATCTTAATTGTAATGTGCCATATATAATTTGAAAGAGTATTCTTTGTACTTTAACGTAGTATACGGCAACATGTAATAAAAGGGAAATTTATATAAAAAAACGCGATCGCAAAAATAGTTATATAAAAATGTTATTGTAAATATAGTTTCATAAAGATATGGTCCTTTTGTAACTGATGACGTTTCACAAGGGGCGGGGATAGGTTTTAGTACCGCCTCGTGAGCAGACCCTATATACTTTGACTTGGTTTCAACCAGAGGCCCTATCCAATCTCCTCCCAAGCACACACACACACACACACACCTTGGAGTGAATTTTAATATTATTATTGTTATTATTTCATAGGCTAAGTTTGGCAAACCAAGTCTTGAGGTTTTGGGGGAGGGTTTCATCAGTGTCTTGAGGGGTGAAGTCCCCCGCCCCGCCCGCCCCACCCAAATGAAGCCCATGGACGCACCCTATCAAAGACTGATCGAATTGTAAATTGTTTAATAATTATATACAAACCTGGGATGGTATCTGATATATTGAAGAAAATCTCTTACACGTTCCATGATTATTATACCATGTGACATCCGTTATCTACATCGTTATAATTGTCGTGGCGACTATAAGGCAAAGATATCTTGTAAAATGATATATAGCATATCATTAGAGTATGAAGAACGATACTAACGCTTATTCACCAAATGATTTTTGACTGTTGGCTGATGAATTTGATGTAATTTAATTCGTGCGTTTACATAATGATACAGTCTTTGCGATATATAAGTTGACGTCTAATAGTGACCCGTTGGGCATTTGCTGCGCGTCTCATACAGATACAATGAGATTGTGAGCCAATTGTTAATTGTTAATTGTTTAGAGACACAAGACAATGATTTTGGTGGGTAGTCTTTTAAATGAAAACGAAGGCGTAGCTGACCTGAGCGATAATTCTTGATTGGATCTTGTTCAGAAGTTGAGTCGAACTGGCCTCACCCCCTTTTTATGTTGCCAAGTTTCATACATAAACCCTAAAAATGAGTTTAAATGAATCGCTTAAATTTCCTGTCCCAACACAAAATCTTTTGGCACTAAAATTCAAAGACTCCCAGGAACTTTTATACGCAGAGCACACTTTTATACCTGTTATTTGTCTTCTGGGAAAGCAATCAACGGGAATAGTAGATGGGAAGCGAAGTTGACTGATGAGATGAAAATCTTTCGACTCTTCCCCCCCAAACTAAGCTTCCTTAAATCGTGAAAGAAATGTCTCCCCCCCCCCCCACCAGCCCCCCTCTCGTCTAATGTCAGGTTGTATATTTCTTTCAAAATTATATTGGTCTGGCTTAAGTGCTTCGAGAGACTATTTATCTACAGAGAGAGAGAGAGAGAGAGAGAGAAGAGCACTGTTGAAGAAGTGGTTAGGAAAGGCAGGGACCGAAAGAAATGAGGGTAGGACTAATTGGAAGAAAAAGAGGAATGATGAAAATATGTGCAAGATGAAAGCTGACTTCTTTTATTCTACTCACTGCTTCATTATCACTATTTCTGTTTTTCATTAAATAGCGTTTTTTTTTTTGTCCTACCTTTTAGCGAAATTTACCTCTGCGAAGCTTCTCAGCGATTTTAAACTTAATTTCCACCACTTCACTTTACGCACCGCACACCTATGTAGAAGGTTTAAAGAAATCTTGAACAAATCCTATACCAAAAATATTGTAAAATTCAAATAATAAAAGAACATCCAACTTTAAATTGAAAGCACCACTAGCATTGAGATGCGCATTTACATACCATCAGCAGGAACCATCAAGTGGTTCATTGAACATATTTAATAGGCAACCTAATTGAATAAAACACTATAAAAAGGTATTTATATGCCGTATAATAATTTCATGAATCTAATGAAGCACTAGTTTTTTTTTATAGTATAGAAAACTTTAACAAGAATAGAAATTACAACTATATTTATTAGAAGAACAGATTCTATCCATCTTATATAAGAATTAAGAAAGTAAGACTGAAACAAGATATATATGTATGTATATATATATATATATGTATTATATATATATATATATATATATATATATATATATGTATATATATATATATGTGAATATATATATATATATATATATATATATATATATATATATATATATATACAGACACACATATATACTCCTGACCTTTTTTATCGGATAATTAATTTACACCCAAGAAGTGATTTTCTGTATAGCAGGAGTTCAAACAATAGACAGTGACTGACCATTTAGCTATCTATGTTGTAATGTTGATTAGTTACATATTCAAACGTAACGTTTTATTTAAAGACACGTGTGCTAAGTTCATAATGTTACTCTTTTACAGTATCTGTCTATCTATCTATCTATCTATCTATCTATCTATATATATATATATATATATATATATATATATATATATATATATATATGTATGTGTGTGTGTGTGTGTGTGTGTGTGTGTGTGACGAAAATGTCTCCTGCTACGCTGTAAAACATTTATTGGAGAGTGTATAATTAAGGTAGTAATATTGATAAGGTAGATATATTTGATGATTAGTGTGTATCGTAGTGGTATACAGTAGTATGATTTATGGGTAATGCTGGATATATATATATATATATATATATATATATTATATATATAATATATATATATATATATATATACACACACGTCATATCACAGTACCGTGATTCATATACACATATCGAACTACAAATGTCCTTTAATATCTAATTCGCTCTACCCCGGAATTAATATATTTTCATATATGTTTAACCGAGGGGAATTTATTAAGCGATAATAGAATTGCTGGCCGACAGGCGCGAACCATTGACCTATCAATTCCAGGACTGGCAGTGAAGCCTTAGCCAACCTCGCCAGTCCTGGAATTGAGGAGGTCGATGTTCGCGCCTGTCGGCCAGCAATTCTATTATCGCTTAATAAATTCCCCCTCGGTTAAACGTATATGAAAATATATTAATTCCGGGGTAGAGCGAATTAGATATTAAAAGACATTTGTAGTTCGATATGTATATATATATATATATATATATATATATATATATATATAATTACATCTTATACACAAATACATGAATGTGCAATTATATTTGAATACATTACCAAGACGAGATATTTTGACCAATTAAAATAAAACAGGCCATTTTTTTAATTAGGACCACCCTATTATATTTTATATTTATATTATATATGATTTTAAAATTCTGCCCTACCTAATTAGAAACTAATCTCCTTATTAAGGACACAGAATTGGAATACTGGAATACAGTGGCAATTTCGTTACCATATTGTGACTTAGCATTAGAGATGTTGACTTCGGTTTTAAAATATTTATTTTCCCCTCTTAATTATATTTCCAAGCCTTCCTTGTGCTGCTTTATTCGTAAACATGTTATTCGGAACTCGCAGTGCATGGTTAGTTCGCTTGTTTTGCTTGCTTGTGATGTTTGCACTGGTCTTCTGTTTTTATTACAAATTTATGCTTTTTTCCTTTTTCTCGGTACTTCGTTTCACATCCTTTTTTAGGAGAAATCCTACTCTCGCGCTTTTTACTTGTTTGTGTGTGTGTGTGTATTTTTATTTTGACACATCTTATTGTTACTTCTGACTATTGACGTTTTTCTATTATAGTCACTGTGCACTTGAATTGTCTTTCACACCTTTATGAGCATCACATCTCATTTTGAGGAATTGGCGCGTACGTCCTATGTAGGTCTGCTGATTACATCGGCAGCAATTAAATAAATATACTACACCAGATTGCATAAGGAGGGCAATTTCTCTGTGTTTTAGGAAGCTATCAATAGTTCTAGGATTCACACAAGTGAATCTAGCATCAGCTCCTGGACAGTGGCGATTTAAAATTTTCTTAAGAGGGGGCAAAAACATCCTATCATGTATATAAGGTAATTTAACCTAATATCTAAGTTTCTGTGCTAAGTGCACTACACCAGGTGGATGAAAAAATTGTTGATAGTTTTTTACTTATTTAAAAAAAATAGTACCGATGGATAACAATTGCTATTAAAAAATCCCCCAAGAAATATTTAATTATGGAATAATTGCCAACTCGAAAATGAACAATTAGACCTTTTAGACACAATGGTACTTCGTAAAGATAACTGTTTTAACAATGGCATCTACAGGAAACCTACTTTTACAGGCCTTGGCCTGAATTTTTACATTTTTGGTTTTTATCATTTTAAATTAAATGCTTCGTTGATGGTATAATGGAGAATGGCATAATCGTTGATGGTATAATGGAGAATGGTATAATCGTTGATGGTATAATGGAGAATAGCATATTCGTTGATGATATAATGGAGAATGGTATAATCGTTGATGGTACAATGGAGAATGGCATAATCGTTGATGGTATAATGGAGAATGGTATAATCGTTGATGGTATAATGGAGAATGGCATAATCGTTGATGGTATAATGGAGAATGGCATAATCGTTGATGATATAATGGAGAATGGTATAATCGTTGATGGTATAATGGAGAATGGCATATTCGTTGATGGTATAATGGAGAATGGTATAATCGTTGATGATATAATGGAGAATGGTATAATCGTTGATGGTACAATGGAGAATGGTATAATCGTTGATGGTATAATGGAGAATGGCATATTCGTTGATGGTATAATGGAGAATGGTATAATCGTTGATGATATAATGGAGAATGGCATAATCGTTGATGGTATAATGGAGAATGGTATAATCGTTGATGATATAATGGAGAAAATGGCATTATTTCGTGTTGGACAATGGAGAAGGTATAATCGGAGGAATGGATTAATGGAGAATGGCTATTGTGATTGGTATAATGGAGAATGGTATAATCGTTGATGGTATAATGTTGGTATAATGGAGAATGGCATAATCGTTGATGGTATAATGGAGAATGGTATAATCGTTGAGGGTATAATGTTGGTATAATGGAGAATGGCATAATCGTTGATGGTATAATGGAGAATGGTATAATCTGTTGAATGGTAGAATTGTTGGTATTAATGGAGAATGGCAAACGGTTGATTGGTATAATGGAGAATTGGTATAATCTTTGATGGATATGTGGGTATAATGGGAGAAGGGCATAATCGTGATTGGTATAATGGAGAATGGTATAAATCGTTTCGATGGGTAATATTGTTGGAATAATGGAGAATGGCATAATCGTTTGATGGTATAATGGAGGAATTGGTATAAATCGTTGAGGGTTTTCATAATGTTGGGATAATGGAGAATGGCATAACGTTGAATGGGTAGAATGGACAATGCATAACGTTGATGGTATAATGGAGAATGGTATAACGTTGGAATGGGTTATAATGCGGGTAAATGAGAATGGATAATCGTTGATTGGATATAATGGAGGAATAGGCATAATCGTTGATTGGTTTTTATAATGGAGGAATGGTATAATCGTTGATTGGGGTATAATGGAAGAATTGGCTTATAATCGTTGGATGGTACAATGGAGAAGGCATAATCGTTGAGCGGTTATAAATGGACGAATGGTATAAATCGTTGATGGTATAATGGAGAATACAT
Source organism: Macrobrachium nipponense (assembly GCF_015104395.2). Lineage (NCBI taxonomy): Eukaryota > Metazoa > Arthropoda > Malacostraca > Decapoda > Palaemonidae > Macrobrachium > Macrobrachium nipponense. The sequence goes on from NC_061105.1 coordinate 31,193,103, forward strand.
AAGCGGATGAAGGGTCTAATGTTGGTATAAGGAGGAATGGCATAATCGTGATTGGTAATCAATGGAGAATGGGTATAAGCATTGGACGGGTTAGAATGGGTATAATGGAAGGAATGGCAATAATCGCATGGTATAAGGTTGGAAAAATGGTATATCAATTGGAGGTATAATGTTGGGTATAATGGAGAATGGCGCAAACCGTTTGATGGTATAATGGAGAATGGTATAATCGTTGATGGTATACTGTGGTATAATGGAGAATGGCATAACGTTGAGGGTTATAATTGAGAATGGTATAAATCTGTTGAATGTATTAATGGCGAGAATGGTATAATCGTGAGGGTATAATGTGGTATAATGGAGAATGCATAATCGTTGATGGTTTTATAATGGAGGGAATGGTATAATCGTTGAGGTATAATGTTGGTATAATGGAGAATGGGCATAATCGTGATGGTATAACTGGAAAATGGTTATATCGTTGAGTGTATAATGTCGGTATAAGGAGAATGGCATAATCCGTTGAGTAAATGGAGAATGTAATAACGTTGATGGTATAATGTGCGTATAATGGAGAATGGCATAATCGTTGGATGTATAATGGGAGATGGTATAATCGTTTGAGGGTATAATGTTGGTTTAATGGAGAATGGCATAATCGTGATGGTATAATGGAGGGGGGGGGGGGGGAATGGTATAATCGTGATGGTATATTTTGGGGGTTGGTATAATGGAGAATGCGCATAATCGTTGATGGTATAATGGCGAATGGTATAATGTTGATGGTTATAATGTTCGGTATAATGGAGGAGAATGGCATAATCGTTGATGGTAATAATGGAGACTGGTATAATCAGTTGAATGCGTACCAATGGAGAATGGATAATCCGGTTGCAGGGTATAATGGGAGAATGTATAATCGTTTGATGGTATAATTAGCGAGAATTGTATAATCGTTGAGGGTATAATTTGTTGATATAATGGACGCAATGGCATATACTCGTTGCATGATATAATGGAGGAATGGTTAATCGTTGAGTATAATGTTGGTATAATGGGAGAAATGGCATACGTTTGATGGTATACATGGAGAATGGTATAATCGTTTGATGGCTATAATGTTGGTATAAAAGGAGAATGGCCATAATCGTTGATGTACAATGGAGAATGGCATAATCGTGGGATGAGGCACTATAATGGAGAGGGCATAATCGTGAGGGTATAATGTTAGGCTATAATTGGAGAATAGGCTAATTCGTTGACGGGTAATAATGTTGGTATATGCGAGAAATGGTATAATCGTTGAGGGTATAATGTTGGTTAATGGAGAAACATGGCATAACTTCGTACTTGATTGGTAAATTGGAGGAATGGCCATACATCGTTGATGGTTAATCGGAGATGCTTATCGTGATTGGTATAATTGGAGAATGGTGATAATCGTTGATGTACTAATGGATAATGGCATATTCATTTGAGGTACTAATGTTGGCGTAAATGGAGCAATGGCCATAACTCGGATGATATAATGGAGATGGACCATCAGATCGTTGATGCTCTTAATGGGCAGAATGGCATAATCGTTGATGGTTGCCAACCGTCCCATCATACAACTATGAATGGAGAAGTGCGCATAATCGTTTGATGGTATAAATGCATCAATGCATATAATCGGCTGATGGTGTATAATCGGAGAAATGGCATAATTCCTGAGAGTATTATGTTGGTTATACATGGGAGAATTGGATAATGCTTGAATGGTATAATGGAGTAATGGCATAGATCGTTGATGCCGTCATAATGGAGAATGGCAGTAATCGTTTGATGGTTATAAGGAGAATGGGCATTAATCGTTGATGTTAATGGAGAAATGGCCCATAATCGTTGATGATATAATGGAGAATGAATAATCGTTGAATGGTCATAATGAATAATGGCATAATCGTTGATGGTATAATGGGAGAATGCATAATCACTTGAGGGTTATAATGTTTGTATAAATGGAGAAATGGCATAAATCCGTTGATGTATAAAATGGAAGAATGGCATAATCGTTGATGGTATAATGGCACGAATGGCATAATCGTTGATGGTAAAATGGAAAATAGCATAATCGTTGATGGTATAATGAATAATGGCATAATCGTCGTGGCTAGGTTTGAGTTTTCGTTAAAAAAAAGCTTCAAATTGACCCTTTTTTTTCCAGGTCGTCTTTATACATAAAAAAGGACGGTTCAGTGTGCTATGCGTATGACATAATGTCTTCCTTGTTTTACGTTCCTTATAATTGCTTAGCATTATGAATGAAAAGCAGATTTATTGTTTGAAGTAGTTTATTTTATTGCATTTACTTCATCAAAATTTACTTAAATTGCGAGAAAATATATATATATATATATATATATATATATATATATATATATATATATAATGTGTGTGTGTGTGTGTGTGTATATAACTGAGTCACGAAAGTTTGGAACGGGATAAATCCATAAATAAAGGTATAAGCCACAAAGGAAAAATAAACAACGAAGTTTCCGCAAGATCTTTCGACGTTCAACGTCCTTTACTTAGCAAATAAACTGACTTACATGAGGAATTGACAGTACAGGAAAGCTCTTATAACTGATAGATAGGGATTATAAAGAGATTACCACCTAGAATCCGGCACACCTGGAGAAAGAGTAATGGGTACAATTTAAAAAACAAAAAGATTAAGTCAATCTGCTCAGACACAAGGGCAAGACAATTAAAGGATAATATAAGGTTACAGCTATTCAGAACTTTGGTAAACAAAAACCTATTCACAATACATATTAAACATACATATACAACGAAGATATGTATGATTAATGTATTATCAATTATATCCAAATATGTAAACCATGAAGATTACACAAGACCCTGCGGATTGCTAGATATCCGCCGTTTATTGCTGGGTATTACCCTTTACAGAGATAGAAATTACAATAGTTTCGCCTGCATGAATAATAGCGTAATATTCGATGGACTTGACAGATTGATTGTATGGTGATCACTCTCTCTCCTATCTATCTCTCTCTCTCCTCTTCTCCTCTCCTCATTCTCTACACACCCCCCCCCCCCCCCCCCCCCCCCCCCCCCCACCCCCCCCCCCCCCCCCCCCCCCCCCCCCACCTCCTCCTGCCCCGGATACAGCACAGGAATGGTAAATTTACGAGACAGCTATTTAGCTACCCAATTTTGCATTCAATGTTTTTCCCCTAAGTAGGGGAGACTGAGGCTAGTTGGCTACAGGGGTAAGTTGACACACTCAAAATAACTTTAAAGTTTACCAATAAATGACTCTAATACATATACTGTGTAATTGCCACGTGGTTCCTCAGTTACCAGCAAAATTCTATAGAGATAGAACGTAGGAGCTCGAATTTATGAGACAAATTTTGATTTTAATGGTAGTAAGTAATTTTTTTTTATCTTTCTGTTATTTGCTGTAACATCTGTGCATTCATGAAAGATTATTTTTTAGTTATAGCATAGTTTTCCTTATGGTTTAAAGATTCTATACCATTAAAATTAATAATTCAAGGATTCTTGGTATGGACTGGGAAGTGTTTTTGTACGAAATGGTAGGGATGGGGCAAGTTGGCTCAAAACAAAAGGGGCAAGTTGACACATGTGCAGACTTGCCTCATGTTATTTGACAACAATAGTAAGCCTATTTATTTATATAATTTACGTTTTGTTTCTGGATTTTTGGAAGGATAATGAGATTAGTGTCCTATCAATACCTCCAAATTGCTCTCACAAGCTGCAGCCCCTGGATGTTAGTGTTTATAGACCTCTGAAGAAATGTGTTAATAGGGCATGTGATTCGTGGATGACTTGTAATCCAGGATCAAGTATGCCCACCTGTGACATTCCTGGTAAAGTTTCCTCGGTCTTACCTCTAGCTGTCACTTATTCTGATGTTTTCAATGGGTTTAGGGTTGCTGGAATTTCACCTTTGAATACATACTATTTCAAGATTCTGATTTTACGGGTGCGTATGTAACAGGTCGAGAGATGTACGAAAAGACACTTGGGCTTCAGATCAGTCATCAGCGTGATACAGAGTTTAAGAACTGCTCCTGTTGATTCAGAAGAAAGCTCAGCTGAAGACAGCCTGTGTTTGGTAAGCCAGGAGAGGTGTTGGTCCAGTGTAGGGCATGTAACATGTGGGAGCATGAAGACTACTGATGAAGATTTATTTGACACCTGCCATAATTAAAACTAGATGATGATCTGAAGTAATACTAATGCCTTATATATTGTATTTTGGAAATTGAGGAGGTATTTTTGCTAATAGATTTACATGCAATGTAGTATTTTATTTTAATTATCAATGTGCCAACTTACCCCATAATGTGTGCCAACTTACCCCATACGGGGCAAGTTGGCACGAAAAATTTATTTTTTCCTAAAGCTTATTGTTACCTTATGTTGAAAGCAAACAGCAACTATTTTGATCCATGATAAAGACGAATGTTAATGTTTTTCAATGATGGTAAGAATATTGCTAAAATGTTTGTTTTATATTCGCAATAACCAAAATTGTAAAAATTGTGCCAACTAGCCCCGTTCTCCCCTATGCATCTAATTACAAAAGCCCAAGGAATGGATATAAAAGTAAAGTGTAATACTTTTAATAATTTGATGGTTCGAGAGGGAAGATAAAAAAATTTATGTATATGTATGTATGTATTAATGCATTTATGTATTTATATATTCATGCATGTATATGTATGCATGTATGTATTTATATTTGCATGCATATATCTGTAGGTAATGTCATTGAAGAATATTCTACTTCAGAACAGGGAAGCAAAATTAAATAACCTGAAATTATATACCTCGGTTCCACATTCTTTGACTGAGATAATGAGATCCGTGGTGACATAGAACATTTGCGTTTAAGATTGAAACTCTGAAGCTTAAAACGAATGTCATTTGAACTTACAATAAAAATAAAGATAATCTTTATTTTCATTCTACTTCATACTGACAGCCTGTAAGAGAAGCTTTCAAGATCTGTGTGGAATTAGCTTTTCTGAGCCATTTTCCACCTTTTTTATATCTATGTTAGAATTCTGTGAAGAAATTCCTTCTCATTTGTATCTGATGACACCGTTTCATAGTTTTAGAATGACGGTTGGTTTTTATTTAAATGCCAACGAACCTTTTCTCTGCATGTTGCATAATGTCAGTTTCATTTCATCTACCCGCTCATTTTGAAATAATCGAATTTATCTGAGAAACAAAGGATCTCTTGGAAAAAAAAGTCAACATCATAGCGAGCTAAAAATGAAAATTATCTTATCATAAAAAAAAACATGATACAATCAAGGAAGATTAAACAAAAAACACTAGCTCGACCATTCGTCAGTTCATTTTTCAGGACACAACAGAATTATAATTACTACTAATCTTATGAGATGGGGAAAACCGCTCTCTCTCTCTCTCTCTCTCTCTCTCTCTCTCTCTCTCTCTCTCTCTCTCCGTTTTTTTACCTTTACCTCGGAAGTACTGAACTTTGCCCTTTTTTTCTTTTGGACATTGCACCTTCTTCACTTTATCAGCTTTCATTTCATTGCATCTTCACTTTGTTTATCAGCTTTCGTTTCATTGCACCTTCTTCACTTTGTTTATCAGCTTTCATTTCAGCCTTATATTTTGTTCTTTTTCCGGTCAGTTCTCTGATTTTTACCTTATTTCTTTTCTTTTTCGTTGTTCTCCTTCAACTCCTATTCCAAAGGTCGTAAATTTCTCCTTATATGACGCGTTACCTCTCTCTCTCTCTCTCTCTCTCTCTCTCTACACCATCAAATAAATGAAGTCTTGAATTCACTTTGGTCTGCCACGCTTTATTTCTTGAAAGAGAAACAGCCCTATACTACAAAAGACTTCTGGAGTATTTCCTCCATTTATCAAAGAGAGAAGCTGAGGCTGAGCTGCAAAAGCTGTAGAAAAAAATTGATATTGTCTGTCGAAGGTTCTCTCTACACTCTTAATTCCTTCATTCTTTATTCTATTTTACCTTCTCCTTTCAGCTAACAAACAAGGAGAGGGTATATAGGAAAGGAAAGCTTCAGATGGATAGGTCATTGTAATATTATGCAATAATGTGTAGTATTAATATTCTGCGATAGTTTCCTATTTTATAAAACTTCACTTCTTGTTTTGTTTAAGTAGAATTCGCGTCACAAATGAATACTGTATTTATCCGTATGTGATACCTTAACCATAAAAATAATTGGATGGATGATTGAAGGCAGTGAAATTAATTAAATATTCTTTTTATTTCTTTATGGTTGGCCACAAACGCCGGCCTGAAAGAATGGAGCTCTTAACTAAGTTATGACTACTCTTGACAAGGCTGATATTAATTAGAACCTCTATATTGAGTAATGCAATTCCTAGTACCATTAAGGAGAGGGACTGGTAATGCCAAACCCTTACAACATTCAAAGAAGTGGAAACGCAAAACTCTGATATCATTCCGAGAAAGGATGAGAATGGCAGACTTTAAAAGACAGTAAACAAAGGGATTGGTGATACGAAAGCCTATTAACATTAAACAGAGGGATGCATAATGCTGGCCAGTAATATCATTCAATGAAAGAATGAGTTAGCTAGATCTGAACAACGTTTGCGAGAGAGAACGAAAAATTATGAGGTTCTGGTATGTATGGAGTAAAAGAGTCTTATCTGGCAATAGAACAGTATTTAAACAAAGCAAGGAAAGAGGTTGTTGTTTTGGTAATATACCTGGTTAGAGGCATATGCAGTTTTATTAGTTCTAAGAATTAGAAAAAATCAAAAAAATCCTGGACCCGAAATCCGACCATTAAGAAGCTTTTATGGCATTGTAATATTGACGAATTGTCTCTCTCTCTCTCTCTCTCTCTCTCTCTCTCTCTCTCTCTCTCTCTCTCTCTCTCTATTTATTTTTACTGTGAACATTGTTTGGAGACCAGTAAGAAGGGGGTTCGGGACTTGTAGTACCTGAAATGGAATACAAAATTCGGGCTTATATTACAATATTTTTCATCTATTGTTCTTTATATTATAATGTTATTGGAAATAGTTAAGTTAAGTATATCTTAGTTTTACCAGACCACTGAGCTGAACAGCTCTCCTAGGGCTGGCCCGAAGGATTAGATATTTTTACGTAATTAGAACCAATTGGTCACCTAGCAACGGGACCTACAGCTTATTGTGGGATCCGAACCACATTATATCGAGAAATTATTGGGAGTAGTGAAAATAAGATTTTTGTTTTCCTGATATCAGAATAATTAGTAACTGTGTTCTTTCAAAGAAAGCTTAGATTTTCCGTAATGTTGATAGGGAGCAATAAAATTAATGATTTTTTTCGTCAATTTTGACTTATAGGTCAGTTTTTCCCCCAGCTATTAATTATCCATTACATCATGGCATCAAAATTGATATTAGGCTATCAGTTTTGACTTTCTTCTTTTGGGTGACAGTTTTTGTTGGAAAACTTTCTTTTTCAAATTCTGGCGTTTTCCGAAAGGTGCCCGTATGTATGTATGTATGTATGTATATATGTGTGCCTGTTTATGTGTGGTTATGTACGTATACTGAGGTTCGTGTGTAAGATTACAAAAAAAAGTGTCAAACACAAAGCGGGATGTTAAGAGAATAGCCATGCAACGACAAAAGGTATTTTACATAAAACATACAGAATATGATAGGTTATTACATTCTTTGTTTTTAGCAAAGTCTTGTTGTGACTGTAGCAGTGATATAATTCTATTAATTATCAGTATGAACTTGATCATTTAGTGTTAGTATTATTTCTAAACTTATTGGTTATGTGATTTGTGTTGAACCCAGTAATATGGAATGCTCAAAGCCCAAGGTTTGAGAGAGAGAGAGAGAGAGAGAGAGAGAGAGAGAGAGAGAGAGAGAGAGAGAGGGAGGGAGGGTTTTTCTCCCCTAGGCAAATTGTGGACTCGATTCATCTCTTAGCGTGATATAGGGAAAATTTTGAAGGAGAAGTTGAGGTTAGTGATTAGAGAAGGGAGGAAAGGAGAATTGAAAAATTAGCTTTTTTTTCTTGAGTAGCTGGTAGTGGCTGATATTTGGAGCGGAGAGTAAGAATGGAATGAGAAAATAACTGGCCATGAAAACCAGAATTTAAAATGTGTAGTTGGTAATAGGTTACTATGGTGTCGCACCGTCTTTCTTTCCGTAGATCGTGGTTTATATTTAAGACAATACGAGGCAGGATGGAATATGTTTTGCGACAGAATATTTTTCATTTCATTTTTACTCAACTTTATTACTAATAGACCATTCTAAAAAATCCTTTAATGCTTTGTTTTTAGTGCTCAGGAAATTTCGCTGACTTTTTCCAATTTTATGCTGTTGTTTGTATGATTCGGTTTTCTGTCACTTTTTCTTTTCACTTGATTGATATTAAAAATATTGAGGAGGATCAGATTTATTATCAGTTTGTTTCTGTTTAGTTTTTGAGATTGGTTTAGTGGTATAATTGTTATACCTCTTTATAAAATAAGAAAAGATGGTCTAGTGTTATAATTGTTATACCTCGTTATAAAATAAAAAAATAAAATACATTAATATAGACTCAAGTATTATTTAGAAGAAATGTTTCTCCAGAGGTGAGGGCCACAGGTCAGTATCACAACCTCATCATGGACTTAAACCAAATATCTGTTGTGATATAATTCAATAAAATTGTTTGTTTTGTGAAGTTTTCTCAACAATTTTCTCCAAATGCTGGGATGCTACAGGGGAATGTTATGCCACCTTTGCTGTTATCCCTTTTTATGAATGTTGCAATAAAAAAAAGTGGTTTGGGATATGAAAGACAGATTAGCTTAGAGTAACAATAGAAACTTGACAGCCATAGAGTTATAGAGGATGCAGTTTTAATCAGCCAAACAACAAGTGTTGACGCTTGTTTAAAAGAATATGTCGTATATCAAAAGAAATGAGACTCAAGATAGATCCAAGAAAAACAGAAATAATGATCTTGTACGCAGGAAGCGATGAACTAACGTTGAAAATAATAAGGATAACCAGTTCAGTTTCTGCTCAGTTGAAACATGATTTTGGAATTAAATAGACCAAAATTACTTACTTATGGTGCTAAGGTTATTTATTAGTCTATACTGTGTGATTTTGGAACTAATTAAAGATGTTGTCGATTTAGGAATAATGCCTGAAGGGGGATATATACCAGGATAGAGTGAGAAAATTATGCCAAAACGGAAGTTGCAGATGTCCTATAAGTAGACGAGATAATGTTGAAAAGGACATAAAAACGGCTTGGACATGTCCTCCCACCAACCCCTCGGGGGGAATTGTACGGGATGATGTTATTTGGGCTCATGTGGACACCAGAAGAACCAGCAGGCCTGCTTGGATAAGAAGTATGAGACGGTAGGCTGGAATAATGGAGTGTGTGGCAGCGAAAGTCCAGGGAGAGACATGGCGATGTTGATGGTGTGTTAAGAGAGCGATAGAGATTTCACGAGGCTCATTTGTTTCCAGGGCTACATTGTTATTGTTGCGTTTTTAATCAGCGGCGTCTTTTGTTGATAAAGGGATACCTTAAGTTGGTATTCTAATCGGATATTTTCTAGATCGATATTCCCTGTCCATATTGGAAATCTTTCTTGCCTCATATACCCTTTTTGTTCTTCACTTATCGAAGATTAAATCAAAGAAAAACACGACAACCTGAAAGAATTATGAGGCAAGATGAAGTATGGGCTAGATGGTCTTTTTCTTCGTCTTTTTTTTTTTTTTGAATGGTAATGCGAAATAGGGTGATACTGAGGAACCTCTCTCTCTCTCTCTCTCTCTCTCTCTCTCTCTCTCTCTCTCTCTCTCTCTCTCTCTCTCTCTCTCTCTCTCTCTCTCTCTCTCTCTGATGAATTTGGTTTATGTAATGAACAGCTGAATGGAAGGAAAGAGAGTTCCAATATCTGGTCTGACAACTTTCAGTCGGTGCGACTTAGACGAAACTGTCTCTTTCATGAAGTTTAAAGTCCTTAATATGAAGTATCTTTATGTATGTCTTTCTGTTTGATATATCGTCTGCGTTTCCACAAACCGTCGAATTGCACATTTTGGGCAAAATGAGTTATTACTAACCACAAAAACAAGCAAACTTTTGATCTTTAATATCACAGACTTTCAAATTGATATCTCAAGTGGTTTTAGACTTATAAAATATCAATATTGTCGAATATCGTCATTTCACTAGATGATCTTTCACAAAGTGACGAATGTTTGATTCGTTACATTGCGAAAACGCGACGCTTCTCGAATGCACATTTTTTTCTCACAAAGTGCAGCATCGCTAAGTCATACCATTTGGTTGGTCTGTATGATAACTTTTATATTCATATGATGATATTATGCTAACTTATGTGTAACAACTTGTATTTGACAATCTTAAACTTTAAAGAGACTACTGTTCAAATTTAGAGAGTGATTAATAATAGAAATTTACAAAAATAATTTGTCTTCTAAACATCCTGAGAATTTGACCTTTAGCTAGGATGAAAATGGCCATGAAAATGCGGTGGTGCTGGATGATTTGAATGTACTTGCGCAAGAAAAGCTGAGCATTGGACTTTTACTCAAAATGGTTGAAAACCGGAAAATAAATGATGGAGAGGAGTTATACTTGATTATGAAGAACCGCATTATTTGTGTCCCAGATAGTGACTATGATATACCTTTGTCAAAATTAGCCAAGTAAAATACCCCAAACGACTACGATTCTGAGGATTCTGATATAACACTCACTACCATCCAAAAAAATCTTGAGAATGATAATCCTTCCCTTGATATTTCTCATGTATTTAGTTCAGAGAGTGATTCAGTTAGTGATCCATTGTATTTGCCGAACAGTGATGACCTCTTACTCGAGGATGAAGCATCACAAACTGGTATACTTATGTGACAGTGAAGGTTGTATGAGTGAAGTGTTTGCAGCTTGTGCAAGATCTTAATGTCAAAAGATTCTTTGTTTTTATCCTTTTGAAAACAACGACAATTGCAAAAATCAGTGTGATAATTAAGAATTGTGATAAAGCGCGTGCAAAACACGAGAATATCTTAGAAAAAGAATCTGATTCTTATTCTCATAGTGTAATATATCCTGAACCGTTTGCAGTTGATGGATTTGCAAAACGACCAAGTGGAATATCACCATTAAAAAGGGATAACTTCAGAAGAGGGAAGACTTCGAAAATTGTGCAGAAAAATGGTAATTCTAGTTATGCATACATAATTGTACAAAGTAAGAGAGAGAGACCAGCAATGAAGAAATTGAAGCCACGATTCTTCTCAGAAAAAAGAAACAAAACTTGTGCAATGTTAGAGGTCTGTGCTGTAATGAAATAAAAGAGGAAGAAAGTGATTTTTATGATTTAAGAAGTGTCAGCAGAGGCAATGGTTATGTCGACATGTTCAAGCTACCGACACCAATAATGATGAAGATAGGAAACGGAGTCGTAAAACCACAACATTCTTATATTTTTTACCAAAATCGGACGGTAGAAAATCACGGGTGTGTAGAGTGATGTTTTTAAACACAATAAATATAAGTGAATGGCAGATTAGGACAGCGATGAAGATATTGCCATCAGATGGCACTGTGCAAGAAGAGGGTCGTAGAGTTAGAACGGAGAAATTACAGAAAACTCATAAAAGACTTGAACTAAATGTGACGGAGCACATTAATAGATTCCCAAGAAAGGAGTCACTTTATTGTCGCAAAAGCTCCACCCAGCAATATTGATATCCTGATTTGACAATGACCAAAATGTATCAACTTTTATACCTAAGGCAACAGTGGAAATGAAGTAGCTTTCTTTTTACAGAAAGATATTCTAAACTCAGAAGATAAAATTTCATGTGCCCTAAAAGGATCAGTGTGTGGTGTGTTAGGCATTCCGGAAAGCGAATAAAGATGACGAAGAGGAATTGAAATTTCGATATGAGAAACATATTACAGAAAAAGGTTTAGAGGAATAAAGAAAACAATAAAGGAGAGGCTAAGTCAAATAATGAACTAATTGTTGCGAATTCCGACTTGGAAGTAGTATTAAATTTGTGTAAATCTCACCGCAAAAGAAAACTTTCATGCTATTATTTTACCATATAGAATTTAGGAGATGCAGAACGGCCTTGTTTCTTTTGGCATGAAGGGAATTGCTTCTTGCATGAGAAGCTGGCTAGCTGAATCAGACAACAAGTCAAAGTATACTGATGTTGCTTTTTTTTCCTTTTTTCCTTTTTTTGTGTGATGGATGTGCCTGACAAAACAAGAATTCCGTACTGCCAACTAATATGTTGCTTAGTTTTTTTGGAGAATTCAATTTCAGTAAAGCGAATCACTGTGTACTTTGAAACAGGCAATGGTCATTATGAATATATATATATATAGATATATATATCAATTTAAATAATATATATGTATATATATATAAATTGTGTGTACGCTTACAAAGTTTAATCGCGAAAGAGGTCCAACATCAGTTCTGCGACGAACGAACTCTTTTCTAAAGAAATGCTTCCCCCGAATGTTTGAGTTATTTCTCACCGAGGCTGGATGAAAAGTTTTTATTTGCTCGCATAGCCTGAGAATTCGATAACTTTCCGAGAAGTCAACTTGCTCGTTGCAAATTGGTTGGTAGGTTCAGTTCTGTAGAAATCAGGTTTTATTCACCTGAGGAAAATGTATCGGGGAGGGGAAAGCGTTGCTGTAATAAACCTTCTAAAACTTGTCATTTCATTCAAAGAGCGTTATCTGAAAGGATTTGTGAAAGTAAACTGTTCTAATCTCCCTCCTCCTCCTCCTCCTTTGATGTTCTTCTTTGGTCCCCTTATTCTTGTATATGCAGTAAGAGTCATCTCTAGTAATTGAGGGTTTCGATGGCTGACATTACACTTCATCATGAGTTCTAGCCCCAGCTGTGAGGGGCAAATTTTGGCTGCCCCGGTATGGAATTCTTTTGTTACTGTTTACATTTAAATGGCAAACGTTCACTAAATATCAAAAGAATCAAAAGAAGGCAATTAAATTATACAGCTACGAGCACTATATAAATATTTCTGCATGACTAATCCCACATCCCTTTTGTTGCGAAAAAAAAGCTGCTAAATTACAACTATAAAAGGAATATGAAATACTCTTCACAGTAGACCCACTCTGAGCCTGTCTCCTTATTGGTCCTCTGTTGAATTATTTGTGGATGAACATAGGTATGCGTATTGATAAACCGAGGATTAAGTAGATAGTGTATAAGGAGGCATATAGAGAATAGTGCTTTGATGGATATCAAGGGGAAATGACGATTGGTTGGAATGTTCGGTAATTAGTAATTTTCTTTTTCAGAACAAAAGTGAAAAATAGACTGTACTTTTAATTAATAAATGAGAAAGGCTGCAAGTTAATTACAAAGTGAGTTTGAAAATATAATTTTTTTGGTGGAAATCTATTGGAAATGTGGTAGAATGAAGCAACTTTAGCAGTTTAGCTGGTACTTAGTCATTGACAAAAATTTAACGATATATGTATGGGGGAAGAAAAAATTAATGCAGTGTATGAAGGGACGGTAAAATTACTGGACAAGTTGGAAAAAAAAATTAGTTAAAGTGCCCTTTGTTACGCAAGCGAGATGATTATGTAGCAATATACAGGTTAAAGGGTAAAGATGAAGGTGCATAGAGACAGTGTAAGTGTTAAATAGAACTGGCAGTAAAACATGTACATATTGCAATGCGCTGCTAGAAGATTGCCATTGTCTGTCAGTGAAATGAAGGGCGTTGAATTTATAGGAAAGAAGAGAGGCAGATATGAATGACTGACACAATTGTGGATGCAGCCAACGTCAATTTTAGAGTGCTTATAGAGAGAGTTCGATAAATACTGTGGTATTTTGATATTGCGGCTGAGTGACAACTTGGTGCGGAAGCTACATGTGGGTGGGATAAAGGAACAGGTAAGAGGGATGATTGTTTATTGCAGAAGCGGAAGGTTAATCGACGTGATTATTGAAATTAAAGGGACATAACCGTATGCTAAGAGTTTGACTGAAAAAAAGTGGGACAAAAATATGTGAATTGATTGAGGAAGTGCAATATGGAAAGAATATCCTTACTGCACTTCCTCAATATTGTATGTATATATATATATGATATATATATATAATATATATATATATATATATATATATATATGTGTGTGTGTGTGTGTGTGTGTGTGTGTGTGTGTATGTGTCTGTATGATATGTATGTATTGTATGTATGTATGTATGTATGTATGTATGTATGTATGTACTAAACTTATAAGGTAAATATGAGGTAATATATTTACTAATGGAGAGCATTCTTTCTATCGTGGAAAAGTGATGAGCCAGTCGATGTTGAGCAACTAACTTTTTTTTTTTTACATGCTTTAATTAACTCTCTCTCTCTCTCTCTCTCTCTCTCTCTCATACATAAAATATATATAATATATTCTATATTATATGTATGTATGGAGAGAGAGAGAGAGAGAATTAATGAAAGCATGTAGAAAAAGTCAGTAGCTCCACACGGACTGGCTCATCACTTTTCCACGAATGAAAGAACGCTCTCTTTTAAGAAATATATCACCTCATATTTACCTTATAGAAGTTTAGGGAGGATACCCTCTTAAGAAAGCCTGTCAGTCACTTTCCGGTTGCTCAACTTTTGCTTATTACAAAGTGCGTGTTTTAGGAACGGGAAAGCATTTTGTTAAGGAAAAACTTTTGCTTTTCCTTTTAGAAAGTTCTTTTTTGAAAGCATCTTTTGGAAACCGAGCTCTTCTCTCTCTCTCCTCTCTCTCATCTCTCTCTCTCTCTCTCTCGCTCTCTCTCTGCTATATCTCTCTCTCTCTCTCTCTCTCTCTCTCTCTCTCTCTCTCCTCTTCTCTCTCTCGTATTACTTATTTGTTCCTCCTCTGCCACTTACCCACGCATACAAATTATATATATATATATATATATATATAGATATATATATATAGATATATATATATATATATATATTATGTATGTATGTATACACATGCATACACACATACATACAAACACACACCCCTAAACATGTATGTGAGCCTTTATAGGCATGTAGGATACCTCTTAGAAATATGAAAGAAAACTTTCCAAAATCTGAAGCTCTTTCCTTTTACTTTACCTCCGTTCATGTACTCTCTTCCATCTTACTGTCCACCCTCTCCTACCAATAGACTCATAGTGCGACTGCGTGGTTTTCTTCCTGTTACACTTTTCAAACCTTTTAACTACCACTTTCCGGTTCAGTGCTAAATGACCTCATAGGTCCCAGCGCTTGGAATTGGTCTATCTACTATATACTATTCTGTTCGACAAAATCATGATTTTCGTTATTATGTATACGGTATAACACTGAAAATTTTTTACTCGACAAAAATATAAGGAAAATTACATTTTAAAATGGCTAGCTAATTAAATAGAAAAAGTTCTGTTAGTCACTAATTTTTAAAATAAACCGTCCAATAAGCAGATATAGAAAAAAACATTAAAAAATAGAAATATTGACTGCTTTCAAAACTGCTGTATTTTATGAAAAATAGAAATAATTACGACTTTTATAACTGCCGTATTTTATGAAATTCTAATTAAATTTTGAACAATTGATCTTGAGAAAACCAAGGGATGGTCGAATCATTAATTGTGTGTACTGTTTAATACGAATATCAAAGCTTGGGATACTGTGTATTTGTTCGTGTCACATGATATTTTTTCAAGGAAAAATTCTGTTAGCTGGTTATAGCCGGATTTTTTTGAGTTTAGGCACACCGGGGGGATTTTGCTTTTGAAAGGCAAGTACCGTCCCCCCCTTTATTCAGCTGTTTTGGTTAGGTCCGATTCAGGTCTGCTGTAAACAGAAAACAGCTCGTTTTCAAATGGTGGGCGTCATTCATAAGACCAAGTCACGTTCTTTCAAACATCTAAACAGTTGGATATAACTGTATTTATATCCACGTTTAGAATGTCGACAAATACATTGGATATATTGCATGCGTCTTGTGGGGAAACAGGTGCTAAAGGTCCCAGCTGCTTGATGAAGTCAGCATGATTTGGAATGGGGTAATGATTTGCTAATCTCAATTGCTAGACTGCGCCAAAGTGAAAGTAACAACCAAGTAAAGTTGCAGTTGGAAAGTTTTCTGCAATTGACAATGGCCTGATATTGGTGATGCAGACGGCTAAAGGTAAATTTAAACCATGACAAACAGTATGAGTAGTATAAAGACGCCATTCCTGGAGGAGCAAAAAATCGTTCGACCACAAAGCCGCTACTTTGTCGTGAGGTCGACTATCGTCGAGTAAACAAATACTAATAAAGCCAGATTTGACAATTATCAATTTCATCATGTAAATACTAGTAAATTCAAGTGGCACAAAAATGGTTTCATCATTTAAACATGAAAAAATTCTTCATTAATATGAATATCATTGTTATTTGCTTTTTGTGTTCATACATTCTACCTTTTCGTCATACTCTTATACTGAGCCCACGTCTCTCTCTCTCTCTCTCTCTCTCTCTCTCTCTCTCTCTCTCTCTCTCTCTCTCAGTAAAAGGATCCTTTGCATATACTTTAGTCAAGAGTATGAACAGAAAGCAGCTGCTGCTGCAACTGCGTTTTTCAATTATGTACCGGCAATTTCTTTTTCCTCATTGAGTATCAAAATTATTAGTATTACAGACCGTTGAAAAGCTCTAATACTGCTTGTGCTACTGGTTCACAGATCCCATAAATTTCTTTTGCTATAACAAAAAAATTCAAGTAGATTTACATATTAAGACTTTTAGAATAAACATATGCAGCAAGAAGTGCAAGGAGGCGTAGCAGTATATGCAGCAGTTTTTGTGATGCGTCTATGACCTCGCAAGGGAATTTCGGCGGAGTTATTACTTTCTGTTTGTGTGTCTGGCTGCCTTGAAGATCTCGAGAGAAATGCGAGGTTAGATGCGTGTCCACAATTATAATTTTTTCCTGGCAAAGTTGTAGTTGTTCGCTATCTGTGAGCTTTGTAGAATTTTGTGTTTGGTGGTGTATGCCGACTTGTAAGCTGTACTGGAGAAAAAATATGATGGTACTCCAGTGCTCCCTTATTCTATATACCTTGCTCCAGTGTAAATCTAAACTCGCCGACGGCTCCAAATAATCTGGAAGGGGTGACTTCGGAAAGGTATTTAGGGGTGTTTCCGATATTAGTATTACTTCCACAAGGATTAAATACCACTACTATGGCTTGTCACACCTACTTTGATGTCTTTTAATTCTTTATTTCTTCTGTCTTTTATGGTCTTTTCTCTATTCCTTGTCAGTTATCCCTTAGTTCTGGACAGAGGAAGGCATTGCATTGAACATCCCATCCGTTTTCTGTCATTATTTTCCACCCAGGTGTGTGGGTATTGTTTGTCCAGCTAGCAGACCAACACAAACAGACTGAATAGTTCTGTATATTTGTGTCTGCAGGGGCTATCTTCTCAGGACTGTAAAATTGATGTTTTCCGAAGTAGGCTCTTTCAGTACGTCGTGGTTTGCTACTCATATATTTTTAGCTTATGTGTTTGTTGGTATACTTGCATAACTGAAAACAATTACAGGGGGACTGACATAATTTAAAAGAGGGTTAACTAAACTTGTAGACACTACTGCAAGGATTTTTGGATGCGATTATGATTTCATTCTGCTTTGTCAATGTAAAGCCTCTCATTTGAAACGAATTTCTTAATGAATTCGCCTGTAATTTTACTTATTTTTTAAATTTTTTTTAGAATATACATTAAATTTTTATCTGTGTTTGCAAATGTAGAGCCCGAGGCTATTTCTAAATCAGGAAGGTCTTCAAAGTGGCAGCAAACCACAAAGGTTGTATGAAGCAACTTGGTTGTCTGCCATATTAATCACGCCTCAGTGGCTTGGTTGGTATGGTGTTGGCGTCCCACCTCGGTGGTCGCGAGTTCGATTCTCGGCCATTCCATTGAGGAGTGAGAGATGTGTATTTCTGGTGATATTAGTTCACTCTCGACGTGGTTCGGAAGTCACGTAGAGCCGTTGTTCCCGTTGCTGAATAACCACTGGTTCCATGCAACGTAAAACACCATACAAACAAACAAACAAAATAACTCACAGTTTCAAATAAAAGTAAGCCGTACTTGGCCTTGAACAACAATAACGCTTACTTGAACTTGCATACATTTTCTGTTTTCTTCGTTTCCGACCGACAACTGGTGGGGGGAGGGGGGCCGGTTAACCCTAGTTTTTCAGTCCGTTTTTCTCTCTTGTTTGACCATCTTTCTCCGTTAGTTTGTCTGTCGTGTTCTCCTTATCGTCGCACCTCCTACAAGGGCGAAGGGATTCCAGTCAAACTTAGTGCGCAGGCAGACCATCATAATTGGATGTTTATGAAGAGAGTTCGTCCATCTATTTGTCCATTGGTCATCTGTTAGTTTACCTTACTTACCTTGCCATTGTAACTCTTCCTTTATGATACAATGTCAGACTAATTGCAACTCTTGGAAGTTTTCTTTCAAACCTTAAGAACAGCTAAACTATTTTTTACTGTTGAGCACGAAAGGACAACGTCTGTCTGGTTACCCAATCATGGCTAGTCAACCGTACGTAGAATGAACTATTGTGGTGTTTGTATTTTCAAAGCACCTATTTTCTTTAGTGCTCGTGAGGCTTTAGAGGATTTTACGATAAAATCTAAACATGACTCAGAAAGCTGTGTTAATATAAATTAAAAATTAAACCCACTAGTCTTCTCGCAATGCACTGCCTCGTAAATAAGACGAAGCCGAATTTGTGACGCTGGCAATACCCTCATTTTGTCCCTAACAAGTACGCTTTTGTTTCATGTGAGCCCCAAAGCATCGTAGTACACGTTTGCTTATTTGTGTGCTTTCAACCCAAGAGAGAAAAGCATATTCAGTGAAGATTCAAAGTTGGTCTCTCTCTCTCTCTCTCTCTCTCTCTCTCTCTCTCTCTCTCTCTCTCTCTCTCTCTCTCTCTCTCTCCCCAATAATGATTAGGCATTTTATTTGAATCTGTAATCTTTGTAGCTCCTTCGGTAATCATAACGTTCAGAAAATCCGCGTTGTAATTTTCTTGTGCTTTTACATACATGCATGACTCTTTCATATTATGCAACGTAATGACTTATGAATGAATTAAAGGAAACAAATTTTTTTTGCAGTAATTTTTGTGAACAGTAACTTTTGAGTGATTTTACTGCAATTTAATTTAGTCCTTTCATTACTCTGCTATAGTTGGATTCATGCATTTGGGCGTCTTTCCCGTCGGCCTTCGCATAAAGGAGGAATATAAAGTTGTGCGAGTTACGATTAGATAAAAGTTCATAGCTTTACTGCAGTTTTTCTCTCTGGTTTCCCCTTTCCCCTCACCTATCTCGAAATGCCATCGTCAGCCCTTCAGTATTAAATAAAAATTCACGGAACATAACTTAGAATGTTCGTATAAAAATGGAATGGGAAATAGAAACTCCGTTACATAGTTCATCATTACTTTTTATATTCCTTTTGTGAACCCAGTCATATAATGTTGTTAAGACTGTTTTCTGACAAAAATGATGAAGACTTAGTCAAGCCAAGTTATTTAAGTGGTAATAATTATAATTTAAAAACATTTATTTTTGTAGAACTCCTTCCAATCAACTCTTGCAAGTGTTCCGCTTAATAAGCGTAGTTCCACATAAGTTTTCTCTTCGATCTATTTTTATATTAGATATCTCCTCGAGATTAAACGGTCGTTGGCACCTTTGGTTATAATTCATGTTGAGCGGTGATTTATTACCGGTCCTAGCAGACGCTTGTTATCAAGAGAGCTGTTTGTCTTGGAGAGCATAAGCTAAATACATACAATGTGTGTGTGTGTGTGTGTGTGTGAGAGAGAGAGAGAGAGAGAGAGAGAGAGAGAGGTTAATTTCCTTAGAAGGAAGACGAGGTGAAATTGGATTAAGTTTCTATGCATATTCGTTACGGTATTTCAAAAACACTGCAGTTACTACATGTATCAATAACATCGTCAGATCGGCTTTTCTGTTGCGTGTGTTTGTGTTTGTGGTGGTACTTTAAATGTTCTTACGCTTACTAATTTATGAATTGTGTATTATAGTATTAACTATAAGTGATACATATGTCCTTGCCTCAGGAATGTGTTAAAAATTGGAGATAAATTTGGATTATTTTAATTGGACATAAATTTTGTTTTTTCTAATTGTAGTCAGAGGATTGATAACGCAAAATTGTTTTAAAAACGGCAGACTTCCAACCTTTACCCAGATATGCACCAAGACCTTTATGCATGGTATTTTTGCATTAATCTGTCTAGTCTGTTATATTTAGAGTTTATATACATAAATCTCCTGTTGAAAAAACTATTGCAACTTAGAAGGAATTTTTTTTATTGTTGTTTGAAGTTTATCTTTGCGAGCTATATTGTACTTACATATACACAAATGCATGAAGATGAATTAAAAGGATTAGCTATTTTTTAGGGAGTAATTGTCAAATTATAGTGTGAACTATGTTCATTTCTTCCGAAGTAAAAAATATTCAATGAAAAACATTTAACTGAACTTCAGTAAATAGCTGTAGGACGAACCTGACTAATTAGTATAAGAAGTAGATGGCTTTAAATGAATGCAAATCGTTGGTGTTAGTGAAAGATCAATATAACGACTGTACTCAAAGTCGTTTTGCATGAAAGAATTAGCTGAACAGTGGCAGGATTATCAAATATCTTCCCTTCACGGGTTAGGAGTATTCAGTCCAGTATTTTAAAATGGATGAACAAATCTCTCAGTAACTTTCCCTTACATAAACCCTTTTCTCCCATACTTTTTTGTTCTCGTGTATAATTATTTCTTGGACTTTTGATCGTTCAAGTGTATTAATGGAACTAACGTTCATCGAGAAGTTACGAGGAAAAGTGGATATTTATTTTCATTAAAAAGAAAGGTCGGTGGTCTTGAATTTATTTTGTTTTTATCTCATGAAACAGAGAACCAAGATATTTGCTGATTTATGTATTATATTCTCTGTTACTGCATCTTACTCCGCCAGCATGTATTAAAATCTCATGTTCTGCGGCAAAAGTTATTATTTTTTGCATTCATTCTCCCTGGTCAAGTTTTTTAATTTTCCGGGTGGAAAAATCATACAAGATGATTTAGTTATTGATTTATCCAATTGGCTTTACATCGCTTTAGTCATCGACTAAGGAGTGAAGGAAAGTGTTCAAGTTGAAAACGTGTCGACTGTCGCTCCAGCATTGTCTTTAGTTAGCCTTATCAGACAGACCACACCCTTCCAAAATCACCGTGTCACTGACAGATTTATCTAACGTATAAAATTAAGAATAAGGATTATGCCATATTCAGATTCTAAAGAGGCTTCGAGCTCTTTTTAAATCTGTTTCTTCGTTTTATATACTTTCATTGTATCTGGGACCTCAGCTGGAACGAAAATGTGACTAATTCAAAAAAGACCTTACCATTGCAACACCAACACTTCCGGTTTCTTACCGAACGAAGCTTTTCTTTGCCATGAAGTCATTTAAAAACTGACACGAACGACTTCGTCTGATCTGATCAGATTTCTTAATACCGTGGCATTAGCGGCTGACAATCGACCGAAATTTTCCAGCAAAACACATAGTCGTGATAATGTGAGAATTGTACCACGAAATTGTTTTCCTTTTGCTTCTTCTTTTCATGCGACTAATTCACTACTAAACGTTTTGTGTTTGGATTAAATATCAAGCGTAGACTATGCTTTGGATGCAATGGTGAACTGTTTGTGTGTGCAGGTGTATGCAGTGTTGGAAGTTGTGGGAATTTTCTGCATGCGTGTTTCATTCATTATTCAGAGCATGAATGTGGATGAAACCATTGTATAATTATATTTAGAGAACCCACCTTTCAAGGGATAAGAACCAGTCTAAGTTTTGCCGTCACCTAAATACACTAATCAACATCCTTTCAAATATCAATATATTACCGATGTGGAGTCCACTATAGGGTGGAATCATACAAAAAACCCAATTTTCAAAGTGCAAGGTTGAATTCAAGGGGGGAGTAAACAAACACAACGAAAAACCTTAAATTTAATACATGAATAAACAGATAGAAATTACACCTGAACCTCTTGAGTACAGGAAATAAATGAACCACTATCAAAATTAATAGTTATAATTCAAACTATAAGTATACAAGCACTCAAACCAAAATAAGGGGGTCCAGAAAGGAGGAAGAAATCTTTCGTAAAGAAAGGAAATCCGGACGATCTACATGCTAATTTTCATATAAACCGAACGTGTCACTAATGAGCTTCGTCATAAATAAGCCTTATTATGCTCCTCGAAGAATATACGGAAATCCTCCACGTCCAGTATTACCACAGATGGTTAATCAAATCGGGCCCAGTCGAGCAGCCACAACAGAATCACAGCCATAATCAATAAAATTCGAAAGGTATCAGAAACCTTGCTATGGGATAGCAAGATCCCCCTGGCTTTTTAACCGAACTGGAGGCGGTGTGGTGAATTCCAAAGGACCTCCAGATAGTTAATCTAGAGAGGTCTTCCAATTTGAAGGTAACGGCTATCCAATATAAATCCTCAGTTCTGAGGATAAAGGAAATTCACCAGCAGAGGCTGCAACCACCAAGAAGCAAGAGACGGTAGTACTCTTCATTTACGAAGCAAGGCGAAAATATTATGCAAATGAAAAGGTCCAGAGAGCGACTGAGCAGTGATGCCGTTTTTTCTTCACAACATTGGCTTTCAGCAGTGTTACCATAGGCAGTTCATCTTATTTTTTACTTTATTTATGATTTAATGGTTAGAATGCGTATTTTCCGATGTATAATTATTTCCCGTGATGTCAGAAAACTACACGTCACTAGCTCAATATAAAGTATTTTTGACGAAGAAAAATAAAGGATTTCAATAAATTTCATTTGTATAAATAAGCAGGATATGTTTTATATCTTTATTTTCATAATAAAACATAAAAATGCAAAGTGAAGAATTTTTTTCTACATGCCGTGGCTTGTGGTCGGAAAAGCCACGGAGGGTTGCCAGATGTCACCAGAAAGCCACACTAATAGACGAAATTCCTCAAAACGGCAACCCTGTGCCGACTGCCTGTTCTGACAGAAACTAAGAAGTCACCCCCCTTATCCACAGGGGAGTGACCATACACACAAAACCTCCTTAAGAAACAAACACCAACGTTGATAACAAACAAACAATTGTTAACCTCAAGAGGAGGTCAAACGACAAGTGAAACTTACAAAACTAGGTTTAACAAATTAAATAAAAACAAAACTTGGTTTAATAGTAATTCTTAATGGAAAAGGACCACATACTGACAGTATAATAATAATTTAATTAATAATTATAATTATATATTTTCTAATATATTTATATATATCTATATTGTATATGAATCACGGTAATGTGATATGACCGTATATATATAAATAATATATATATATACTATATTATATATATATATACTATAATAATATATTTATATATATATATGTATGTATTGTATGTTTATAGGCTATTACCTATAAAATTTTCTGACTTACCTCGGTATCGAACCCCGGTCTTTCGAGTGAGAATCCAGGTCATTAGCAATTCGGTCATAAAAGGAGTTGGAACCTAACTTCTACGTACCTGAGGTTTTTGCCGGAATGGCGACTAAGGCTTAACATCTCAGCCAATTTGGGTAAAATTCGCTTGCATGATATGTAAGGCACTACATGTTTTGTCGGAATCGCTACAGTTGAACTGGAACTAAAATGGCACCTCGTATACTAACTATACTATTTTGTAACATATGGATGAAGGAACAAAGCATTG
>NC_061105.1:31222109-31249818 GCF_015104395.2 Macrobrachium nipponense
CAAGAAAAGGTCGCTATCACAGCGGATCCCGTATCGAATTCTGCCTTTGTAATACTTTGCTTGTCGTAGTTCAATCAAAGTTTAGCTATTGACAGTAACAAGAAACTTTCGTAGATTGTTCACGATCAGCTTACGTATACATGCAACTACATCCTCTAAAAAGATATTTTAAGTGAAGTATGTATTGTAGCTATAAAGTACCGTTTATATGCCTAGAGATTTTCATGTAAATATAAACATTACCTAGCAATTACAACATGTAATAGGAAGCCTGCTTCTTTTTTTTTTATTCATTTAATCCAGACGTAATCGGGATACCTATAATGATACAAAAACTTGATAAATTAATTACTAATTAGGACTTACCGAGCATTTACAGAACTGGCGATAAATCATTTAATTTTATTGTGCCCGTGATTATTGAGTAGGTTAATTAGTGTTGTGTAAATTTTCATTTAGTTTTGCATAATTGCATAAAATTCGGATATTTTTATTTTTTTTTCCATATTAGCGTTTTTATGAACCTAAGGCGCAGGTGGGTTGGGGGGGGGGGGTGTTGGGTTGGTGAGGGGATATTTAATGTTCCTTTTCTAGTTCGGCTACAGACTCGAGAAAAAGAGAGAAGAAAATGGTTGGGCTTAACAACTGAGGAAGTAATAGTCTTGCTTATGGAGTGGATTGGATTATAGAATTTAGGCCAAAGGCCAAGCACTGGGACCTACGAGGTCCTTCAGCGCTGAAAAGGAAATGGGCAGTGAGAAGGTTTGAAAGCCGTAAAAAGAGGAAAACCTCGTAGTTGTACTCTGAAACAATTGTTAGAGAGGATGGAAAGTCAGATTGAAGAAAGAGAATATGAACAGGGGTATAGAAAAAGGAATGAAAGAGGATGCAGCTATTGGCCGAAGGGACGCTACAAAGAACCTTAAGCAATGCCTACAGTGCACCGCGTGAGGTGTACTGAAAAGAAAGAAAGCTTTTTAGAGTACGAAAATTACATCTAAACAGATATTCTGTTACCTCAGAGTAGATATGCAGAGGAGTGGCAGGACTGGTGTTATCAGACGGCTTGAAAGTAGAAGGGATTTGTTCTGTGTCACTGATTGGACAGGAGTCCAGTGTTTCAAGACCTCTCACACCAACGGTGAATCTCGGAGCGTGGCTAAAAGGCAACAGAGGCTCGTGGCAAGAGTTAAAGATCACTGAGGGAAGAAGCAAAAGAGAATTGATAACCAAATGATATCATAGATAGGAGATTCAAATCTGCAAGTAATGGTATATGTTTGTGTGGATAATATAGTAAGCACAGGCCCGAATTTTGAAACGAAAACACGAGAAAAGTCTATAACTAGAGAATTTGGAAGAACCAGGGGAAATACCACCGGGAGCACTTCTTTCGGAGATGGAAAGAAGCTTGGGAGAAGATGAAGCTGATTCAGTTTAATGAGGGACAAATGGTGGCCTGAACTTTAGTATTAGGTTAGCACTGCTTGTGGTTCTTAGTTAATCACTACTGGTAATTTTCTGTCATAAGTGATGGAAATAATTTGTCAAAGTAATAAATATCTTTTATTCTGTATCTCAGCATGGAGTTGGTGAGGTTTCTTTGCAAATTCAGGACCACTTGTTTTCCTCCATATAGTGGTGGTAATTTGTAAATTGTAAATTTCTCTTATAGTTATATTGTTTTTGTATGATTGTTATTTGTAGTACTTCTTGTTTGCTTAAATAATTACAAAGTTTCATTGAAGATCATTTGCTTTATAGTTTCAGTTTGAGGCGCATTATAATTGAAAGAATTGTAAGTAAAGATATGACATGAAATTTACTTTTGGTTTGTTTTCCCCAAGATTTTTAAAGATGTATACTCAAGCTATGCTTTCCACTTTTGTCATGGTAGAAGCGATAATCAGAAATGGAAAAAATTATATTCGTGCATATATTTTTTTTATTAATTTTGTCACACCCCAAAATCATAACATTGCTACCCGTAAATAAAATGGAAGCTAAGTGTTCTGCGAGCAGTTGTTTTAAAATGTCGGAATCAAATATAAACGAGTCAAATGGGACTTCATTTTGGAGTGTTAAGGTCAAACAGAAATGAAATTGAGTGAAAGAAAAGGAAGTCTTATTTGCCTCCCTTTCCCAATCAGATGTGCAGTCAAATTCAATAGTCAATTCAGACTCTGCAAAATAATGACAGGTGAGTGTTGGCGAACTTCTGTATTTGAGTGGACACGTTTGTCCTTAGAACGCGGACATGCATTAATTCAACAATACGCTTTCATTTCTCTGTCACATTGTAGCCGAACTGCAAATATGCAGTTCTTACAAACGGTTATGTTTTTTCTTATAAATAATTTTACATTTGTTATAGTTTTCTCGGTTATAATAAGTACAATTTGTAAATCATGTGGCTCGTGCTTGAGATTACCAAGAAATATTTTCTTTCGTCTTTCCTTTTATTGATTACCGAAACAATAAAATATTATACAGCGCGAGCATATATATATATATATATATATATATATATATTATATATATATATATATGTATATATATATATATATTGTTATATATATATATATATGTTATATATATATATATATATATATATATATATAAATATATATATATGTGTATATATGTATATGCATGCTCAAAAGCCCACAAGCTCACAAGAGGTGAACGTAATTTAGTAGAAGTGAAAACTACAGGGAAATGATAGTCAGAAGATCGTAAAGAAAGCTCTTGCGTTTCACGCATCGTCGAGGCACCACAGATGCAACTTAGTTTGGAGGAAAGGTAAACATGAGGAAGAACAAACAACCGATGTTTAATTGTCGAAGAGTGATAAAGAAATATATCATCCAGGGTAGTCCGGTCGCAAGCAGAAAGAACATAATTAACGTTGAGAGTTTTGGAAAAGGTAACCATACCATCACCAAATATGTATAACCTGAGTTGTCATCTCTTTCCTCGTATTTTTCAACAACTTTTTTAATTACAAAAGCATCAATCTTAAAGAAAGTCAGTATTATGTTTTAAACACTACCAGTGTGACATTCATTCAAAGTTTCAAACCAAATAATTATATTCTACCACAAGTTAAGTTATTACTCCATATGTTGTATAATAATGAGAAAACTATAGAAGTTTGTTGGATCCCTGCACTTATAGGGATATAAGGAAATAAAGACACTGATAAAGAAGTCAAAGAAACAAACCGTATAACAAGATCAAATGTAAATATCCCTATTAATGATTACGTAGCTCACAAAAGTAGGGATTTCAAAATTTTTAATATGTATACTTTCTACCAATGAAAATTCCATAAAGGATATAAAGAAGGTGAACACACCCTTAGGACCATCATTAAAGGTAACACCAGCCCGTCCGATCGCTTGAAGGAGATTGAACTCATCATATTGAACAGGAATAAGAAGATCAGCAGCCTGGTAATGAGAAATAACCCGACACCTTCCAAGGAGGATCACTTGAAGAAAACCAACGTAGTCTACCGATACAAATACCCCGTCTGAGAGTGCTTCGGCTCTTACATCGATCTGTATGACTACCATGCACTTCTCCAAGAGGATCTCCTGTTATGCCCAGGAGAGTGCCATATTTAATCACGCCAGGACTGCCCATAACCTGAGAATAAAAAGGAACGGCATTATCCTAACATAGAGATAATAGATCAAGCAACCGACCATTGCCACTACTCTTCCTGGAAGCCTTACACATCGGGAGAGAGAAGCCTACTCTCAGTACAACACAGGAGACCTTCCTCCTTCCGACGTTGGTGTGAACTGTGAAGTGTGGCAGTCACTAGCACCCCAGATGAGCGAACCAATCAGGAGCGTCCATGTGCGGGTCTCTCTTACCTGCAATCCAGCGCTCTCACGGAAGAGAGCACCCAGCCATCATTGTACAAGAGCAGGCATATATTGCACAAGACCCGCATATATACCGCGAAGACCACCCTGTCTCTCCAGGCTCATCTGACCATCGAGCTAGTCGAAACATTTCAGCAGAAAGAGTACTAACTAAAAACACCGGGAATAGACGTCAGAAAAAAGAAACACCGCAAATAAAATACCATCAAGAAAATATATAGATTTACAACCCAGGTTTCAGTGACCCTAGCTGTATTAACAAAATAAAGAATTTCTGCTGTAAGAAATACCCTGTATATATCCATCGAAATATGAATATTGGCCAATTATTGACCAATTTTGACGTGCAGGAAAAGCGAGTTATAAGAAAAATTTAAAAAAACTCAGTAGAAAATCAATTTGCAGAATGCAGCCATTATATTCAACAATAATGATAATAATAGTAATAATAATGATAATAATGACAAGTCTCGTCTTTCTGAATTTCCCATTACCTTCTGTTACTTCAGTCTAATGAACTTTATAATCTTTGGAATCTTAATTTTCAAGTTAATGGCCTCTGAGGGGTTTTACATATGTATAGGGTTCATGTTGTGAGCTATGATAATAAAAACAGTTTTAAACGAACATCTGAAAAGAACCCAGTGAATTCATGTCTGCGTTGCAAAATACATCTGACCACTGTTAGAGCTTTTCTCCGTTCTTCCTTTTCGTTTTCCATTATTGTATTGGCGTGCAGTATTTAAAAGGGAAGTCATTTTTTTTATTCGTTGCAGGACTTCCTAAAAGTTTATAGTTTTTAGTTTTCTTTTCGATTACCTTGAAAGAGAGTTTATTTTCAAGCTTTTGCTTTTTCACTGGTGACTGTGGACTTTCCATTAGTTTTTACTCCCCGGGATCGAATAGTCCTTGTATGGAAAAGGCGTCAGAGTTATTACCAGGGTTTCACTTTCAATTTTCTCTTTGACACTCGCGGTTTTCGTGAGTAGAATATTTTTACCTATCGCTTCAGGAAATATGTCCTGACCCCTTTTACGTTTTATTTATTGGGTTGGAAAGGCTAATAAGCCAGCGAGATGTTAGCGTAAAGAATATCGGATATTGCTGCGTGATATTTGGTGGTGCGAGGACCAAAGAATTATTATTTTCAAGTTGATAACATGTTTATTTCAAAGTCTGCGTTAGTAGTTTGAAACATTTTTAAAGGTTGAAAAGTTATAAAGAATGTTAACAAGGAAAATTTCTTTAAGAAACGTAAAATGGAGGTAAAAGAGAGCCAAACGTTAAAGTCAGAAGATTTTATGATGCTGTCAATTTGAGAAAAAATAGATAAAAAAATTAGAAATGATAATATGAAATATAAAGGTACCTAAATAGTGTTGGTTCGAAAACATAAATGATGATTCCGTTTGTTCTACAAAAAGATGCTACTGAATTCTTCACATCCCTTACCCCAGTGGTTGAAATCAGGTAGTCTTAGTTTAAAGGTAATAGATTTATAGATCGCGCAGTGTCCGTAGAAAGTTTCCAGTAAGCAGATTTCTTAGTCTGATTTTAAAGTATAATTTTACTTAACGATTTATTTGGATATGGAGTTTTAAATTGATAGTTAAAGATTTTCAGCATTCTATTTATGGATCAAAATGTCCCAGTTGGTATTCAGTATGGTAAAAGTTTTACAGGCAAATTAAATAGCTTTGTATGACACTGAATTTCATTCATTGAGATTATTTTATCCTCTTGTACCATTATTGCTACAAATACCAAATGGGTCTCTGCATGCAGGATTTCATTCAAGGTTGGAAACACATGGAGGTTTGAGTAGGTGATGTTAAATGATTTAGTGTTTTTACCTGGGGTTAATATCTGGTTTCACTATTATACTTCTGTACTTTCACACCTTTTATTGGTTAGTAATAACCTCACTTATCGAGGCTATGTTTCCTCTTTTGGAACATTTGCTCCTGAATTATTATATTCAGAGAAAGAGAATACCCTTATTCGTCGACCGATTTTGCGTAATTCTTCATTCTCTTGATATGTTTTCATCATCTCTTCCATTTACAGTAATCCACAGTCGTTTGGTTTCTTCTTTCTTAATTCTTGTAACGTCTTTCACTTTCGCTAATTCCTCTTCAGTTTGCCCTTTCAGTTCTTCATGTTTTAACATTGTTGGATCTAATCACCTTTACCTAATTTTTAATTTAATTATTGTGGGCATATCCTTTGTGATGCTAGTAATTCTCTCTCTCTCTCTCTCTCTCTCTCTCTCTCTCTCTCTCTCTCTCTCTCTCTCTCTCTCTCTCTCTAAGTAGGACAGTCGCTAGCGAAATTCCTTTGCACTGTCTGAGGATGATTCATGTTCGTAGAATCGGCATGAAGGGAAAACTGTCTTGAAAAAAGGTGTTCATGATGCAGTTGTTATTTTCGTTTCGTTACTTTCTTTTCATATCAAACTCCTATCATACCATCGTTGTGTCACTTGGTAATGTTAGGCCACTATATCTTTTACAGTCTCCAATCACTTTTACACGTGAACAGAGGAACTCTTACTCTTATTCGTCTCACCCATTATTTTGGGGCTTTTTCCTCATCGAAGTTTACCTTGCACTCGATGAAAATTTCACCAAGCAGTCTGAAACTCTCACTAACACTTCCAACTTATATTTCATTCAACTGCGCTTTTCGCTTCGTCTCAACACAACAGATCTTTGAAACATTCGGCCGGAATTCCCAGGATGCATTCGCTTCGAACAATATATATCGATTTACATCTTTTATTCCCGAAATAAAATCCTCATTGATAAATCTTTCCATATTTACTTCCAGTTTAACAATGTATTCTTTTTGACTTATTGCCTCACCTTCTCCTCTACCCCTTATCTCATTCTTTCAATTTTGGTAAACAGGATGCCTCCCCCCACCCTCCTCTCTCTCTCTTCTCTCCATCGTCTCTCTCTCTATCTCATTCTTTTCAAAATTGGTAAACAGGACCCCCCCCCCCTCTCTCTCTCTCTCTCTCTCTCTCTCTGAATCTGAAATTGGACCATGAGGACTCCACATATTTTGGGAGTCCACTTCACTCACTGGGCTCGGCTGCTGAATAATGTTTTTCATATTGATAAAATTTAAATCGCGCTATATTTAGTTTATCGAGAGATCACTAGGAAGGATATATTGGAAATAAGAATTTTATTTCCTGTTTTTCGGAAATGATTTCGTTTTCTTTGATTCTGTAATGTGCAATTATTCTATTGGTTCAGAATGGTAATTTATTATCTGCATAAAATTTTGAATTGACATGGGAAAGTTATAATGTACATAAATAGACACATAGTATATATACATAATATAAATGAATGTAGCAAATGGATTCACGTACACTCATGTCTCTTCTTACCGAGAAAAATAACTGTGGAATTTTGAGAATAAGGAATAATTCAAAATATATGGGGAATCGAAAGAATTAAAATATTTGCTTCATGTTAAGAGTAAGGCCGGGTATTCATGCTCAGGTTTACCTGTCAGTCCACCCGCAATCGTTCGGCGACACTATAATGGCAGCGATGGAAGCTTCGCTGGATGATAAGGAGTTGGAGCTGCATACAATAGTGGCTGCTACGGCAATTCTCTTTAAAATGGAATGGAGGCAAAAAGGCGTTAAAAGAGTTTTGGTGAGTGGACTGACTCCGCCTCCATAAACTGTCGTCCACACGTACGTTTTAACGTCAGTTTCGATGAACTGACAGGTAAACCTGTGTGTGAATACCCAGCCTAAGGAAAGCGAACCCATGTTGTTTTGATGTTTTGAAAGTCGCGAAACATTTTGACTAAAGGTAGGTTTACACTTACTCACTTATGTGTTATGGGCAGTTACGGCGTGGGTCTGCAAGAAGCCGCCAGAAAATTGACTTGGTGTGAGTCAAAATGGCCGTTATTGGGCGGCGTGCCACGGACCCGTGCAGTGTGTTACGGGCATGTTATGGCGTGTTGTTACGGTGACGTTGCGGTGTCTGGCGCAGTGTTACAGTGTTGGTGCAGTTTTATGGTGCGGCATCATATGCCATGTCAACCCCTCTTGCGGTTTTGTTACTCCGTGTAGCGGTGTGGTGCGGGTGGCTTGGGGTGTTTTTGCAGAGTGCTCGCACATTTGCACGAGACATGACGTGGAACGCTGCATGATTGCGTGTGACATGTATTAATCGTGTATGGGCACCGCATGGGCGCCACACGCTGCCGTGACATCACGCCATATCACTCCTGTGCAGGAGGTATCAACCCGCACCGGGCCGCGCATGGTGCGGCACTGTGGACCTGTGCGGGTTCTTACCTCTTTTGTTGCGGCGCCGGGCCACACCACTTACGGTTTCGGGCGACTTCATCAGGCCGCCAGACGCCGCGCAATATTTTGGAAAGTTTAAAAACCTGGCGGCTCCGTACGACTTTGGTGGACCGCGCCAGTGCCGTTCTTACCTTTTGGTGTACTTTCTGGCGTCTTCTTGCGGACCCACGCCATAACTGCCTGTAACAAAAAAGTGCGTAGGTGTAAACCTACCTTTAGCTTCTTTTCCCATTGTAGCCTCTTTCCAAATTGTACCCCAACACCTGTCTCGTAGATGGAAAACATGCCAAATGTCATTTCAACGATGTGTCAACAGTAATTTATTGCTTGTCATCCCCTTGTCAGAGTTCAATTTTTGTAGCTTACTATTTAAGTTTATTCTATTTTCTGCTCATAATTGCAGGCCACCTCTAGTTAGTATCGTCGCCTTCACAAGGCATTTTTGAATAGAGCCAGTTTTTAGATTTCTCAAAATAAAACTTAATACCATGCCCTACACTATAATCATCGCGTTTTTTTATTCCCTCGTGATTTAAAATCAAACAATATACATATGTAAATTATATATATATATATATATATATATATATATATATAGATATAATATATATATACACATACACACATATATACAGACATACATACATACATACATACATACATACATACATACATATATAGCATAAAAATTTGCATCCTTGTATGCTATTGTATCCATGTCCTTTTTTTTCGAAAAGTTTATAATGTAACATGTTGGAAAGTGACCGATGCCTGCAACTGTTTATGTATAATCTGTAGCAGTGAGCTATCTATCATCTGCAAAATCATCGCCCTTAATTCATAAATAATCTGAATTCTTTTGCTTTCCATGATTCCGTGAATGGGGAGGAGTGTGCCTGTAAAATTACAGATACCTGCTTAAGAATACCTCTAACTGCTGGTTTTCAACGAAGCTATTTTGTACGCATTTCTTGCGCTAATTAAACACTTTGAAACCTTTAAAATCTATATGGGCTCGTAATATCTTTCGAAGAGAAGTTAAGGCATGGAGTTCTTGATTGGGGTGGCTAAACGAAGAAACAAAATTGAATATATAAATCATAGTATTGTTTCAGTTTTTGAACCTCTATAGAAGAGTGGGAGTATCTGTGTAGAGCTCCTCCCAAAGATTTCCGAGTTCATTAATCCTTATAAAACTTTGGAACTCCTAATTAATTGTCGGTAAATCTAATTTTGATTCCCCTCTGAAATCCTTGGACAACAAACTTGATAGACTTGGACGAGGGAAGGCGTAGCAAGTAGTGCCAACGATTTCTTAAATGTAAGAAAGTAATTACTTTCATTTTTCCGAGGTTTTTGTATGTGAATCTTTAGTTGCACATGGATTTTGTAGCGTTTCAAAATTTGAAGAATTTACAGTTTTTTTCCCAGCTCTGAGAGAGTCAGTCTTACGCAGTTTGCACTACTCTTCACCTTGTACTGCGACTTTCACAAAATTTTCAAAGCTTCTTGTTCATCTGCTAGTTTTTTTTCCCGTGAGCTTTGATTCTTTTCCAGTTTTTTAACGTTAGTATATATTTTGTGTTAAGATTTGAGTCTTTCACAGAAGCCTATTACTGCCGTGGTATTTCACCATTCTTTGTTTATGTGTAATTTATTTATGAGCGGTGGTTGCAACAACATGAGTATTTCAACGATTGTTATAGGTTGTAGCAACAGTATTCTTAAGAACTTAGAACTATAACCTTTGATAAGCCTGGGGGGTGTAGTGCCATCAGTGCACCTCATGCGGTGCACTGTAGGCATTACTTGAGGTTCTTTGCAGCGTCCCTTCAGCCCCTATCTGCAACCTCGTTCATTCCTTTTCCTTTTCCTGTATCTTTCTTCCATCTTACTTTTCACTTTCTCCTGACAATTGTTTCATAATGCAACTACGAGGTCTTCCTCCTGTTACGCCTTTAAAACCTCCTTTGCTTTCAATTTCCCTCTCAGCGCTGATTGACCTCGTATGTCCCAGCTCTTGGTCAGTGGCCTAAATATGATATTCCAGTTTCAATGAGCTCGGAAATTGTTTATTGAATTTTAACCAAGATCTTCCACCAATGTTTAGTATTGAAATCAAAGGGGCAAAACACTCAAACCTTTATCTCTCCCTACTGCCAGTAGTTTCTGGTGCTGCCTGAGCATGGAGACATTGGTGTGTAAATAAAAAAAAGTACTTCCCTGTAATGATCTCGGCCCTTTCTCTTGATAACTTACTAAGCCGTTAAAGCAGAATCAGAAGTTGATAGTAAAACGCTACATTGAAACTATTCCTCCTGGCATTTAAGATAGAAAGATAGTTATAAGTGTTTCATTGATTACGTGATTTTTTTTTTTCTGAAGTGTACTGTGACTTCACCTGTTGAATAGTTACTTTTTAACTAACTCCGGGCATTGTAGTTTGGTCAACTGATGCTCAAATAATCTATACCTTATAATTTCTATCTTAAATTGCTTTGGACGACCGATCCAATCTGTTTATCTAATGGTCGGATATAAAACTGATGAATTGTCTATTGAAGTTAAGTATACATTATTGCGTGCATTTCCACATTTTTTTTTGCATGCAGTTATTTCATAAAGTATATACAGCATTCTTGCATCCTCCCGTATACTCCAACTGCACTGTATTAGTATGTTTGTGTGCGGACGTTTGTGTTCGTGTGTCTGAAGTCGAAAATATCAAATGTAATAATACAGCCTGAAAAAACAGAAGGCCGTATTTTGGATAGTATATCGACGTATTTTGGAACTAACGGTTTTGATGATACACTGAATCTTTCCTTATTCAAGAAAGAATTTCCATATAACAGACAATTGTGGTATTAGGGTCCATGAGGTTCCGGCCCATCCTCTAAAAAATGCTTATCTCATCTGAAAACTGGATGATGTCGTAAATCATATGCAGTTTTCATTACTTGATATGGATTCAAGGTAACAGAGTTCTTAACTAAAGCAGCTTAAAGTATCCAGCCTCTGCAGTGACAAAATGGCCACACTTTCTTTATGTTAGGCCCATCCCATGAAACCACCATGCTTATAAGCGTAAGGTGGCATAAAGTAGGTTACTTGCGCTTATCAGCGCTAGCAGTTGCCCTGTAGGTGGATGTAGAAGACACATATCAACTGCGAGTTGTGGTACGTCAGCTTTTGCATACGTAAAGGACAGTATCCCCTTATCCATATTCAAACGTATGGGAAAACGAGCGAACCACAGAAAACCGTAACGTGAAGCCAAGTCAACGGTGACCATGACAATTCGGAAATTCCAAAACTTAATTCAGAAATATAAATTCTCTTTACATCAGGAATTACCCGTACATGATTGAATATACAACTCATGAACGTGTTGAAGGAATTAAAAAGGGCTGCCAACATTCTCAATTCCGTTAACCTTTATCTTTGCTAACAGCTCATAATTACCGCCCTTCGAAATCGCAGATGAATATAGTGTTTAATAAGGAATGTTTGTTCGTAAAATACCAAATTGATATATTGACGAGATACTGAATGTGTTGCTTTAGATTAGAAATAAGATCAAGGTAAGAAAATTGGCAAGAAACCAAAAGATTTGGTACACCTTTGTCAAAAATATCACCGCAAAGGTGCTTTGACGTCATATTACGGTTCTACACAAGGTGACTATATCGAGCTTCATAAATAGAAGGTAAAGTCAGCGTAATGAAAGTAAATTCCATTAACTGTAACACTTAAACTGGCAGAAAAGAAGTGAGTGAAAAAGTTGAGGGCTATTTACATATATGCATAAAAGGATGCTTTTATGATACCAGAATTTCACCCTTTCACAAGGGACAATATGATGTATAAAATATAGCACATGATAAATAACGTACAACAATCATATTGATACCCAGACCTACAGGTTAGAATTGGCTCTAGAATCGTGCACTTTTCAGTTCTAAAGTAAAGCCTTGGGAATCTCTTGAAACTTTCATTTCCAATAAATAAAAAAAAAAAAAAAAAAAAAAAAAAAAAAAAATAAATAAATAAATCCATGGTCCCAAGAAAATTGAACTTTTCCAATGATGCATGAATATTAAAAAAAATTGTTGCCTTACATACAAGTCGATATTGATTTCTGTTATTTGTCGCCCATTGCAGGTTTTTGGAACACACCAGCAATCATGAGTATGCTTGTATCGTATGCTGCTATATTTATGGAATTTTTATGATATATTTTAGCTATGTACTTTATGAGGTAAAGGAAGACAAGATACAACTAATTTGAAAACAACACATATGTCATCATTTGTTTATACCCAGTGTAAACATAAATTAATCATAAACATCAACATGTTTCAAAAATAATGATTCTCATAATCCATATTTATACATTTTTTTCTTTTGTTAAACCCCTTGGTGATTTCTTGCCGTAGAATGTTCATGCACGCATTCTCGCCGTTCCATAAGTATTTATTTCGAGGGATATAATAATTATGTCATGAAATTTTATTTTTGTTACTAATTTTATTTTTGTTACTAATGAACCTCGGTAACCGATTGACCAAGGAAATTCTGGCATTCAGACTGGCGATGGCATAAGATATGGGGCATCGTGCTTAATAAGCAATTCTGTTCCTCACTAGACATCATAACAGAATTGACAAGCAGTCACAGATATCTTGTGGGCGTCACTGTCATGTTTTTCTTTCTGGTATCAATACAGAATCATCCGATACACAGATGTTGACAGTTCTGTCGTGTTGAGTGTGTTTGCATTCATGTCGGTCCTAACTAATTTGATATTTGGTTTAGATGAGGAAAACAGTCTGTTCATTAGCCATCCCGTGAAATAAAATTACGTTCTACGTAATTAAATCTTCCTCGTAAACCAATTGCACGATTTAGCAAAAACTGATATCCGTTACATTTTCGAGTAATTAAACGCGTAGGCATAGTGGCGCGACCCTGATTTTCATATTAATTACTAATAATTAAACAGATTTGTAATTCTGCATAACGGCCGACGTAATGCTTGATTTGCGAGGTGAAATTACGCGTGTGTACATGGATTGCATGAAGGTTACTCTCTGTAATTATTAGTGTTAATTGCCAGTCGACTATCATGGTAATTATCATTCAGTGGCAAATGCCGTACATGTAGGATTCATGTAAGCTTCTTAGTTGAAAAATTTATGATTTGAAAGATCCAGTTAGTTTTATATATAAATGATTTAAATGCAGTAGATAACATTTTCAAATGTTTCGACGATACTTGATCCTGTGAATGATGACTGACTCTTCACTTGCCTTTCATACAGCTGGGCGATCATTGTAGTAGTAATAATCCTACTTAAGTCAAGCATTATTTGCATTAAATTTTCGTGGACTGATTTTGGGAGATTTTAGTTTTATGTAGAGTGGAACTAATACTTTGTTTTCTATTTGGAAGGACTTGATTTGTCAGACGTTTTAACGATACCTTTACGGCATTATTATTATTATTATTATTATTATTATTATTATTATTATTATTATTATTATTATTACTCTAAACCGTACGTCAGTGGTAAGCATTGAATTAGTGCCTAGTCATCAGTCGACTGTGGTGAGTTTTAATGGCATGGACCCAGTTTTTATCAACATAAAAAAAATCACTAGAACTGGTCGGTTAAAACCCATGCTAGTTGGATCTTATAGATATAAAATATATATATATATATATATATATATATATATATATATATATATATATATATATATATATATATATATATATATATATATATATAGGCGTGTCAACCTACCGGGTCTGCGGAAATATTTATTTTTAGGATGAGAATGGATTTAGTATGAAACAGAATATTCAAAATCTTTCCATGAAGGGTATATATAGAATACCAAAATGTAGGATGCACTCTGTGAAGGTTTGGAGAGTAAAAGACAGAGAATGTTTCGTGTATAATATATATATATATATATATATATATATATATATATATATATATATATATATATATATAATATATACATTTTTATATACCTTATATATATGGTTATATATATATATATATATATATATATATATATATGTATATATATATATATATATATATATATATATATATATATATATATATATATATGTGTGTGTGTGTTATATAAATAAATAAACATATACACACACACACGCATACATGAACATAACAAGAATCAGGAAAACTGGGGAAGTTGTCTCCATCTGCAAAGTACCTCATGTAAACTATGCTGAAAATATGATTAATCAACACGGCAGGGGTTTGATTGCTTTGTTATTTTCAATTATGATTTTCTCCCTTCATATAAGGGTCAACCTATTTAGGCGGTATTGGTATCTCAGATATTCGTCTTTGATGCGTTATTAGATTGAATATCCCATTATCACGAAATATGTTTTTTATCGTGTGTAGGGTTGCTACTAGAAAAAAAACGTTTTTTTTATTTTTTGGAAAAATGGGGGATTTCGCGGAAAAAAATGATCATGAGGTAATAAACAGGCCCAAACCAATTTTTTTTTTATATGTAAACATTTATTCACATTCTATTGCTTCCTAAACTACAAAAATTGGCTAACTTTGCTTATATTATGCCTAGCGTTTGGGTAACAACGCAATTTAACACTGGAAAGAAAAGTGTGTTTGTGTGAAAAATAAAAACTTGGGAAAGTAATAAAAACTAATGTATCTCAACATCCTTCCATTGAGATTATGAGAGTTTTGGGTGCGTGACTACATTCATATCGTTACAATTTCAATATTTCACATTTGAACAACGAAATTTTCAATTATCACAACTGTATTTTTCAATCATATGTTGAAACTATGAGGTATTGGGGTCATTTATTTCAGTTTCAATGCACTTGAACAGGAAGAGAGGTATGAAATATGAGTGACCGGCAACAGTTCCTCAAAAGTATGTATGAAACAGTATGATACAAGACATACGTGTTCAGTATCAAACATGTTCAACTGAAACTTGTATCATACATGTATCAGATTCAGAGGTATGAAAACAGTTTGATTCGCAACAGTGCCTTAAAGTATGTATGGTACAACACGTCTTTAGTATCAAACAGAGAAAAGTCATCTTAAAATAGATAGAAAAAAAAAAAAAAAAAAAAAAAAAAAAAAAAAAAAAAAAAAAAAAAAAAAAAAAAAATCAATTATTCCTGTAATATAGAAGCAAGGTGTCTTAAAGAAATAACATAAGTCTATTGTAACTATTAGTATGGTCTCAAAAAATGGAGATATTGGATGCAAAAAAAAAAAGAAAATAATAAAAACACGAAAAACATGGTATTTTTTCCAGAAAAAAAAAACGCGAAATGTAAAAAACTTGTTTCTTTTTTTTTTTCCGACGATCCTAATCGTGTGATAATGAAACTTCCTAAACACCACTATATTTTGGCGTTGTTGCTGAAGTGATATAGACCGTGTGTTCTCTCTTATTAGAATGATAATTTCTCTGAATACGACTACCATAACTCTCTTGTCGATTTGACAACACGCAAGTTTATCTCTCTCTCTCTCTCTC
Organism: Macrobrachium nipponense; assembly: GCF_015104395.2. NCBI lineage: Eukaryota > Metazoa > Arthropoda > Malacostraca > Decapoda > Palaemonidae > Macrobrachium > Macrobrachium nipponense. The sequence goes on from NC_061105.1 coordinate 31,237,923, forward strand.
TCTCTCTCTCTCTCTCTCTCTCTCTCCTCTCTCTCTATATATATATATATATATTATATATATATATATATATATTTGTGTGTGTGTGAATATATTTATAATATATATATATATATATACGTGTGTGTGTGTGTGTGTGTGTGTGTAATAAAACCCTCCAAATAACGTAACTAGATAAAAAGAACAAATGATAATTGGTAGGTTTCCAAGTGAGAAATCCGCTTCTTAGGAGATCTGACTAAATTGGGAATTTAGATTAAATGACTGAATTGGAAATTAGAACTAAGTAATTCCAAGGTGTACATAAATGGACCATGTATAAGAAGACCGGTAGTGCGGACTTCTCTTGGCAAATCTGAAGCGCAGGAGAAACGCCTACTTGGCAAATGACATTGACCCCACTCTGGAAGTGAAATAATTCCAGATGAGAGTGACAATAATATAATATCTCTCTTAGACCAAGTTAATACAAGTAAAATGGCTTGCATTACGCTAATCACTTCCAACAAGGGAATGACATTACTCTAAGCATTTCTAGAAAGGGACACACTGATAAATACACTGTTGCAAGGCAAAAGAAAAGGGATTTAATTAAATTATGAAATGTGAGAGAGAGGTCTTGAGTCAGAGAAAAAGTTACACTGGGTTAGAGCTAACTTTCGAACCATGGGACGTACCGCACTTTGCTTCTTTCTGATGCTTGGCTAGAAGATTTCTCCAGGTGAGGTAGACCTTAACTATCTTGGGGCAACGTCTGTCGCAAAGGTTAAAGCTCTCCAAAAAGCAATATATACGAGTAATAATATGTTAAGTACAGTGAAAATTTTCTGTGTTATCTGTAGAGACAATTATTATATATTGATAAAATTACTGACATCCATCGTATAATGTTAGGGAGAAATCACTCAAAAATCTTTTCATAATAATAAAGCTATGCCATCTCTACCAGATCATCGATCGTTTATACAATGACGGTCAGGCATGTAAAAGTAAAAGGTCACTTCTAGATCTTTACAACTCCATCTATGTTGGAGTTTCATAGTACTACACAAAAACTTGCGATCTCCTCTCCAACTCAGGAGCAGTGACAAAGGCCCCCCTAATGAAACTGCTGGTGGCGGTGTTCTTATACTGTTCATCAGGACACGCTCCGAGGCCTCCCAGCCAATGTTTGTTGGGTCGTCATAAACGTTGATGCTGGTACCCAGGCTGGTTTCCGTGACCTTTGACGTTCCGATCACCGAGGATGTTGTTGGGGGGGGGCGGGGGGCGCTTTGAGTGCCAATGGAAGCGATTGTTGAACCATCTCCCCTCCCTACAAGAGAAATTGGATATTGAATGCAAAAGAAAGGAAGAAGATGGAAGCTGTAGAGATGTTTGCATAGTATTCACACCATAATACTCATACAAATTTCAAGAGTGAGAAATATGGAGGTAAGTATGAATGATAAAAGGCTTAATGTAGGTTACGAGAAGGATCTTGGTGGTTTGGGGTGGTTTAGTCGTGTGGAAAGAACAAAGGATTAAAGGTTAGTGAAGAGTACGCGGCTCGGAAGTGTTGCAGGGAGGTACAGTGGAAGACCCAGAAATAGATATAAATGACTGTCAACAAGGTTTAGGAAAGGTAGGGCCTCAACATACAAGAAACAAGGAGTTTTAGTGCAAGATATTGGAGAATAGTGCAGTTTGTGTGTAGGTCGATTCGATTCGTTGCTGGTAATTTCTTGTGTCTGTGTATTAAGCAGCTAGTGTAGTGAACGTTTTAAGCAGAGGATCGCCATCCGCGTTTCATCACTTAAGATTACACGTTGGAGTGATCATCGTCCTATATTATTTTAGGGATCCATCTCCAGTTGTGGAAAAAAATTATAGACAGTATAATAACCGGGGGGCGGCGCGCACACACACACACACACACACAACACACACCACACAACACAACCCCCACACACCACCACAACATAAACAATTATATATATATTATTATATATATTATATATATTATTATATATTATTATATAGATATATCTTAATATGTTCAAACATTCTCAGATTTGTTGGCCGTGATAGAAAAAGAAGAAATGCATACAAAGGAAATGCAAATTGTACATTTCTATTTCGCTTTTCCGCACACCCACCTCACCTGGTGATCTACTTCCTAGCTTCCGCCTCAAAGGGAAATAATTCCCGAAGAGACTGTTGTTTCTACCTCTGCCAACAGATGGCCATGTTATCATTTGCGCTCCTTCTGTTTGCATTTCCTCTGTCAAAGGTGGTGAATATCCAGAATAGTTGAACCAGTACCGCACTGGGGAATTGAACTGAACGACTAAACATACTACTTTGGCGTGTTCAAGGGCTGTCAATAACAATGATTGCGATGTGTTTGTTTGTCGTACCAAAGTGGGGAATAACATGAGAGGCAAGAGCTTTTTGGACTGGCATTTTGAAGTTGCTGGAAAATAGCAAAGCTTGTATCGGAAATTTTTAATCTTAATCAATCTTCGTAAAATACATTATTATTTTTCAATTGAAAACATGCCTGTTTTGAAATATACGACAGAAAACGTAGGGGCTACTGGACGAAGAGAGGGAGAAAGGAACGTACTTTTTAAGTTTTTTGTTTGTTTATATTTTTGCTTCATAACGTATCTTTATATGTAGAATCTACTGGTCATTTTTACCAGATCTACTTGAAATTGTAATAGCCACAATGCCCTCTTAACTTCTCAGATTCACTGTTCTTTTTTTTATACGCCTTTCACTATAAAGCCTTGAGCTCCAACTTCAATGAAATTGGAAGAAATCATGACCAGGTCGGCAGCAAGGTGACCTCTTCGTGATTATGGTATAGTGGGTTCGTTTCCCGCTACCGAACATCATGATTTCTTCAAATTTCATTGAAGTTGGAGCTCAAGGCTTTGTAGTGAAAGGCGTATCCAAAAAAAAGCAAAGAATTTCAGAAGTTAAGAGGGCATTGTGACTATTACAATTTCTTATGTTTATAATTGTGTTTTTAGTGTTCTTAATGTTTTTTAATTAATGAAGGACGTTATGATGTGATTGAATTATAATTTGTATGAAATAAAATTTAAGGGGTGATATCACATTAATACAGTGCATACCATACATCAAAGACCTAAGTGATTAGATTCCTTCGTCCTTATTTTCATTATATGAACAGTCGTATTGCTCCAAATAAAAAAAATTTATATGTATGTGAAAATATTTCGCTTCTGAAAAATGGGTTCACGATAACAATTACTGGTGTAAGAGTAAATTTTTTTGGAGTGTTGATGATTTAGACTAAGTTTTAGAAGTCCTTGAATTCGAAAATTAGGTGAACGAATGTCACCGTTCCATCTTCGAAGGAGCTGTAACGTCAGTATTAAGATACTCGTTAAAATCATTAGGTAATAAGCCCATATGTACATGAAAAAAACAAGTGATTACAAAATTGCAGGTCTTATTGTTTATTTATTTAATTTCCTCCCTCATCCTCTACTTCTGAACCACCAGCTCTCAGATAGAGATTGCATCCCATGTTGAATTAGGAAGCCTTATTGTATCTTAAAATTACAGTTTCTTCTGTCTTTTAGGTTAAAAGGACTTAATTTCGTTTGTGTTTGCGAAACTACTATAGATAAACTTGCCGAGTAAATAACTGTATTTATGCCATCTTTTCTGTGGAACAGACCCGAAGTCATAAGTTTGAAAAAATTGCAAATGATGATTCGGGTAAAGCCTAATACTCTTGTAGGATGCTTGCTTTCATTTCCCTTTTATTTCTTTGGCTTTGATCAACCGCCAATCTGTTATTTTGACGGATTAAAGTGAGATCTCAATCATGATCCTGTCAAAGGAGGCGAACTACTTACATCTCATCCCTGATGTGTATATATATATATATATATATATATATATATATATATATAATATATATATTATGTATGTACACGAATGAAATAACAAAAACAAATGCAGGCCAAAGGACAATCACTTGACAGTAAAAAGGTTTTATGTGTGTAATAGGGCGAAAACCTCGCAGAGTGAAAAGTAAGTTGGTAGAAGGAGAATATGAACGGAGTTACAGTAAAAGGAATGAAAGGGGTTGCAGCTAGGTGCAAAAGGGGCGCTGTAAAGAACCTTAAGCATGACCTAGAGGGAGGTCCCCTGATATTGCCATGAATTTTAATTTCGTTAATAAAACTCTGCCTTTGGGAGTTACAGTATTTTGACGTCTTGAGGCCAAGACCATGGAGAGAGTTTAGTTGACAGTTTATTATGTGTATCTTGATGCTTCTTAATTACATTGTAATTTCCTTTCTTTCAGTTTCCCCTTCAATTAATAATCAAGGTTTCTCAAGCGTTGCTGGAATAATGAAAAGATAAAACACCCTGTAATGCATTCTAAGACCTTGCGTGTGATAAGAAATAATTTGGCTCAGTTTCCAGTAATCCCATACTGTCACTTTCTAGCATAATTCCTTGGGTGCATTCTGTGTGGATAAGTTTTTGAGCTTCATTTGACAGCAGAGGACCAAATTTTTTTATTGGTAATTACGTACTTGCATACATTCGAACGTACTACCCCATCATCTTAATCAGATATCAGGTACTGACCTTCCAATAAGTAACGAAGACCCTATAGTATGACGTACTCTTAAAACATTCAAGATATCCCTCTGCACTGCTAGCAATAGTTCAAAGTAATTATATATCCAAACTAAAATGGGCTTTAAAATTTATAATTCAGTTTAAGAGATTTATCATATTATCTAAGAAGGTAAACGCACGAAACCCACCAAAAGGCGAGGGAATATATATATAATATATATAATAATATATATATATATATATATATATATATATATATATATATATATATATATATATATATATATATATATATATATAGTATTGCGTATCAGCCTCGATCTCGTTCGGTCCAAGGGTTAAAATTTGAAAATCGTCATACTGGATTATCCTCCCACAGAGGAAAGCATATTTGAAAAGTGAAAGTGGTATGTGTAGAAAAGTTAACTGATATCGAGATTTCCTTTTTTTGTGACCTTAAAGGGGTTAAACTGGTTGCTTTACCGTTTTCAGTCAGGGAATTAAATCAGTTCTCTATCTCGGCGGATGAGAGAAGATTTGAGAGTCTTTCCTGAGAAATACAGAGAGGGATTCATAGGAAGCTTGAAAGTGAGGTAGGGCGAAATAGGAGTAGGAAAAAATGTCATGTAGTTAGTAGATGCTGTCTAAGAATACATTGGAAATTAGAGAAGGAATTTGTGTTTGGGAGAACATTAGTTGTCAGCCGGTGCAAGTGATGGAGTATGGTATTCCGAATGTTTAAAATTTTATCAAATAAAAGAAGTGAAAGACGTTGGGAAATGATTTAAGGTATTTTAGATTGTCCTGAATTTAATTGTATCATGTTTTTCATTATTGCTCAGCTAATCTTACTCTAAATATCAGGTTTTTCACTCAACCTTATTAATGATAAATGTTGTATGAGAGAGAGAGAGAGAGAGAGAGAGAGAGAGAGAGAGAGAGAGAGAGAGAGATTTTCATGTTCTCGAGGATATTCAGTCAGCAGACATATTCTCTTATCTCTCGCTGCAGAGATCAAAATGTGAAGTAGTCTTTCTTTGAAAGGAATCCAGAATTCATCTGTTTCAGGTTTTCATAAGAAGTTTTTCTTCCTGAAGAAAGCGTTTCTTCCGTCTTGCTTTCGCTTCATCCACCTTTTTCTTCCTCAATGTTGGTTCGTTAAATCAAGTCTCTTCTTATTCCTGTAAGAAATGGATTGTTGTTTTTCTGCCTCGACAACCTGGGCTTAAGGTCTGTTTTGCAATTTCTTCTGGGTTAATCTGATTTCAGAGAGATGATGGAGCCCTTTCCTTTTCGGCGAGAACCCCGCCAAAAAACAGTGGCTGTTTCCAGCTAAATTGGAAAGCAGGCATCGCCACTTTGTGCCTGCCTTTTAGCCCGGCGTATTTTATAAATTTATATGTGCTTCTGTTTGTTTCAGCCCAGCTATTTCGAGATTTTTATCATTCTAACCTCCTGGAAGCTTACGTTATTATGTAATATACGTTAGCTTGAAGTGCAGATTTCGCTATTACAAATGATGATAATTTTCCTCCCTTGGTAATAAATTACAGAAAAACAACTAAAGTATGTGGTTTGTAGCACATTCTGTGCATATGATTGTTCAGTGCAGGAATTGAATGAGAAATGGGTAAAGGAAGGGAAGAATAATACTGGGAACTTGAACTGGAAGAAAGCAAAAGAATAAGGATGTAAAAGAAGATAGATTTTCAGTGAGAGGGGTTAGAAGTGCAGGAGAATAACACTACTAAGTGGTATGAGACAGACGCTGAAATGGCAAGAGAGAAACAGACTGAAATGGCAAGTAGTGCCGGAAAGGGTGTCATGTAGCAGCCTGAGGGGAGAAAGGACTCTTATTCAATTTAAAGTCTGTAATTCTACCCATAGAGAGAGAAGAGAGAGAGAGAGAGAGAGAGAGAGAGAGCCTGCCCTAGAGGAAGTGGTAAACGTGGGTCACTATCTAGATGCAGTTACCTTTGATTAAATTCCACGAAGGCTTGAAACTAGATACGAAACATGAAGTACTCCAAATATCAATATTGCAGGCATATAGAAAAGTTTTTTAGAAATTTGGGTGAACTGCTTAAAGTGACTTGTGGTCATGTAATCCTGGTTCGTGTTAACAATTGTTCACGTTTGTTCATATTCCTTAATAAAAGAATTTGTGTTCTCCGTGGCAACCAGTTGTGTGCGTTGTGATCGATCTCAGTGTTGTAACTACCCGTGTGCTCATAATCTCAGCTGATCTCTTCATTTTATTTATATCAACCTTGGTTCGAATCCTGGTCAAGGTAGACGCATTTATCGTAAGAAATTCCCATTGGGTGGAAATTATTCTCAAGGTACTGTAAAATCGATATCACTGATATAAGCGGTACTACTTAGGAAGTGCCAATAGTTTTAGGCTTTAGGACTTTCAAGCAACAGTTCCCAAGTCAGAGGGGTGAACCTCTCATGGGTAGGAAGGTTTCTCTAAATGATGGATGGACCATCATCTCTTGAAGATAACATGAGAAGGACAGTCTTCACGGGAAAGTAATGCATCATGGTAGTAAGATGTATAACATGGGTGTGCTAACCTCGTGAGAAGTGCCAGTGGTGGGGGATATAAGTATCCCAAGGTAAAGGACCAGGTATTATAGGGTTTTGATCCGAGTTAACAAATTAAGCGTAGCTTCAAGATATAGAATAAAAGGTCATGAATAGTGTGCAGATTGGTTGAGGTAGGAAGATTAGACAATCATGGTCAGTGATTGTAAAGAGAAACTGTAGAAACTAATGAAAGAGTTGGAAAAGTTTGGAATAGCAGAAAGATGAGACTAATTGTAAGAGTATGGTTATAGGCAATTAATGGTAATATGGTTGGGGAAAGAGTGGAAGCCTTTACTTCGAATAAGTATTTCTGGATACATAAACCAGATGATGTTTGGATAGAGAAGAGGAGAGTCACATTAATTCGTGGAGGGAAGGAAGCACGCTGTGTGCAGAAGATTGGAATAAGATTTAAGAAGCCAAATTGGGAATGTAGGAAGGTATTGTGCGACGACGCTTCTTTTTGGAAGGAAAGTGCTGACTGTTCGATGCATAAGAAAGGAAAAAGTTGAAGTTGTCTGTGACTTGCTTTTATAGTAGGCCGTTAGGTATAGATGAACTGAAAGGGTGGGAAATACGGTGATATGTACACATAATTGGTAACAATAGGTGAAAGGATGAATCAAAGTGTTTTGAGGTGGTTTGGTCATGTGGAGAGAATAATGCTGGACTAATAAAGTGGAAAAAGTATTAGTTTAATATGCTGGAAGCGCGAGTATGTGGGCAAGATGGAGGGGAATGACACAGTGTATGTGGTGGTGTTCGGCACACTGTTGATGGTCCTTTTGTTTACTTGTATTAGGAGGCTGATGATATGAAGGTATTTAGTACTGGAATTCAGTCAGAATTGAACAGTCATTGTATTTTTTTTCTCGTCTGAGCCACCTCATTTTTATGGCAAACGGTTAATGTCAGATGAAATTCGTATTGTGTGTATTAGACAGCAAGTTCATCCATTGATATATAAATTCATTATTAACTTCGTTTCTCCAAAGGCGTGACTTGATTTAAACAACAAGGAATCAAAACGTCGATAAGTAATGAAACAATGAAACCAATTGAAATAAGAGCGTTAGTCATGCATGTCACAGCGTGCTCTCTTGATATTGCTAACACAGATTTCGGAAAAGGAAGAATCTCTCTCTCTCTCTCTCTCTCTCTCTCTCTCTCTCTCTCTCTCTCTCTCTCTCTCTCTCTCAATGAACAGTTACGATAATTTGAGGTAATTCCTAGATCCATTTCTCTTGAACAAGAATTTGCCTAGTGTCATTTTTTAATAATATTTTTCCATATATTACAGCGTGATTATTATTGGGGGAATGGTATGTTGTTCTCCATTTGATTAGAGAAATTTTGGTTATAAGGAAGGATTTTCTAAAATGTTAAATGTACAAAGTTGAAAGTAGAGCGTGGAAGACGGTTAAAAGAATTGCCTTTACTCTGCAGCTGAATAACCAGAGTCTATTTAAATGTTTTTTTTGTTCCACTCCCATGAGAAATATATAGGATACACATTATGTTCCTTGACGTAGGATAGTTCTGTGACAAAATTGTCTAGCTCATATTCTAAATCGTCTCGTAAAAAGCCTAGCATTATCTCCAGAGTGCAGGGATTTTTTTTTCAGCATTTTCTGTAACTTTAATTTTTTCAATATTTTTGTACTGTTCAGTTAATTAAATAGGGTATAACCTATTTGCACTTGTCAAACAAATAATGATATTTTTCCCTATACAATTCCTGTTATTTTTTCACGCTTTCAAGTACCTTACTGATTTAGCTGAGAAAGAGATGTAATGATACTCATCTTAATCTGTTGATTTACTTGGACTCGCTTTGAAACTTTGTCATTTTAAATAACATCATTTAATGACAGTTAAATTTCGAGTGTGATTTTTGCCTTGAAAGCCTTGTACAGAGAAGCTGCAGTATTTGCTTTCACCAACAAATCGTCTGTTCATTTCCTAAATGGTCGAATCGCTCCTTTCATCCCAACTGCACTTCACTTCCATTTTTGGCCAAGTATTTATTTAGCGATCTGGGCGCTGAGAGTCCAGACTTCCTATTAAATCCCTGTGGAAGAAAACAAGAAGAAGGAGAAGTAGAAAACAAAGATTCAAAGAGAAGAGAATAGAGCTGCAGGCACACAGCTCTTCACAGGCTCTGTCTTCAAAGGAAATTCATGTTGAAAGGATTTGTTGGAGGTGCGTCTCTGTGCTTATTCATTCCAACAAGCTGTCACTGAGAGCAGAATTGGCAGCGTGATCTTAAATGCTCTCGTTGTACCTTTGTTGCGCGAGTTGGCAATTCAAGTAAATTATTTCGTGTCTTGTATCCTATTTTGATTTCCCAACTCGAAAGCTAAACATTTCGTTACTCTGAAGTCATCCAGAAAGAATTGGATTTAATTCATTCTCTATAAAAGTAGAAAAACTACCAGAGCAGGAAAGGAAAATATTAGTATTGAAAAGCTCTTTTTCTGGATGTGATCTCTACTTAGTATTTTAGATGTTCTGTACCTGTGTGACGCGTATTTTGGCAACAAGGTAAAAACTAACCAGCGACAGATGTTGCGACAAGTGAAGAATAGAGAAAGTGAAACGTGTGTTGAAATAATTTGCGAATAAATTCGTTGAATAGCAGTATCTGAACTATTTTTACAGAGCTTTATATTCCAACGAAAAGTAACCATTTTTAAGATAAATATGGAAATGTGTTGAATTCCAGTCGCTATTCTGCCTTACGTCTGTCTGTATGGTAATTGTTGGTATTCAGTTTTCTATTTATTGTATTTTATATTTTGGAAAATATATAATCTATTAGTATTTCTTTTCAAAAGAACATTTTTCACACTAATTTCACACTAATGTCAGTAAATTCATAAAGAAAAACGGTTAACTTATCTCTACTTGCAGATTAACTGTTATTTACGTTGGTATTAGTTTATGAATTGATACTTTAAATTTCTTATCAACATAAGACCTATGGTAAGCTGCATGATTAATCAAGAGAACTAAACTGTAGAATTGTTCTCTCTCGCTTCGGAAAATTTATAATTTATTTACTATTGCTGCCAAGTTCTCTACTATATATGTATTTGTATATAACTCCCTATACATACACATGCGCACGCATATACTATATATATGTATATATATGTGATATATATATATATTATATATATATATATATATATATATATATATACGCGTGTGTGAGTGTGTCCTTGTGTGTTGTACGTGTTTTATTCACAACTGCTGCCAAGTTCTCAATTATATATGCATTTGTATATATACATACACACACATACACGCATATATATATATATATATATATATATATATATATACATATATATATATATATAATATATATATGATATAGATATATATACACACATATGCGCGCGTGTATGTGTAATTATTTAAGGATACTTGTAATAGTTTGCCAGAACTCAGTAATAGAAAATGTTATATGGAAAGAGATAAATGGGTGGATAAAGGAAAGGAAGTAAAGAACGTTTAGGGTTACAAACCACTTCAAACTTGCGGTACTCATCAGTAGGAGGAAAAGTTCGACAGTAGAAATCCCTGGTTCAGTTGTAGAGAATCAAGAAGGAAAGGGAACAAATTGCAGATCCAGAGAAAGGATGAAAAATTTAAGCGTGCGACTCATAACTGATGTGGGTGCTGGTTGGTGGTTGGCGCGGGGGGGTAGGGGGGGGGGGGGGCTCGGCTTAGTGTCTCGGCTGCCCCTCGTTGTCCCCTTGGCGGTTCCCCTGACATGGGACCACCTTGACATGCTGAAGGGGCTCTTGAACCCATGGAATTTGTACCCAGGCTCAAGTTCAAGAGTCCTATATATCATTATGGTTTACATTGGGTCCAAAGTAGGTACATGACACTGCTATAAAAATCAGTGTGTGTGTGTGTGTGTGTGTGTGTCTGTGTGTGTGTATGTGTGCTGTGTCATGCATTGGTCATTATCCATTAACTCGGCTGTTGGCCTTAATGCAGTCTGTATGAAGTATTTGTGTAAGAACTGAAAGGAAGATTCTAAATACTGATATAATATCCAAATAAAACACTGTGCTAGTTGATATCATCACCTATTGCAAGATACAGGGCCAGTGTGGCACACAAGTGTTGGCGGTAGATAAACAGATCACTAACGTCAGTTATTAAATGAAGATGTGTACTGTTTTTTTTCTAGTACAATTGACATATTTCTTTGCTGTCTTTATAATGAACTAGCAAACTGACCCATCTACGATGGGTGATAAAATACGGGTGCAGAAGTGAAAAATATATATGTACTATTTGTTCAGCAATATTAAAATAAGGGCGATTTTTATACATACCTACTACAGAACCTCTTTGTACACAATATTATTAGTTTGTCCACAACTTAATTTCAAGTTGGCAGAGTCAGTTGCTCTGCTCATCGCCACATACAGTTGGCCATGCATGAACATGGGTGACGGCAGAAACACACCAACACGATCCAAAGTCTGACCCTGCGACTTGTTTGCACTGAATGAGAAGGCCAGGTTGATGGGAAACTGCCTGCGCCGTAACTGGAACGGAAACTGGTTGTCCGAAGGCATCAGAGGAATCCGGGGGATGAACAGACGTTTGCCAGTGTGAGGGCCCGTTGCTACATCACTGCTTCGATGACGTGGGAGTTTAG
>NC_061105.1:31250318-31309104 GCF_015104395.2 Macrobrachium nipponense
TGGACATTGCCCCTCCCTGTTTCACTCCATTTAATTCTAACTTTAATGTTGTTATACATTATTATCAGTAGTCCGATGGCTAATGGGCGTAACACCCCCGTTGATCAATATATCAAACAATTTCTCGTACGGTATCCTGTCAAAGGATTTTGAACAATCTACATAGTAATGTTGCCGATAAACTTGACCGCCGCGGCATAATACTGCACCGCCTAAATGACCATAAAAGTGCACAGCAATGTCGATAAATTTTCTTGCGTGCATAAAGAAACCACTAGACTTCAACGATCTTTTAAAGTAGTTATTAACAACATGGTTCAGCAACTTAAAAAAAGCGCTGTTTAAAGCAATTGCTCTGTAGTTCTTGGAACTAGATAAATCCTTCCTTTTATTTTTAACCAGAGGGGAGAAACCTAGAACGTTGACAATGTCACCGAGTCCATGAAGCCGCATTATTGTCTATCAGGGGATCAGGATAAAAATCATGGCTTTTCGTCCTTTCTATCTATGTTCAACTGCTTGTTTATAGCTTCGCTGACCATTCGAGCAGTAACATATATCAGATATATCGGTCTCTACCTTTCGTAGAAAACTTGATATTTTGTCTCCTTGACCTTCATTATACTGTGCTTTTTATTTATTGCTAAAGATATTACAAGCCTCCTTCCCTTTTTCTCCATCTGTTACATAAAGAGTTCAAACTAACCATACACTTAACCTACCTATTTCACTACAGAAGAATTTCGATTTCCAGCTCTCAATTTATTTGCAACCCATTCTTTTTTTATTTTGTCTGCATTTTTCTTCGTGACAGTATCTGCCTTATAATAATTAAACCTTGTCATTCGCCCGATCTGACAAACATTACCATCTAAAGGTCTTCCACAATCTTTCCACAAATTTAGCTAGAAAATCGCGTGAGTGCGGAAACTTCACATTAGTATTCCATCCGACAACTATATCTTTTGTCTCATTACTTTTTATTTTCTTTAAGGGTACAGAAGCAACAGTTGCTGACTCGAGTGATTCGGCTGTCTGGTATAAATAATTCCTGAAGTCCGATGAGTGTCGACACCAGGAAAATCAGAGCAGTGTAGTTCTTCGAATGGGAGCTTTCTGGCACTCATTTCATATAATTCTTCATAATTACCATCCAACACCTTTTTCATAATGACCTGATAAAGTTACTAGAAAGTTTTGCACATTGATACCTTATCGATTCAACTCATTCCATGAAAATCTCCCCATTTTAAAAACTTATATAAGCATTTTGCATTTCAGAAATCAGCATTCTCAGCCTGATATAATTTTAATGGACTTTTTCACAAACATAAAAAAAAGAGCAGTGAGAGGCAACGAGAAGTTTATCCTTATCCACACCAAAGCGCAATGTAAACTTTACTGCTATAATGTTAATTGAACTCAAAGACAAGCAAGAACAAGAAGAGATTGCTGTGGGCGAGTATGAGAGGAGTGATAAGACTGCAGTAGGATTAAACAGTAAAAGAAAATAAATAATAGACTGAGGTCACATCAGGTTAAGAAGAACATCGGGTAGGTAGCCTGTGGGCGTGGTGTGGGAGGGGCACCGTTAAGGGGGAATGAATGAGACCAGAGGCCCTCCCCTGTGAGAGATAGAGTAAGCTTCCCGACCTCAAGAGACGGCGTTAATCTTTCTTAGAGAAGCTGGTTCTGATGCTCCTTCCCAGAAGCTGCTGTGAGATGAATGATCCGCCCGGAAGGAAACTGACTTCACCTGTCATTCGTCTTCGAGGAAAAGAACGCGGCGTTCTTTGTTTACCAATGATGAGTCATGAGAGAGAGAGAGAGAGATAGAGAGAGAGAGAGGGTGGACTGACTTCAGAACATACAGAGAAAAAGGATTAGTAGTAATTTTTAACTTATGCTCACCTGAAATCCCATAAAATTCACCTCTGATCTCTTTTGTCTTGTTATTGGAGATGAACATTGTTAAATTTGTTATTCTAATCATTATTATGATATGATTTCCGAATATTTCATTCTATTATCAACCAGCGAATTTCTGTTGCAACATTCACTGCCAATACTATATTTTCCAATACTATAATTCCCAACAAAGATGAGGAGTCATAAAGACAACAAGGATCTCAAACGCAGTAACAATATTTCGTAGCTTGCTGTCCTGAGTTTAAGCTGTCTTATCAAAGTAAAAACTTAAAGGACACCAACATCTAGTATAAAGCCAAATTAGTCAATATGACCACGGAAAGCAATTGACTTGAAGCCCTGAAGCCAAGTCAATCAATCAACACAATGCAATTTAGTAAAATTGTCTAACAGTTGGATTTACGATTTCGCATTTCTTCCTTTTTTTTTTACCCGAAGTTTATATTTATGGTGTGTGTGTGTATGACTACATACATACAAGCAATTTCCAATTATGAAAACTTGTTTTATTTTCAAGATAGTCTTTATTGGTCGTTTTATAAATACGTCGAATCAGATGACAAGTTACGATATTAATAAACACTCATGATGAGCAACGTGAATGTTAGGAGTAAATGTAGGTCAAGCCCAGTATCATCTCTGGGTATTTGCTACCCTTAACCTAATCTGTAAAATGCTTTGTACCAACTGCGACAATAACCCTAATCCTCCATTGGTCTACCATTTACCTCTCACGAAGGACTTTTGATGGTCGAGAGTAGCATCTTTGAAAACTTGAAGTATAAGAAAGGGACGACCAAAAATGAATGTCATAACTTCAGAGAAAGCTTTTGGAAATATGAGGGTTTTGTTTATCGTTTAGTTTACAATGTTTATTTAAAAGGTTATTCTCAGACGGCAACTACAGGGAAATTTTAACGATTTTATCTCACGACTTCTTTCTTCCTTATTTTTTGTCCTTTCCCTATTTCGTCAGCTGCTTCCTATCCTCCTTACTCTTCCTAATACACTTTTTCCTTCGCTTTTCCCTCCTCTCCCCCGTCCTTCTCCAAATTTAATTTTTTCTTATAATTCTTTCTCTTCCTATAAAAAGTAAGACAAAAGACATCCTCCTCACTTTCAACTGAATAAAAATAAGCATTCCTCCTTCTCCAACATCTTTTCGTTTTCCTCTACAAGAAAAAACAAACAAAAAAAGCGTCTCCCTCAGTCTATCTGGTACGCTTTCTACACGAACATCCTCGTATTTATATTGAAAATATACCATTCCAACCGTATCTCTCTCTCTCTCTCTCTCTCTCTCTCTCTCTCTCTCCTCTCTCTCTCTGTACACATCAAAGGTTAATTCCAAAAGCAATAGGACATAAAAACCATACTCTTTGAAGGAGTCCGTGAATCGTAAAAGAACTGTTCTTCTCTCTGTCTATCATATCTTGTAAACGTATGATGATGCTTCTGCATATAATCATGAGCGTATACTATATACATACACAAACACACACACACACACACACACACACACATATATATATATATATATATATATATATATATATATCTTTAGATATATATGTTATGATATATTTATGTATGTATATTTATATATATATAACATATATAATATATATATATATAATGTATATCTATATATATATATATCAGCAATAGAAGAGTTCCGTGGAAATCGGAGACGAATAATAAATATTAAAACCAGGGCTTGAATGAAGAGCATCTTTATTTGCGACTAGTTTCGGAGATTTACTTTCCTCCGTCATCGGGCAATCTATAATGAAATATTATTTACAATTAAAATCAATGACGTAATATAAGTTACATTAAAACATAGCAAAATAAGATAAAATTACATAATTACTATAAGTTACATTAAAATTAACGAAGCAAAATAAAATATAAAAATACACACAATTACAAGACATAATAACCTAAACTCACAGCAAAATCTTAAAATATAGAGGAATACATTGTTTGTTGTCAAAGAGAGCAGAAAAATTCTAAAAATCTAAAAACACAGCAATTCAACAGACCTTTCATTATTACAAAGAGAAGGTTTATCTCTTATGGTAGATAGAGACTCAACCACTCCGAGCTCCATTGCGTTGGTTCTGCAAGTAAGGACTGAAGGAATCTACATTGATAGGATGGTCATATTCTTCAGAGTGTTGACGAATGGCACTAAATGGTGGTTTGCTTAATGGCCTATTTGTCCTAACAGATCTTCCGAGATGTTCGAAGATGCGAACCCTGAACTGTCGTTTAGATTTTTCCAATGTACATGCACTACAGCAATGACACTTATACTTATACACAATAGCTGACTGCAGTTCAGTTGGTATCACATCCTTGAACCTGAAGAATTTTGTAATGTAGATTAGGCTTAAATATTACTCGAATGTTTACTTGTGGGTAGAATTCATGCAAAAAAAAAAGTTTGGTTACTCTTTTTTAACATTAAAGGACCTATTTCCAAGAAACGTGATGGGAAAATAACATAACTGCTCTGTTGGACAGTGACAGTTGTAAGGTTTTGGAAGTAATAAGTTTTAGAAGCTTACCTTTCCTATATACGTATCAGTAAAACTTTTGCTAAAACCGTTCAAAAATAAGCACTGCTTGATGAAATTAAACTCTAGGTTCATATTAACATAATTTGAACATATATTAAAAGCCCTCGATGTTAAGGTCGTAATCAAATTTCTCTTGAACTGAACAGGAATAAATGAGGACATTTTGGTGGTCAAACCGTGAAAGTCGGTTTCCTATAAACAGATGTGATAAATCCGTTTTTTCACTGTGGCTGATTAGTATATCAAGAAAGGCCAGCTTTCCTTCTGCCTCGGTTTCTGAAGTGAATTCGATATTGCTGTCTCTTTGAGTTCAAATATTCTAAAAACAGTGAAATGTGGTTACTAGATCTAAAGATTAAGAATGTGTCATCGACATATCGCCTGTACATCATAGGTTTGAAATCTTCGGGACATTCATTCAACCACTCCTCCTCATAATGAGCTAGGAAAGCATTGGCTAGTGTTGGTCCTAATGGGTTACCCATTGCTACGCCGTCCTACCTGTTTATATACCTCCTTGTTTTTAAACAAAATAAAAAAGCAATCACTTACAGCTAGTGGATAAACAACAAATGATGAAACTGTTGTTTAGAAAACTTTTCAATTTTATCGGCATCTTTAAACAAATCGTCAACACATATGTCAATTGTTTCCTTTAAGGGTATGTTAGTAAACAAAGATTTAATGTCAAAACTGGCCATTACACATTGCTCATAATTCACTTCACAAACTTCTTTTACAAAAGTAAACGAGTCCTTTACACTGTACTGGTTGGAGGTGATCGGTGTTAGAATAGGTACCAGAAATTTTGCTAACTTGTAATTAAATGTACCAATAGCAGACATTATTGGTCTTAAAGGACAATCTTCTTTATGCACCTTAGGTAAACCGTATAATAAAAAATACCTGGTTTTGAGCCTGATGTGAAAAGTCTGGAATACAGAGAATCATCAACAACACCTTCAGCTTTCAATTTTCTTAAAAAACCTGTTTATCTTCTCTTCCTTGTTTAGAAATAGTTAAAGAATATTATCTTTAACAGATTGGAATTTGGTATGATCACCCAATACATTAAGCATTTTAGAAATATAATCATCCTTGTTCATTAAAACTACCCCATTATTTCCTTTATCTGGCTTCAAACTACCACAGATCTATCGTTAGCCAAATTCTTCAAAACTTCGTTTTCTTCCTTAGAAATATTATGTACAAAAGAATTTCTATCCTTTCATAAAAGAAGAAAATGCTAGATGTTTCAGTGAGCACTTGAAAAACTCAAAACCCTTATTATCTCTATCATAGAAGAATGGTTAAGTATGCCTTTGAAAAACATTTCAAATGTGCAAAAATGGTCAATAAAATCAGGTTTACAGAAAGATAAAACATAATTCAAACCTTTACATAAAATCTTTTTCTCAATATCGGAGAGAATTCTACTCGAGTAATTAAAAATAACTTTATCATATGGAACACCATATCACAGTGAAACCTAATTTTCGGAGTTTATTACTTTGCACAAATTTAACACGACTTATCTTCGAAGAGTTACATTTATCAACGAGATTCAAAAGATGGTTGAAATCTATCCAGACACCGAATTCTTCAGCTGCGTAGTTAAAGAGTCCTTTTTGATAACACAACAATCCAAACTACGTCGTTTGGCTGCTAGCTCTCTTACTAAGAACTGGCGTTGGCAGTTACGGTAAAGGCGAGTATGATGCAGATGACGGTCGTATAGTTTAAAATGCAGGAAACTAGGCGTAAGATTTTGCTGCTGACATGATGATAAAAAAAGTCGATATCGCATTTGATCTTCCTGAGTTTGTAGTCAAATCGTTCTAACGATCTATACAAATGTAGCACTGGAAATCCATAACGACGAACTAATATATCAGCAATAGAAGAGTTCCGTGGAAATCGGAGACGAATAATAAATATTAAATCAGGGCTTGAATGAAGAGCATCTTTATTTGCGACTAGTTTCGGAGATTTACTTTCCTCCGTCATCGGGCAATCTATAATGAAATATTATTTACAATTAAAATCAATGACGTAATATAAGTTACATTAAAACATAGCAAAATAAGATAAAATTACATAATTACTTACTACTAAGTTTACATTAAAATTAACGAAGCAAAATAAAATATAAAAATACACAATTACAAGACATAATAACCTAAACTCACAGCAAAATCTTAAAATATAGAGGAATACATTGTTTGTTGTCAAAGAGAGCAGAAAAATTCTAAAAATCTAAAAACACAGCAATTCAACAGACCTTTCATTATTACAAAGAGAAGGTTTATCTCTTATGGTATATAGAGACTCAACCACTCCGAGCTCCATTGCGTTGGTTCTGCAAGTAAGGACTGAGAAGGAATCTACATTGATAGGATGGTCATATTCTTCAGAGTGTTGACGAATGGCACTAAATGTGGTTTGCTTAATGGCCTATTTGTCCTAACAGATCTTCCGAGATGTTCGAAGATGCGAACCCTGAACTGTCGTTTAGATTTTCCAATGTACATTGCACTACAGCAATGACACTTATACTTATACACAATAGCTGACTGCAGTTCAGTTGGTATCACATCCTTGAACCTGAAGAATTTTTGTAATGTAGATTTAGGCTTAAATATTACTCGAATGTTTACTTGTGGGTAGAATTCATGCAAAAGTTTGGTTACTCTTTTTTTAACATTAAAGGACCTATTTCCAAGAAACGTGATGGGAAAATACATAACTGCTCTGTTGACAGTGACAGTTGTAGGTTTTGGAAGTAATAATTTTTGATTTTAATTGTAAATAATATTTCATTATAGATTGCCCGATGACGGAGGAAAGTAAATCTCCGAAACTAGTCGCAAATAAAGATGCTCTTCATTCAAGCCCTGGTTTTAATATTTATTATTCGTCTCCGATTTCCACGGAACTCTTCTATTGCTGATATATTAGTTCGTCGTTATGGATTTCCAGTGCTACATTTGTATAGATCGTTAGAACGATTTGACTACAAACTCAGGAAGATCAAATGCGATATCGACTTTTTATCATCATGTCAGCAGCAAAATCTTACGCCTAGTTTCCTGCATTTTAAACTATACGACCGTCATCTGCATCATACTCGCCTTTACCGTAACTGCCAACGCCAGTTCTTAGTAAGAGAGCTAGCAGCCAAACGACGTAGTTTGGATTGTTGTGTTATCAAAAAGGACTCTTTAACTACGCAGCTGAAGAATTCGGTGTCTTGGATAGATTTCAACCATCTTTTGAATCTCGTTGATAAATGTAACTCTTCGAAGATAAGTCGTGTTAAATTTGTGCAAAGTAATAAACTCCGAAAATTAGGTTTCACTGATGATCAATGGTGTTCCATATGATAAAGTTATTTTTAATTACTCGAGTAGAATTCTCTCCGATATTGAGAAAAAGATTTATGTAAAGGTTTGAATTATGTTTTATCTTTCTGTAAACCTGATTTTATTGACCATTTTGCACATTGAAATGTTTTTTCAAAGGCAATACTTAACCATTCCTTCTATGATAGAGATAATAAGGGTTGAGTTTTTCAAGTGCTCACTGAAACATCTAGCATTTTCTTCTTTTTATGAAAGGGATAGAAATTCTTTTGTACATAATATTTCTAAGAAGAAAACGAAGTTTTGAAGAATTTGGCTAACGATAGATCTGTGGTAGTTTTGAAGCCAGATAAAGGTAATGGGGTAGTTTTAATGAACAAGGATGATTATATTTCTAAAATGCTTAATGTATTGGGTGTATCATACCAATTCCAATCTGTTAAAGATAATATTCTTTTAACTATTCTAAACAAGGAAGAGAAGATAAACAGGTTTTTTAAGAAAATTGAAAAAGCTGAAGGTGTTGTTGATGATTCTCTGTATTCCAGACTTTTCACATCAGGCTCAAAACCAGGTATTTTATACGGTTTACCTAAGGTGCATAAAGAAGATTGTCCTTTAGACCAATAATGTCTGCTATTGGTACATTTAATTACAAGTTAGCAAATTTCTGGTACCTATTCTAACACCGATCACCTCCAACCAGTACAGTGTAAAGGACTCGTTTACTTTTGTAAAAGAAGTTTGTGAAGTGAATTATGAGCAATGTGTAATGGCCAGTTTTGACATTAAATCTTTGTTTACTAACATACCCTTAAAGGAAACAATTGACATATGTGTTGACGATTTGTTTAAAGATGCCGATAAAATTGAAAAGTTTTCTAAACAACAGTTTCATCAGTGTTATCACTAGCTGTAAGTGATTGCTTTTTTATGTTTAACAAGGAGGTATATAAACAGGTAGACGGCGTAGCAATGGGTAACCATTAGGACCAACACTAGCCAATGCTTTCCTAGCTCATTATGAGGAGGAATGGTTGAATGAATGTCCCGAAGATTTCAAACCTATGATGTACAGGCGATATGTCGATGACACATTCTTAATCTTTAGATCTAGTAACCACATTTCACTGTTTTTAGAATATTTGAACTCAAAGCACAGCAATATCGAATTCACTTCAGAAACCGAGGCAGAAGGAAGCTGGCCTTTCTTGATATACTAATCAGCCACAGTGAAAAAACGGATTTATCACATCTGTTTATAGGAAACCGACTTTCACGGGTTTGACCACCAAAATGTCCTCATTTATTCCTGTTTCAGTTCAAGAGAAATTGATTACGACCTTAACATCGAGGGCTTTTAATATATGTTCAAATTATGTTAATATGAACCTAGAGTTTTAATTTCATCAAGCAGTGCTTATTTTTGAACGGTTTTTAGCAAAAGTTTTACTGATACGTATATAGGAGGAGCTTCCACAAAAATTATTACTTCAAAACCTACAACTGTCACTGTCAACAGAGCAGTTATGTATTTTCCCATCACGTTTCTTGGAAATAGGTCCTTTAATGTTAAAAAAAGAGTAACCAAACTTTTGCATGAATTCTACCCACAAGTAAACATTCGAGTAATATTTAAGCCTAAATCTACATTACAAAAATTCTTCAGGTTCAAGGATGTGATACCAACTGAACTGCAGTCAGCTATTGTGTATAAGTATAAGTGTCATTGCTGTAGTGCAATGTACATTGGAAATCTAAACGACAGTTCAGGGTTCGCATCTTCGAACATCTCGGAAGATCTGTTAGGACAAATAGGCCATTAAGCAAACCACCATTTAGTGCCATTCGTCACACTCTGAAGAATATGACCATCCTATCAATGTAGATTCCTTCTCAGTCCTTACTTGCAGAACCAACGCAATGGAGCTCGGAGTGGTTGAGTCTCTATATACCATAAGAGATAAACCTTCTCTTTGTAATAATGAAAGGTCTGTTGAATTGCTGTGTTTTTTAGATTTTTAGAATTTTTCTGCTCTCTTTGACAACAAACAATGTATTCCTCTATATTTTAAGATTTTGCTGTGAGTTTAGGTTATTATGTCTTGTAATTGTGTATTTTTTATATTTTATTTTGCTTCGTTAATTTTAATGTAACTTATAGTAATTATGTAATTTTATCTTATTTTGCTATGTTTTAATGTAACTTATATTACGTCATTGATTTTAATTGTAAATAATATTTCATTATAGATTGCCCGATGACGGAGGAAAGTAAATCTCCGAAACTAGTCGCAAATAAAGATGCTCTTCATTCAAGCCCTGGTTTTAATATTTATTATATATATATATATATATCTATATACTACACGCAAATATATATAGATAATATATAAATAAATATAGCATATAACATATTCTTTAAACGATGCTGTTTTATGGGTCAAAATATCTGCTGTGAGCTGCTAAGTCGAATTATTTTATCAGTCTGCATGTACAGAAACTTCAAAATCCTATTTCTTGCAATCTGCACAAGACGAATAAAAAGCACAATTCCTTTGTTTACCAGACCACTCGTCAAGAAGTCAATAGCACAAGTCAGTATCTTTAAAGCAGTATATCTGACAGAAGAAGGGCAAATGCCCCGAACATCTCGATGAGAAATCAAATCACCAAAAGAATCAGGGTCAAGGTATATTTTACCAGATGAGGCTCATCGTGATTCCAGTACATTTGTTGCTACGCTATCAACAGAGCTAACGTTCTTCGGCGGTTTATATTTTGGACAAATGAACATGGTGGTCGTTGCTCCGCTGAAAATAAATATCCTTTGTTACTTAAATAAGTGGAAAGCAATGTCTTGGTGTGGGGGAATCAAACTGCATTGGTATACGTGTCATCCCTAAAGCACATGTGCACCAAAATCTACGAGCACTCAGCTCGACATCATGAACTGAAAATGATCAGCGCTGATATAAATAAAATAAATTTGGATATGAGAAATCCCAATAAGTCAAAATATGGGGAAATAACGCAATTTCTCCAATATTCCGATTTATATGATAATACACTAATCCTTCATAACTTGACTTACGAAATATGACGGGCCGTTATGCAAAATTGTTGAAAACTGCTGTCCATCAGTGAAGGTAATGATGCTATATATATATAGTATATGTATATATATATATATATATATATATATATATATATATATATATATATATATATATATTGTGCTTATATGTATGGAGCTGAGTGGATTAAGCGTTGCCCCACTCGTTCAGTTATCGATGGTTCGAATCCCCAAAGTAAGAGGTAGTGTTAAAACACACACACACACACACACACACACACACACATATATATATATATATATATATATATATATCTAATTAATTAATATATATATATATATATATATATATATATAGATATATATATATATATAGTTCTATTATATATATAATTTCATCTCCAAGTTATGCATCCTTAATGCACCTTCAACTGGTGGGTCATGAAGTCCCCACCTTACAGGAAAACCTATTTATGAGAAACACTGAACATGAAGATTCCTTTGGCCATCTAATATTTTTAACAGTACAAAATACCGCAATAAGTATTGTTTTTCATTAGAATTGGATCCTCGAATTTTCTGGCAAACTTCAAGAATCCTGTCAAAGGACAGTTTTATCATTTTGATAGCAATACATGTCATTTAACACTCTCAAAGGCAAAACCTATAAATAGAGCTAACTGACCCACGCGAACTTTCCGTAAGAATTTTTTTTCTCAAAACAAAAACATATATCTGGATGAATATTTTTTTTTTATCAAAATGGTTCTTTCGGATTATGCTGTTCTGGTCAAACATTAAATTTCTGCTTTGAGTCCCGCTTCAATGTTCAGGATTGCTCTGAGAAAAAAAATTAATTTACTGGGTAATTATTAAAACTGAGGCTGCTTGCGAGCAGGAAAGTCGAGTTCGATTCTCCATAAATGAGTCTTTTTATTTTGTATTTTGTTGTATTAAAAATCTGTCGTTTTCTCTCTCCCCCCTAAAAATCTGTCGCCACCCCCCCCCCCCCCCCCCCCGCAAAAAAAAAAGGCTCTTAACTTTATTCTCTCCTGCTAACATTAAATGATGTGTTCAATCATTATCTCCCAAGGATATCTAAACCCTTATTCTGAAAAAGAGAAGTGGCCATTTATTTGTGAAAATTGTATCTTATTTTAATTCCGAACGGGTAAAATAACATTATCTCTGGAAATAGAGAGCAAACTTGATTCTGAAAGGGCTGTATCTACAAATGCTGAAAGGGGTTGACACAGCATATTCTGAAAGGGTTTGATGCACAAATAATCCTGGCCTCATCGTGGCAACGAATTCATCTCTTGCCTTAAACGGTTCTGCGAATGATCATAAACTGTTGCATTAAATTTAATGGCCTCTGTTCTTCTGCTTCCTCTTCACTTTACCATCAATATTCACGGATAATCTGCGCTGGAGAGAACAGGCTTCGGTTTGAATGTTCGCAAATGCTAGTCACTAGGGAGTGGCTGTTTAATGATTCAGTAGCTTTGAACTTCTACAATATTAGTTCCGTTTATAGCGACCTTGCTGCGAAGTTGAACTGAAGATATACAGCAATAGATGTTGTAACTATGTGTGTTTTCTTAAGTAAGTATAGATTTCCTGCAGCTTCATGACCAGGCATTTTGCAACAGAATACGCAATGTTTCATGCTGAGGAATTTTCTTGCAAAGATTTCAATTGCATAGTCAGTGATGAAGTCAAGGCCTCGCTGTCAACAGATTCAACGTTTCTTTGCTTACATTTCGTTATTTCGTTTTTCCCTTGTATCACAGTGGTGCGGCTCTCGAAAAGCAAAATTGATTTCAAGTTCTGATTTAGTGCTAATAACGAAAAGGTCTTTCCGAAGACAGACCTGCCCCAGGACTCAATCTTCCATGCGACGTCTCGCATTCTTATGCAAAAAAGTGACAGGTTTTCTCATTGAGTGGCCCAAATATAATAAGATCTAACCAACGGAAAACAAAGCATTATTTAAATCACGAAAACGTCAGTATTAACGAAATCGATTACGAATATCGGCCATCTATTTCTTTTAGAGGATTATGAACTGATGATGACATTTCGGGATGTAAATATTTTGACATGCTTTCCTCTTTTTTTTCAAGAGTAATGGGACTTATTTCTCAATATACGGAAAACATTTGAATTAATCTCTGATCGACTGATATCAAGGGAAAATATGATTATGCTGTATTTTAGCATATAAATAACTTTTACAGATACGTTACCATAACAACTTCTGAGAGAGAGAGAGAGAGAGAGAGAGAGAGAGAGAGAGAGAGAGAGAGAGAGAGAAACTTGATACTATGGGCAGAAAAGTTTCGGAATAGAAAACAGAAGTCTGCAAGACGACTCGTAAAAGACGCGGCTCTGCAACAGAGGCGTCAAAAGCGAAGAGGCAAAATCTCAGCGTGTGTTCTGACGTTGTCCTCCTCCCATCTTGCGTGAGGGCTTCGTCAGAGATAAAAGACAAGATCTGGACTCACTTTGAGAGCAAATACAGACCCGATTTGATTTTGGATTCAGTATCAAAGGAGATATTCTCTTTCAGCTTGGAAGGGAACTGCTGGACACGAGATCTCTTCCCCCCCACCCTTTATGTCGTTCCCTTTCTGTATAATACACATTACAATTTGATTTGTTATGATAAGAGGTATTACTTTTCACCTCTTTTATGTACTTTTAATGTTTAGTAGCCGGCTAAAGAGATTATCCGTATTCTCTCTCTCTCTCTCTCTCTCTCTCTCTCTCTCCTGACTCCCCAGTTTTTTTTCATGAAATGCAAGCACCAATGGAATGTAAAAGACTCCGGATTCCATCCGTGTCTGTCAGCAGATGCAGATCTCATTATGCATAAAACTAATACCAAGATCTCTCAAAGGAGCTGAAGGAATTGGCAAACTTCTGAGAGCGTCCAAAATTTTACCAGAACGAACGAAGGTAAGAATGCAAACTGTTAATCCATACAGAAATTTCATGAATTTCAGCCACGCTAAGTAGGTATACAATTCTTTAATGTATACCTACACAGCCTGCAATGGTACCATATACAAATTGTGAAATAGATCTAAACCTACTGTTTTTTTCTTTTGAACTCTGGGAATTCAGTTTCTCCTGAGCGGAGTGACTTGAGTCTCACTTCAAGAGTGCATGAATCTCATATCAAGCGTGACATGAGTCTCTCATCATAGATTACGTGTTGCTTGTCTTTTTATTCCACTTTCTCTTATCAGTTTTTCTCTCTTATTTCTGTTTCGAAGCTTATTCTTTCCTGTCATTGAATATATATCGTTAAGGAAAGATTTCATGAAAAATGTCCACAGTTTCCTAAAAAGTGCTCTACAAGTATTAAGAGACAATAGATGTCAAGTACTTTTTTTTATTTACTTATTTCTCTGAGATTTTTTGTAGAGGAATATTTTGTTTCCTCATTGGGATCAATTTTCTTCATTTTTGAGCATGCACGATGAATAAAAATTCCAAAATTTACTGTTAACTGTTCTTTATTCAGATATATGTATATATGTATATGTATATATATATATATATATATTATATATATATATATATATATATATATATATATATATATATATATATATAAGCCCCGACGATAAGTGAATAAACAACACACGCGAAAGCGCATGGCACTGAACTTCTGCCAGTCACTTTCCTGTGGTATTCGCTTATATAATGAAATCGCGTGCATCTATTGTGATTTTTTTATAGCATATATATATATATATATATATATATATATATATATATATATTATATATATATATATATATACACATTTCTTGTTGCAAAACATAGTAAATTAAAAATACCTATATTTACAGAGCTTATAGCTTTTTCCAACTACTGTGGACTTGATCACTAAAATGAGGCATAACATACAATTCAGGAAACCAAAAGAAAAACATTGCAGAATGTAAAACTGTTTAAACAGGTTCTTGGTCCCTTGTCAATTCTATAATTCTTCTAGGCCTTCTTGGCGGAAGACACCTGAGTCTTCAATAGTCAATTGGCTGAAGGAACAGGCTCTTCCGCTAAAGAGCCCAAAGGTGATTTACTTCGAAATTATGACTTAGATCCATCTGACTAGGTATATTACTAAAATTACGAATACTTGCACATTTGCAAATTTCTTCACTTACTCGTATAATATTATTTTCAACAATGCCCAAGTTTCCATCAAATGTATTATTTAACGAAAATTAAGGCGCCTTCAATCGTGGCCACCGAGCTTCAATGCACCTTCTGGCGGATCTGTCCAAGCACTTACATACAACTTGACCATTTTTCAAATTTATTCTTTGATTCCTTTCCCAGGCGTGTTCATTTTTGCGTTTACCAAACGACCGATCACTTTCACAGGTATAGCAAGAATCATAATCTAAGCAGCCAATAACATAAACACCAGAATCTTTGGAAAATTTTACAGGGTTGTTTTTTAATGATTTTTCTCCCAACTGTGATAGGGTACTTGAATACAATATTGTCCCCGTGTTTCTTTATATTTAATTTCTTAGAAATATTTCTAAGCTCGCTGTTGAAAGGGAGTGAAAGTGACATTTGAAATAACGGCTGTTCAGGTCTTTCCCTTGAATAATAATGCATCTTCCTAGCTCCAGAGAGGCAATATGTTTAGAAAGAATTGGGCGTAACAATTTCTGGAAAATTTAAACAATAAAGTTTAACTATCAAAAACCATGAATCACGATATGGATAATTTAATATTCATTTTCAAATATTCCGCGTAAAGTGTGTCACTGAATCAACTGAATGAAATATGAATGCAACATTACAAACATTCTGTATACAATGCCTCTTTCTCGCTCACTCATAAGGTTCGCATGATGTAGTGACAATGGTATTCGTGTTACTACATCACCTGACTGAAACATGAACGCGTTCTGTGATGCTTGCTATATGTATTTGTATTTACACGTAGTGATGGTAGTGAACGAGTCGTTCGCCTCATGGATCATTTATAAGACATAAGGCCCCCCTCAAAAAAAGGGGAAAAAAATTGTCTCGTATAGGCACTTGTTTTGTTGACATGCTTCATATGTCCACTATTTGTGGATCTATATTCAATTTTGTCGTGGGAAAGCATACGACTATGGCGAAAGAATCCAATATGCCAAAATGTATATCCCTTCTCTTCAGACCAAATGCCCTTTGAATGACGAAATGATACTAGAGAGCCATATGTACAAGTGGAATGTGGCTGCACCACTCCTACGTATTAATCTGAGCCAACGATTTACCAAAATGTTCACAGACACAAACCATGTACCGGAGGATGCTGGTCTTGCAAGTATCAAACCATGCGGTGATGAAAGTGGTGATGCAATTGTGAAACTAGAGGGCAACGAACAGGGTGACAGTGAAGATGATCATTTGTGTTATAGGCCAAGTTCCATCTGACTTTTGAAAACAAAGCTAAATTTCTATCATCAAACGGAAATGAACACAGAGACCTAAAACAATTATCACTACGTGAGAGTACAGTCAGATAACTTACCTCAGGTACAATCTGTTGTCATGATCTTTTGACCTCATGACTTACGTGATCTGAAAAAAATAAAATAAGAAAAATATGATTATGGTCATCAAACACAATTTGTATGAGTCCATAATGCCTAATTGTGATGTGACGTGATTATTTTCCATCTCTCACTAGTCTTTGGAATGCTATCCCTTCATGTACAATTCCCTGTTACTCATTCTTTCACTTTTTCTGTTTCTACAGTGCTTCCCTTCCTTAAAATGAGATCAATCTCTCTAAAACTGTTTGCACAGCATTAGTAATATAAGAAAAATGGAAGCGGTAAATAGGAAGTTAAAGAAGTGGTAAAAAAAGGATGAATGGATACTCGTCAATAGATTGGAGGGAAATAGGATGGTGAAAATAATACATAATTCGGGAGTACTAAGGAGGAGATGAAGAGCCCAGAAAGTGCTAGGTAAATGGGGTGAAAGAGTCATGGGCAACGAAGGTCCTTAAAATCAAGGAAGCATCAAAATCAAGAGAATGGCCAAAGACGCAATGTGTTCGACGAACTGCTGGTAAGCCTTCTGGCTAGGCGAACGAAGTTGCTGACGTGAATGGTTACAGCTTAGGGAGTGCATGCGGCAGCTACTGTTGCCAAATCCCTATTACGGTAAATGGCTGGCTGCGGAAGAGTAGATATATTCATTAACATTAGACGGTTTCGAAATCCCAATAAGGATGGTCTCTCTCTCTCTCTCTCTCTCTCTCTGCAGGAAATTCCTTAACTTTAACAATTTCATGGACTCACAGAGGGCTTATCAGCAGAGAGTAGAACCACTTCCCTAAAAACACACGCACCGTGTCAGTCACCATCTATCTTGCTACTGCTCAGATATCCACGCCTTTCTTTTTCTGTATCTCCTCATGTCATCTACACAACAATTAGTAATCACTCTCCTCCCTCCTATTATTACTGAATTACACACAATCTTCATCAAGCTAAAAGCCTACATTTTTCTCCGTATTAGGGCCTTCCTCAAAAAAAAAAAAAAAAAAAAAAAACTGCTAATGAAAATTCGGTTTCCACATTGTAAAGTACCTAAATGAAAATTGTTTTTTAACAGTAAAGTATCTAAAAACTACACACTAAGCTATTTCCGCATTTTGTGTAGTTCTCTTGTTTTCACAGTTTCCGCTGACAATTGCCTTCAAATTGCTTAATAAAAAAAAAATTATTTTGTGAAGCATTTTAAACAGCTTTAAATATAGGTTTTGTACTTTGGTTTAAAGATGGAATTCGTTGAATGTGATGTAAGACCAGTTAATTGTTGCATGAAGTCTAGTATATTTATGTAAAACAGAAAGGTTTGGCAAATACTTTATATCCTACGAATGCTAACGCGGAGGGCTAAACTACGTGTGAAAGGACTAAGTGCAACGAAGTGAAATAATTATCGAGAGACTACCTAATTACATCAATATTAATGATCCAGATACGCCACAGTGCGAAGCTATAAAAGTATTTCAAAGAAATATAAGAAAAGTGCAGGGAAACAAATGTAAGCAAGTAACAAATCACATCAATTGCCAAGAAAGTGACCATTTCTGGCTGTTGTTAAACGTAATCAAAGGAATCTCAGTAATGAATTATGAAATAATTTTTCATTATCGCCATTACGGCAGGAAGTCTCTACCTCCTGGAAAGGCAAGTGAAATGTTAGAGAGGGATTCCTGGAAGAGTGAACGGAGATTTCCCATGGGACACGAAAATAAACTGAAAACCCTAAATTGTCAAAGTAGCTAAAGTAAATAAGAAGATAGAAGGCCAAAAATGTGGAGACAACACAACACTCTGATGTTGAAAGCTGGAAGGAGAGAATGATAATGAAAATTAAATGCGTTTGGCAGAAACTCAAAATCATAAAAAGAAAATATGGCTGAATTGTAAGAAATTAAGATATGCAGTCTGTAAAAAGCAATATTGCTGGACTCATATAAAGAAAAACAAACACAAATTTTAATACACAATGCCCCAAAAGTTAGGTATACCTTAGTTTAACCAGACCACCGAGCTGATTAACAGCAATGAGGAACTTGCACAATGCCCTAAAAGACATAGGCAGGTTATGAAACCAAAGGTGGAAAGTGAAGATTACAACAAAACTCTAAAAATTATAATATATATATATATATACATATATAAATATATATGTATATATATGTAAATATATAAATTATAATATATATATACATATATAAATATATATATATATATATATATAACATATATACATATATACATATATACATATATACATATATACATATACGTATTATTACGATCTCGACTCTTGAGATCGACAGGTTCTTAAAAATAATAAACAATTGGGCTGTAATGACTGACGACAGGTGACAACCAAAGGAGGGAGAAGCATAACAAAGTCAAAAAGTTACCTTAAAATTAATTTATTATACAAAATATACAAAATATACAAGTGAGTCAGGTCCAGTGATAAACAAAATAAACATAGACAATGAATGAAATAATAAAGGCAGCAACAGTAATAACCCAATTAAGTGATTCTTGTACAATTCAACAAACAATTTCATAAGCAGCATAACTAATATAACAAAAGCAACATCATATATACAAAAGGACCACGGTATAAATGAAAAAGCAGTGCAGTACATAAATACATATACAAAATCAGGCAGCTTAATAAATAATTAAAATTAACACTGAAGCGGCATAATGATACTCAAGAGCAAAACGGGGAACACTTCCTCAAACAATGAGGACAACAGTCCAATGCCGGACGATCAAGATAGAGCCGATACGACAACCACCTCGTCCTTGGAGACAATATGGACATCCTCCTCGAATGCTGGACGATCAAGACAGAGTTGATACAACAACCATCTCGTCCTCAGATACGGTATGGAGGTCCTCCTCGATCACTGGACGTTCACGACAGGGTTGATGCAACCACCAACTCGTCCTCAGATTCTCTCCGCTGCTCTGCTGCCAAGACTCTGCCTCTCTGAACCTGACTGGTTGTTCTGCCCTCCAGAACCTGACTGGTCGTTCTGCCCTCCAGAACCTGACTGACGAAGTTTGACGCCATCCAACAGACGTCAACTCGCCAGCAATTAAAAAACAAAAACAAAGGAGGCAACAATCCACCAAGGGAACAATCGGCAAACGATTGTTCCTAACACGTATATATATATATATATAGATATATTATATATATGTACTATATATATAATCTTACAGGTATGAATTGATGTGTTAGTGAATTACATATTGTGTCAGCTGCTCTTGCTTGGAGACAGGGTGAGCTTTAGAGGCAGCCTTCTTGAATGAAGGAATCTGATGCGTCTGCATTTTTAAGCTGGTGGCTATCCGTACTGTTGCCAGGGGCAGTTTTGAGGCGTGGTGGGCATGTACATTAGTTTGTACAGATGTCACAGGTCTGACCGATCGAGGCACTTGAGGGAAAGACACATTCCTTTGTGATAGGAAGAAAGACGGTTGAGCGAACGCCAAGTGTCGGGAGAAAACCCCCATCTCAAGGTGTGGCACATATTTCAAATGACTTAGAAACAGTTGCCTTTGAAAAGAGAGAAGTGTGAAATGTATCTCTTTACTTAATATTGCCTTTGAAAAGAGAAATGTGAAATGTATCTCTTTACTTGATATTGTGTTATATATCTTTATTACAGATGGGCTCTATTCCATGATACTAGAGACGGGATTCTCTAACTTGACCTAATACAATGTAACAATTGACATTTTGAGTCTGGGAGTGAATACTTAGCCAGGAGAGGGGAATGGTAACTTATTAGTTTTATCTTTGTGGTGCAGAGTTGGGTTTTTATCACTATGACTTATTAATCATTTTGTTCTATTTTATGTTCATCTGCTTTGGGTAATAAATAGTTTATTTTGTATTTATGTGAGCTTAATAGCCTAGTGATATGCTTGCAGATAGAGGGCGATTGCTTCCACAGGTAAGAATTGTTAATTTGTGTAGTTTTGTCAAAAAGGGGGGTAAGAGTGGTGGCAGAGGTTTAACAAGCTTTTTTTATGTTTTATAGGCTGTAGGTACGCTAACGAAGAGACTGGTGACTAGTCAGATGTATATTTTTTTGGTAGGAAAAGCGGTCATAATCATGTCACAGGCAACTCGGGGTTCTTTTTGCTGATTCAATGGTTAGGTGTGGTGTTGAAAGCGTCGGGTTACTTGGGTATCTCTCTGCATCACAGTGTTAGCCGGTTAGCGATTCATAAAACCAGTGTTTTAAAACGTGAGGGGAAAAAGTTTAATTTTTGACATATTAAAGTTTTTCGCGAGTGTGGTGAACAGGCTACGCATATTTGCAATGGGTATACAAATTCGGTTTCCAGTCATATGAAGGTATGAGTGCATTTTATTTTTTTTTTTTGTGGTGAATTTACTCGAAGGGGGTTTTTGTTTTGATGTCTCTCGAAATTCGACGGACATTGTAATGAGAGGCGAGAGTTTGTATGGTGAGTCTGGGTGACGGGGGATGTTGTCGCAGGTTGGATCGCTTAGTAAGAGAGAGGCGAGAGTTTGTATGTGTGAGTCTGGGTGACGGGGGGATGTTGTTGTGGGTTGGATCGCTGTGTATATAAATACATTGATGTTATTGAGATCAGGGAATCTTATAGAACATAAGAGCTTCCGTAAAGAGAGAAAAATGGCGGATGCTAAGACTACCACAATGCTGCTTCATCACGTAACGAACGTGAGTGCAGGCGTGAGCCCGTTCAGGGGAATTGTAGACAGTGTGTTATCTCAGCCAGTGCAAATATTTATTGAAGGTGTGAATAATTATTTAAGCGCAAAGAATATAACAGATGATATAGAGGCGTTTGGAGAGGCGAAAGCTTTGCTAGATTTCAATAAAGGCAATCTCTCCTATCGTTGCAGAAGTTTCCAATTTGCAAAATGTCGTACCTGGACTGATTTGCAAGCATTTTTGAAAACAGCTTATGGCTCAAAGGAACATGGAGACATGGTGAGCGACCTTAGGGGTCTTTGTAAAATACGGAAGGGCACTAATAGCCTCGTAGAACATAGTTCAAAACTTTTTGACTCGGTGGCAGATTGAGTAGGAGAATTGAAAACATCTAAATGGGTAACAGGAAGTAGTGTCTCACTTGAAAACTTACATAAACTGATCCATTTTTCGATGCTCTTGCACGATATACCAGATGCAAAATGAATAGCTTTGATGAAAAAATTGAACCTACTTCAGACGACGAATTACTTTATGCCCAAATTGAGAAACATGTCTAAATGTCCCACCATAGATAGTACAATTTTTAATGGGACAGGCCCGAGGAATACGGTGCAAAGAGACACAGAATTTTCTCCTCCCCGTCTGTGTGCAAAAGTTGAATATAACAAAAGATCGATCAATCAAAGGCAACAGCAGTTGCACTGTTTCAACTGGAATAAACCAGGGCATCCAAAGAAATTGTGTAGAGTTAAATATTGTGGAATGTGTAAGAGTACCGATCACTATTGGCAATCTTGTCCATATCAGATACAGAGAGATGCGAGGCCTACACCTCAAGGTTCTGGTAACTATAATGTGAGGACTTCCCAGGCGGGTCAAACCAAAGGGCAAAGGGATCAGCGAAATTTTTGGAAGGCCGATCAACAAAAAGGGTACAGGTGATTAGTACGTGACATTGTGGTCTCGTGGGGGATGCTCCAGAGCCCAGGCCTATAGTTTATGGAACAGTAAGGGATGTGGATATCCCCGATATTTATAGACTCAGGAGTCTCTATAAATCTAATGGACTGTAATTTGTATCAATCCATGTTTTCCAATTACCTCAACGGAGACGGAGTGTGATGTGCAAGCCCATAGATGAAATACCCTGGGTTGTGTTCAATTACAGTTTACTCTCAGTGACAGAGTACTGACAGAACCATTTTTGGTAATGAAAGGAATTGCGTTGGGCAACAGACTTTTGCTGAGTCATCCTGTATGTAGGAAACACAAGATTTCAATCCATGCGGGTGTTAATGGGATAACAGTTGGAATACCTGGTGTTTTTCTTCCTTATGAGGACATGATTA
Organism: Macrobrachium nipponense; assembly: GCF_015104395.2. Taxonomy (NCBI): domain Eukaryota; kingdom Metazoa; phylum Arthropoda; class Malacostraca; order Decapoda; family Palaemonidae; genus Macrobrachium; species Macrobrachium nipponense. The sequence continues at coordinate 31,272,914 of NC_061105.1, forward strand.
GAACGGAGGACATGGAGATTATTGGAAAAGATGTGTTTAGTGATATGGGAAATGATTGCGTGGATTCTATCGGAGTTCACGGTGATAACAATGGTGGTGATGATATTATGGATGGGGATGGGGATACTAATATTGATGTTATTTCTGATACTAACAATGCTGGGGAGGATACTGAGGGTAGTAATGTGTATGGGGTGGTGGAAAGGGGAGGGACTAAACACAAATATAGAGGTGTTTTATCCGAGGATATTGTGTTATTACCTGGTTAAAAGACTATGGTAAAAGTCAAATTGAAGGAAGTGAGAAAACCTATGGATGTGTGTGTTATTGAAAATACCAAGAGGCTTAGAGGGGTTATTAGCACGGCATCGGTAAATAGTGTATCCAAGGATAGGACCACGCGGTTAGAATTACTAAACTGTAATGATACAGTTAGGAGATACCAGAGGGATACATATATATTGGATTTCCAAGATTGGAGTCGTGATACTGGTTCAGTGACTATCGTAGAGGGGAAACCTGAGTTTTCAGAGGCAGATATGCAATCAAGGAAATGGATATTTAGAGGACATTTAGCTAATGCGGATTATAGTGAACATGTTGAAGTGGTAAGCGAGCTCTTGGCAGAATCTGGGGATACAATAGCCTTAAAAGGTGATAAATTGGGGTTGACTAATGAGTTAGAGCATAAGGTAAATTTGGGGAGTGGAAGAAAACCTATTTATATTCCTGCATATCGCATACCTTTCAAAATCAGAAAACAGGTAGAGAAAGAGGTCAATAGATGGGAGGAAGAAGGAATCATGAGACCTAGCATGTCTCCTTACAACTTTCCCTTGCTAGCAGTGCCTAAGAAGGACGGTTCTGTCCGCGTATGCATCGATTTTAGGCGTTTAAATGAAAAGACGATCCCTGACCACTATCCAGTCGCGTGCATACCAGATCTATTTGTTGAAATCAGGGGACATGATATTTAAAGCTCAGTTGATTTGGCACATGGATTTTGCAGGTCCCTCTTAGTGAAAGTAGCAAGGAATATACCGCTTTTTCAGTGCCCAAGGGACACTATGAATTTATGCGAATGCCTTTCGGTTTATCGAGCAGTCCGATGACTTTTACCAGGTTGGTAAACACAATTTTACATGGGTTACTGGGCAAAAATGTTTTTGTTTATATGGATGACATATTGGTCGCAACAGACACGATTGCGCAACACCTGGAGGTGCTTACAGAAGTACTTAGGAGGCTTAGATTAGCGGGGTTGAAATTAAGCTAGGCAGAGTGTTCGTTCTTGAAAAAGCAAATTACATATCTAGGCCATGTCATATCTATGGAAGGGGTTAGAGTAAATGACGATAAAGTCAAAGCAATAGTGAATTTTCGCACCCCCAGATCAAAGAAAGAGAGTAAGTCATTCCTGGGTATCGCCGGTTTCTTCAGGAGGTTTGTGAAAAGGTTCTCTAATATAGCAGCTCCCCTAACAGATGAATTGCAGGAAGACGTTCAATTTCAATGGAAGGAATCCCAGGCAGAGAGTTTTCAAAAGCTCAAGGACGCGCTAATGAATCCCCCTGTTTTGAAGTTTCCAGATTTTAGCAAACCTTTTATGTTAGTGACCGATGCCAGCCAGGAAGGTATAGGTGCTTGCCTTATGCAAAAGTTTGATGGGAAATTCCATCCCATAGCCTTTTATAGCAGGAAGTTCAGGACAAAGGGCAGCAACAAGTGATCAATGACTACCATAGATAAAGAAGCCTTTGCAATAGTGTCGAACTTGGTTCATTTTAAAATGTTACTGATGGGAATAAAGTAGAAGTTCTTACAGACCATAAGCCATTATTAGATCTTTTTAATAAACCCGATTTGTTGCCTAAAAGAGCTCAATGGTTTTTGACTATCTGAGATTTTGATGCAAAGCTCAAATATATAGAGGGCAAGTTAAACATAGTTGCAGATGCTCTTAGTAGAGGTTTTCACAACACGCAAGGATTCCAAATCGCGCAAGTCACTAGCGAGACTATACAATGTGATATGGGTCTCATAGAGCAAAGGCAAGATGAAGACGAGATTCTAGCAGACACGAAAGCGTTTCTTAGAGGGGAATTTGTCAGGAAACGTTATAAGTTGCCTTTTTCAGGTTTGGAGTTAGAAGGTAATCTATTGGTTAGGAAAATTAAATATAAATTGAGAACCAGTGAAAGCAAAGGAGATACGACACAGATCGTAATTCTGAAAGTCCTAATTCCAGTGGTTTTGGATATAGTTCATTGCAGTTTCGGTAGTCCACACTTGGGAATAGAAAAAACGTATGATGAGGTTCATGCTAAATACATTTGGAAAAACATGGGGAAAGATGTGGAAAATTTTGTGAGAAATTGTACAGTGTGCAATGCATGTAAGCCTGCAAGAATAACTTCATGCAAATTAGGATCGTATCTTATACCAAGTAGACCTTTTCAGAGAATACATATGGATACCCTGGGGAATTTTTGTGAGTCCAGGTATGCGAACAAGTACTTGTTAGTGATAATAGATGAACTTACAAGGATAGTAGAAATTTTCCCACTTAAGCATAAAATGGGAAGAAGTAGCCGTAGCATTTTTCAATGGTATCATTTGCAGATATGGCTCACCCGAAGTTCTATTGACCGACAATGGTAGAGAATTCATGAACAAAACTTTGGAATGTTTAGCGGAAGTCATGGGGATACAGAGAGTAACAATTATTCCATACACACCTGAGGCTAATGGGTTGTGTGAACGAGCAAACAGGAAAGTGCTCGAGGTTCTCAGGAAAACTGTAGGTGGTAATGATAAGAATTGGGACAGATATGTTGATGTTGTTAGACATAGTATTAACACTATGGTTAGTGATTCCATTAAAATGTCTCCATTTGAAGCTTTGTTTGGTTGCCCAGCACGAGGCACATTTGATTTGCTAACTATACCACGTTATAGGGAGGATACGATCGAGGCGTTGGTATCCACAGCGAGAGAGAGACATGCTTGTCTCAGCCGTAATCTCGAATCCACAACCAGAGAGAGAAATGGTACAGAAAAGTATTAGTAAAACATCTGATCCCAAGATCAATGTTGGAGACAAGGTATTTTTAAAACTTAACGTGAGAAATGAATTGAACTACAAATGAGGCCCGAAGTTTGAAGGTCCTTTTAAAGTCATTGTAGAGAGAATTGGAAATAGATTTGTAGTCTTAGAGGAAAAAACAGGTTGGTTGAGGTTAACACACATCTCGAAATTGAAAAGAATTGGTTGTGGCGATTAATATATTGTCGCGCAATTGCATTTTTTTTCTTGCTGTCTGTTTTTTTTTTTTTTTTTTTGCAATTTGGTGGCGAAATGCTTTAACGTTTTTTTCTCTCGTTCATTTCCATCTACTGTTTTTTTATTATGCGCAAATCTGCGGCGTTTTGGAGTAAGATTTCGGGGTTCATATTTTACATGGGAAGTTGTTGGAAATACGGCAAATTTTTGTTTTAGCTGAGAAACATGATGATAAACATGTGACTATTCCTGTGTGTGATATTTGGGGCATAATGGTTTCTGGTGTTGCAAGTCTGCCTAGAAAAATCTAGTGTTCACAGGTGGATTTTTGCTGATAATGCTGTGATGAATCCAGTTGCTGATTTTTCACTTTGGAGTCGATTACTCGGAGATTTGCACTATTCTCTGGTCGATGAGATTGTTGTGGTAGCAAATTCCTTAACGGTACATATTACATTTTTGGGAATTGGATTATGTATATGTCTTTCCTCTCTTGGGTGTGTTTGTAAAGAGGAAGGTCGATTATTTTCTTTTTTTTATTATTACTTGATGTAAATGTCGTCCTAGAGAATTAGATAACTGACAGGTTTTTTTTTCTTTTTTTTCTTGTTCTGTCAGATGCTGAAATATTGCTTAATCATTGCTCAGGGGTTGATGGCGCTTGCAAATTATTGAGGAAGACCACCTAGTATGGTTGTCATCTGATAAAGTGACAATAAGTATCGAGTTCGAGAGCCTGGGTTCAGCCAGATTGGAACTCGAGGAATCACGTAGCAAAGTTGAAGGACTGGTAAACATGTTAAACGAACTTGAGACTACGAGAAATCTGTCCGCATCACTGGGACGTCTTTTAGCAGAAATAAAAATAACTGCAAACAGGGTATAAGGCAAGATCATGGAAACACTCACTTGGGTCCCAGAGACAAAGGCAGTCGGGGGGGAGGGACCCGTCTAGAAGACAGAAAAGGGCAGTACAGCTGTTGGTGGCCGGGGATGTAGCTATTACAGCCATAGCTGGAGTAGCAATAACGAGTTTGGTGAAGGTTGGAATATTAGAGGCGGAGAAATTAGAAAACGGATTTAATGAGTTGAGGAAATTGAGTAACATATTACATGCGACAGTAAAAGGAGTCCGGGAAGACATAGATGTCACCATTACATTTTTCACTATACACACTACACTGTTGAACGTTGAAAGAGAAACAGAATCTTTGTTGAATGAGATTAAAAGCCAAGTGGAAGCAGTTGTAGCAGCTTCACGGGGGAAAATTTCAAGGGAAATGTTGCCGTTGGGAACTTTGGAGTCAACCTTAAAAAGCGTGGCATATGAATGGGGATCAAATATTGTTTTTACGGGAGATTTACTTTATAGATACTATGGGATTTTAAAGGTACAGTTAACAGATAAGGGGTTACTTGTTGACATACCAGTCAGTGATAAAAAACCGTTTCACAGCTATATATTTAGGCCATTTCCTAGTTCTTTCCAGGGGTCGTTAGTGGTTTGGACAGGGGTAGAGATTATGTATATATTAGGTGAAGAATTCCAGTCCTCGGCAGTTGACTATGTGTGTTAGTTTAGGATAGATATGTGTATGAAAGTAAGATATCCACCCTTCAACGTATTGACCTGTCAGGTTGCGAACTAGAATTAGCTCATGAGAATTTACCGACTCACTGTGACTTTAGAGAATTCCCTGATCCATATCAAGTAATATCGACGGAAACAACGACAGCGGTCTTCTGCACCAGATGCAAGATTTCTACTATATGCAATGGGGACAACAACTCGCTCATCCTACAGGGATCCCAGTTGTTTGATGGTTCCTGCTGCATTCTCTCAGATTTCTTCATGGTACTGTCGGCGTGTCTACAACTCGTCCACGAAAGTGCTTATGAAACACTTACATGGAAACCATGAGGCGGTTCAAATTCCACCTACAGTGGAGACTGTTACAGACCCGCCGCTGGAGGATAGTGACGAAGATGAGTTTTTCTTCAATGAACGTTACACAATTCCAATAATAGTGGTCATGCTAGGTGTTATACTGAATACAATTTGTGCGCTAGGAGTTCTTAAACTTTTGTGCATTCGGTGAGACACAAGGGCTCCAGCAATGGAGGTAGCCCTAAATCATGTGGCAAATTGATACATTGTGCATTAGTTGCCGATGTGGTGTGTGACAGGAGTGCACAAAGGACATAGGTGGCCAAGCCATCTTACAGGTATGAATTGATGTGTTAGTGAATTACATATCATGTCAGCTGCTCTTGCTTGGAGACAGAGTGAGCTGTAGAGGCAGCCTTCTTGAATGAAGGAATCTGATGCGTCTGCGTTTTTAAGCTGGTGGCTATCCGTACTGTTGCCAGGGGTGGTTTTGAGGCGTGGTGGGTATGTACATTTGTTTGTACGGATGTCACAGGTCTGACCGATCAAGGGACTTGAGGGAATGACACATTCCTTCGTGATAGGAAGAAAGATGGTTGAGCGAACGCCAAGTGTCTGGAAAAAACCCCCATCTCAAGGTATGGCACATATTTTAAAAGACTTAGAAACAGTTGCCTTTGAAAAGAGAGAAGTGTGAAATGTATCTCTTTACTTAATATTGCCTTTGAAAAGAGAGAAGTGTGAAGTGTATCTCTTTACTTAATATTGTGTTACATATCTTTATTACAGATGGGCTCTATTCCATGATACTAGAGACGGGCTTCTCTAACTTGACTAATACAATGTAACAATTGACATTTTGAGTCTGGGAGTGAATGCTTAGCCAGGAAAGTGGAATGATAACTTAATAGTTTTCTTTGTGGGCAGACTTGGGTTTTTGTCACTATGACTTATTAATCATTTTGTTCTATTTTATGTTCATCTGCTTTGGGTAATAAATAGTTTATTATGTATTTATGTGTAATAGCCTAGTGACATGCTTGCAAATAGAGGGCGCCTGCTGCCACAGGTAAGAATTGTTAATTTGTGTAGTTTTGTCAAAACAGGGGGGGTGGGTAAGATATATATATATATATATATATATATATATATATATATATATATATATATATATATAATTGTACAGCAATGACCTTTGGCTTTTACGGTATCTATTTTACCCCTTTATAATATGGAGACGGATTTTCAGCATACGAAAGAAAGTGTTTGTGGACCTAAATTTAAAAGTGTTTTTAATCCTTTCAAGGTTTTGGAAATAAAAATTCGTTGAAAATAACTGACATCTTTTGGTAAGAAAAATATAATTACGTTGAAAATAGCTTTCATGTTTTGGTAAAGTTTATATAACTCATAACGAGCCATAACGAAAACAAATCATTTTAATTGAGAGAAAAATCCAGGAACTAAAAGTAAATTAGTAATATTTTTTTAAAATTTAGAAATGAAGTTTCAGTAGCTAGCAATACAAAATTCCTTAACTGGATTTTGTATGATAGACTGATAAAAAGTTAGTCGAGTGGAAGGCGAAAAAAACCTTATACTTAATTGTTTTGCCGAAGTTTAAGCAAGAGGATTGTTTCTTAAATTATATACACTTGACGCATGCCTGGGGTCATTTGATCACGTGAAATGTTACTCGAGATGAGGTGGTTGATTTCATTTAAATTCAACCAAACTGATTAATTGGGAAACTGAAAGCAGATCATGAATAATATAAATATCCACTAAATTAATTCTATTCAGTTATATTTTTCTGCTTCTCTCTCTCTCAAGTGTGCGTGAACGCATGCATGTCTCATTATGTAACATAAAGTACCTTAGCTATAGCTAATATTTAGCCCAAGGACTTTCTAATGTCAACTGGGTATTTGCCCTGCCTCCCCTTCCCCTACTCACGGTTTGGACCTTTTCCTCTTCCATTCCTTAAGGAAAGTTGTTTTTGTCCTTTACTAATTAATTACCGCTTTTGACTCCATTTAATTACCTCCTGTAATGATTGATACACCTGAACAGCAGAATGAACACCTAATTAGCTGTATAAGCAATCATCAAATGCCAAGAAGAAGGGAGTCTTGGATTCAAAATATTCTTCTTCGTCGTCTTTGTTCAATACGGCCAATGAATGGAACTACTGATGAATTATTAGTGGCAGTCAAGTGATTAAGGGAACGATTGACGGCACATAGCATGCTTATGGTCCTCGCAAGTTACTGACTACTACCTATATGTCTTTTCAAAACAATTGTAACTTGATATAAATGACTGATTTCAATTTGCTTTAAGCAAGTTGGTTGAATGCTATGGCGAATTGCACTGACGTTTACCTATTTTATCATTCAGTCAATCCGATCTTTATTCTATTGGTTAACTTGATTTCTGAATAATTTCCTAATGAATGAACCTACATTGGATTTTGCAAACCGCAAAAACCTCGGGAATCACTAGAATACTGGTTAATACAGGTGGAGTATCTATGTATAAAGTATTACTAAGTTATTACATCTATTTCCCCCTAATGATAGAACGATCAAGAATGCAGCTTTATGAATACGCCTCTGTGAGTCTCAACATATTAGTTATTATGGGCTTGAGTCATATTTTCGTCTCTTTATAGTAATGCATGTCGGTATTTTATGCAAATAATCTTAAATTTCATTCGAATGCTGGTTGAATTACGGTGTTAAACACTCTAGTAATCAGTTAACTTACAAATAATTTGCTTGCAATAAAATCCTTCAAGTCACACTTAAGGGACACATTAATTAATGACTTTAATTGATAGGCCATTACTTTCTTGTTTATTTGATGATCCATGGTGTGTTCTCTGAATGTTTTGTTTTCAAGTGGAATTTGTTACCGATGAATGTTGATTACAAACAGCAAAATTTGTGGATGTCTTTCTTACCAATTATGTTATAAGATGCAAAGTTTACACAAAGTTCAATTGAGCTTATCTAAACCTGAAAAAGTCTCTTAAAGGATGAGTCTTGCTGAACATTTTAAAAGACAGATGTGACAATAAACAATCAAGATTCTTCTTATAAAAATACTCCCCCGGATATTATGCACAATAAAGAACTTTATGCCATTAACGATACAAAGGCTAATTCTATTATAATCTAATCCAAGTTTCCAAACTAATAGCGAGCTGTAAGGCACATTCCGGCCAGAGAGAGGAAATCTCAGAAACCAGAGAGATTGTGAAGTTTCTTTAAAAAATGCTGTGGTAAATGGCATCCCTTTGGAAAATACTCTCTCTCCTCGGAACGTCTCGAATGAACGTTGTTTTCATATCCGCTCCAGATCCCAACGTTTCCTCTGCCCCTCGGATAACGTTTGGAATCCCTGCTTCGGCTCTGGGTTTTCATGATGCTACCGTCCTACCTTACCTTTTTTTTTTTTACTTGCTTTGCAATGTTTTACTAGATTTAATCTTTATCTCTTTCACACATACATCTACATTATATATATATATATATATATTATATATTATATATATATATATATATATATATTATACATACATGTGGAAATATTTATATACTTCTCATAAATATATACATACACATATACGAATGTATATACGTATATACATATATTTTTGTATACTTATAATCACTCTTTACCTGTTGCAGATTCTGACGTATGTCTGTGTTAGCAATAAAGCCGATACTAGTCAGGATCTAAAACCGTACTTCACTTCTTCCCGGTAGTATCTAATACATACATACATACCGTAGATTTTTAATACTTATAAATATTGCGTTATAAAGATCATTTAATTCCGAACCTAAATATTCGTTGTTTCTATACCGAATTCACCATACGTTATCCCAACGTATTGGGAATTCGGCATGAAAAGATATTTCTGGTCTAATATTTGTATATATATTATAATATGTTAACTTCTGTGGTATTTTAGTAAAATATCTACTTCTGTGTACTTTTAGTAAACAGAAGTAGATTCATTGAAACTATATATATATATATATATATATATATATATATATATATATATATATATATATATAATATATATATATATATATATATATACATGCAATATAATGTAAAGAAAAATCATTTAAAGAAACATATATTTTTTTACTACGTTTTTGGAGTTTAGTTGCCGTATAATATAAATTTTCTTATTGTCCCTCTGAAACATCAGTTCTATACGATGTGTCTCCGTTTATAATCACATTGGCCTATAAAACTAACCTCTTTAAATGGGCGAAATTAAGTGTTATACTAGGTGTTATTGGCACCATTGCCTTTCTCTGCCATGGCTGTGGCCGCCCAGAATGGAAGAAAAATCACATCGACCACCAATTAAATAAACTGAGGCATAATAGATTTTTCTTTTCGAACTCGTAACGTTTTTTGAGAAATAAATAAACAGAATTATTTAATTAGTAATAACTGTGAATTTCTTATACAATTCTAGGCCAAACTAATAAGGACTTTTTAGAAAGGGAAAAACTACTACAACACCAGAAGATGGCAGAATTATACCAGATAAAGCTGTGTGTGCTGTAATGAAAAAGGTGGAAGACTAAACTCCCGTACTTACTGTGTATTCTCTGACTAGTAATATAATTTCTGTGATCAACTTCGGTATTATTTTCAATGTCAATTATACACTGTCTACTTACCTACCTATATCTTTCTCTCTCCCTTAAATCCTTGATGCAGCGATACAATACAACGATTGTACCCTCTCTTTCTTTCTATCTAGATAAAAAAAAATAACCCCACAAAACATAGACATTTCATGCCTTTCTTCTATTGCATTGCCCTGTGAAACATGAAGGCAATCTGGTGAAATTCCTTTGAGCAGCTGAAAGGATTTGCCCTAAAACGAGTCACAAAAATGGATGCTGATCCTTTCATGTTCTTTCGTTCAAAAGGGAAATCACAATCGGCAAAACAGTTTCATACAGATTTATAAGTTTTTTGTCTTCACTTCCAACGTGTTGTTGGTTTTGAGACTTTTGTAGTGCTCTCTCCTCTCTCTCTCTCATCTCTCTCTCTCGTTCTCTCCTCTCCTCCTTCGAAAATCTCTCTCTCCTCTACCTAGGGTCACAATCTTTCTTCTCTGACTTGGTTTTCTCCTTAGGCGAAGATTTCGACTATATCAGCGATAATGATGATGGTGATTATGGTTTTGGTCAGGACACCGAACAGAGAAGATGCCTTGATCCTGACATCGATGGTGTCAATGAGTGTAACGATTATGAGTACATATTATTATTTACCTTAAAACCATTTTGTTCGCATTACTCTAGAGATAAATTCGGCACAGAAAAGCGAACTTGAGTTTGCCATAATAAAGAAATAATGAGGGCGGTTCTGAAAATTGTATGGCATAATTCAGATTTGAAAAATGTTGCACAGCGACCGTGCCACATAAAATAAATGATTTTGGTACCGGGATGACTAAACAACAAATTAGGGGAAAACAGGTGAAAAATTACTACCCTCAGCCACGGCCAGGTGGTGGACTGTATTGTCATAACCTATATTGGAATTCTGTTTTAACAGAAAATATTTCACATTCATATATATATATATATATATATATATATATATATATATATATATATATATATATATATACTTATATAAACATTATGTATAGGAAATAAATTTATATGTTACGTACATTTTCCAGTCAAACCCTCGAAATTCCAAAGTCAGTGGATGAAGACAGTTTTCTTTCCATTACGGAACCGAACCCATGAATATTATAGGTCAAGTTCAGTGTTTAAACAACGACACCACCGCCGAGGGGAATATAAAGCGAGAGACAGCCATTTTTATGAACTTGAAACATATTCGTTTATTCATAAAACACGATTTTCACCGTCAGTTGTACAAAGCACCCTTTCCTGAAGGAATACCACAGGGAACATTTGCGTTATAACTTCGCACAGCGAGAAAGTTAGCGAACTCTCCAAAGGCTGAACTTGCCACCGGCAAATTGCTTGATAACTTCGGTTCCGCAAGAAGCAGTGGGAATTTAATTGAACAAAATGTACCGAGGAGAGGAAATCCTGTCTGCAAAAATTATTACTGATTTTTTCATTCACTTCAGATAATATTGCTTGACAGTTTTTTTTTAAACAATATCACCAATATTGCAGGCTCATTGTCTCCTTTTTTTCACTCTAACCTCCATACCTTCAATTTCTTTCTCTCGTGTATTATTCCCCCCCTTTCCCCTCTCTCTCTCTCTCTCTCTCTCTCTCTCTCTCTCTCTCTCTCTCTCTCTCTGTCCCCTTTGCTGTAATATAAAATTTTTGCATTTAAGTTGTTCATTCTCTCTCTCTCTTTCTCTCTCTCTGCAATTTTTCCGAAAACAAACGGACAAGCAAACATCCCTTGCCATAATTTTCAATTTTAACATAAACTATGAACTAAGCAGCTGTCTCGAAAAATTTCTTAGAACGAAAGCAAATATTATTCAGTACCAATGTGGAATACCTCCATGGCGATAATATTTTACCAACAGATGAATACAAAAGGCGCCTCACAAAAAATCAAACAATAATTCGCCTAACGTTACAGACTGACTAAGACTTCCAATCCTCTTTTCCCAATAAAGGAAAGGCGCAAATCAAAATCCTGCTCGGTCTGAAAGAGATTTGGTTTCTATTTGTATCATAGTAACAATAGCCTTCAATAAGCCAATACTCTTGTTATACATCACTAACTGGGCTAGTTGTTAGTATTCTATTGTATTCTTTGCACGTGAACAAATGTTATGTACACGGACAAAGGGAAGATTACCTGCATGTTATAATTACGTTATATATAAATATATATATATATATATATATATATATATATATATATGTATATGTGTATATATATATATATATATATATATATATATATATGTATATATATATATATATATATATATATATATGTGTGTGTGTGTGTGTGTGTGTGTGTGATAGTTCTTGGTACTAAGTTATAATATCATAAAAAAAGTCTTGAGGTGTATTTTTTCCGTTTTCTTATTTTTTAGTCTCCTTCCACTCACGTTTCTTTACTCTCATGGAAGGTTGGTCCAATACGTTGTCTTGCTTTGGGAATTTTAATGTATCTAGATTTTTTTTAAATGTATGATTTTAAGTGTCAAAAATTTGTGTTTTAATTTTTTGCTAATTATGCGTTGTTTTTATCTATCTTAGAGACCTCGAAGATGTAATTATAAATGAAAATTACGGAACGTCGGGAAATAACTATGAATAAGAAAGGAAATCTTATTTGTCCATCAACATACTTGTGTGTGTATATATGTACATACATATGTATATATGTGTGTGTGTGTGAGTTATAGGTATAGAGATATGTATGGAAATATGAGCGATGTTGTAAAACAAAGGGATTAGCATTCTTTGTGTTCTGCCTGGAGACTAAGGGAGATTTTTTTCGCATTTTGTAATCGAGATTCAGCGCATCTGGGAGGTGGCGTGATGCTGGAGCCATCCGCGAAAGAACGAATACTCAGCTTGCCTAGACATTCATCTCAAATGATCAGTGGTTCGATACGTGATCGGGGCTTGGAGATCTTGTGTTGCTCTGCATGGGCAGAAGTTGGGATGTCAGATGAAAGACATAAAATCTAGTTCTGTTCAGGTCTTATGGGCGGGTCATATCACCATACATACACGTACGTATGGTACGTGTATGTATGTTCCCTATATAGAGGATGATGTACACTTCGGCAATCGGTGCCGTATCACGAGTTACAATGGACCTACTTTGAATGGGAACTTATCTACTGCTGAAGGGGCAAGAGAACTTACATTCTACGATCAAACTGTATTTTTGACTTTTACATCATGAATATTGCTTTCAGAACTTTCACTTTCATATGTGACTTTGTTTCGTGATATTTATATTTGCTTAGATTTTGATATATTTATGTGCGATCATTATTTCCCCAAAGATGGGGAATGACGTGGTACAGTAAGTTCCAAAACTGAAGCGACAAATTTCAGAGGATTTTGTTCGAAATTCACTAACTGCCAACTACAACTCGTAGCTGGAAAAAAAAAAATCTACAGTGAAAGCTCTATCAAGCAAAATACAACTAACATATGATGCACAATTACCAAATCTATGATATTTATAACAATCATAAGAAAAAATTACGGTAATAGTAATTATTTTCAAGTATAATAATTACTTCAAACTATAGAAACGAAACAATTTGAAATTCTCGTTCAACACAGGATTACCAACATTACCAATGTTTATCTCGAGAAATGTGGAGACAAATATTTAATATCGTAGTGCATTATCAATTATTTTAGCGAAGATTCATAAAACCATGGAAGTATAAAAAGAATGTAAAGGGAAAATCTCCGCGACATTAAACATAATCATTCATGAATGCACCTAGATTCAATAGAGAAGTTGGGTGTGGTTGGTAGTTCTGATTTTAGCTTCTAGGACCGAGCATAAAACACCATCTTCGAGAAAGACTCTAACTGCTGCTGCTACCTTCAGGTGACTAGGCCTAGTTCCAGGCATTGCAAGGCTTACAATGCCGGGCCACTGTCTGTTATTTAGACAAAGATAGAACCTTCAGGACCGATACCAGTACCTGTCCTTGCAACTGGGAAACAGACTCGCTATATAAAAAATAAAAAAGACGGTCGCAATCAACCCGAACACCAGTAATATCACCACCAGGTTAGGTAGGGAGACGACAGACCCCAACCACCCCTCCCCCCCCTCTACCTCTACCTTTTCCCACAATACTAACTCCACCTTTTTCACTTCAACCTTTTACCTCAAATCTTCGAATCATATCCCAACCGTGAAATTTAAGACTGAATTTGTGTAAGTGGGCGTATCGTAAGAGAGTGATATCACCCAAATTCATATTTCACGGACACCAGTAATCAGTTCTCAATCCAGTCAAGCATTATTGTATAACAGAAATTTATGAGTTTTTTGGAGATGGATGGATATATATATATATATATATATATATATATATATATATAAAGAAGCACCAAGCATGACCAATACCTAGTGCTTGATTCTTAAACAGACCTCTGGTTATTCCTGACTAGATGAAAAGGAACCCTAAGAGAGAAAGAGCATAACAGGAGATACTAGAACTAAAATAATGCTCGCCAAGCATATTCAAGCTCCGGATCGTATGAACAAGAATAGTCTCACTCATGCACTGAAAAAAAAAAGTGGAAACCTACGAAAATACGTGTTTGGTGCGACCCTGAACGCAATTCCACATGCAAGAATTTGCACAATTGAGAAATTCGATGAAATTATTAACTAACAAGCTGGAAAATATATTTCCTTGATTCTTGAAATAGGCCTAACCATGTTACCAATGCTAAACGCGTATATAACTTGGATTTCGTTTTTTTTTTTTTTCACATCAACTTGTGTCTTATTTATATTTCATTTAATCAGATGCTAAACTTCTCTGTGCTTTATCAAAAGAAATCATAATAACTCTCGATATGACGCTATAAAAGTAGAAAGTTAATTTACAAATATTAGGCAATGCTTATGCACTCTGTTACTGCTGCCACTCTATGGTAAACACTTGATATCACACTTTGAGAGCCGCAGATGTTTCTTTGGGGAAAATATTTTTTTTGTAATAAACAATTATTGAACTAACATTGATCATTCACTGGGGAAATACTTTCTGCGCTTATACAGTTAATCACTGATACGTATTATCAGATAAATAGGATGACAATAATTGGAATAAGATATACTAACTGGCAACCCCACGAGTTTCTAAAGAAGTACGATCAATTCTGAGATTTGTCACTTCACTTCTGGAACTTACTGTACATGTCAAAATAACTGGGAGTCTATTAATTGTATATTTTTGTCCGGGGAGAATTATTGTGATTAACTTAGCCATATGTTGTTACATTTACTTTAATACACTGGATTGTGTGAATTTACCCTTTTGTTCTGCTGTATAAATTGTTTTCGCTCAACGTTCAATATTTTTCTCTTATTTGAAGGGCTCCAAGCACTCCTTTACATGCTTGTTTATGGCAAGAAAAGTAAGCTTTGTGATGATGACGTAAGGTTTATGAAAGTAAACCAGATAAAAATGAATTAGGAAGGTTTCTGGCGGGGATTATAGTTGAGCTTTCATCATAAGCTTGATGAAGAAAAGATTATAATTTCGATTAAATTTAGAATGAGACTATCTGTGGATTAGCACCTGTGGCATTAAGATCTGAACTAGGATTGACGATACGGTCGGTTAGGCATGCATCTTTGTTCCTTTTCAGAACTTGACTAACAATAAAAAAAAAATTTCATTTTATAAAAAAAGGTTATTGAGGGCTCTTGGAGGAGATTATTGTTTGTTTGTTTGTTTGTACGGTGTTTTTACGTTGCATGGAACCAGTGGTTATTCAGCAACGGGACCAACGGCTTCACGTGACTTCCGAACCACGTCGAGAGTGAACTTCTACCACCAGAAATACACATCTCTCACTCCTCAATGGAATGACCGAGAATCCAACCCGCGACCACCGAGGTGAGAAGCAAAAACAAACACCAACCCAACCACGCCACTGAGGGGTTGGAGGAGATTATTAACATGTACATGGAGGGTCTACAACTCACGTTCAAGGAAAATACCTGAAGACATGAAAGGACACGTATCTGTAAAGAAGAGAGAGAATGGAATACCGAGAGTAAGTTAAAAATTTGAGTGCTTCTACTGCGCCAAAAGTATGCATAGTACAATCCATTATTATTTTTGATTTCCTCAATTCCAAACAAGGACCAACAAGTTTTTCTTTACCTGAAATAGAGCGCGGAGGCAACTGCACGTGTATTCTAAATTGTTATCAGTATTATATTTCTATAAAGTTTTACACTGCAGTTAATCGTACCACCCAATTTCTTTCGTCCTCACTCTGCTGATGGAATTGGCACTAACTGGCTCTTTCCCTCCAGCAATTAACCTTTCACAATTTTTCCCGGCTTTGATTGAAACTAAAATGTCAAAGAGAAAAGTGTAAATCAGAACTCGGGTCGAAATAGATTAAATATGAAGTTTCCATGTTTCTATTTTGGTGCAAAAAAAGTATCCCAATACGAATTGAAGTATGGAATTCTTTAAAGGTGCGAGAGTTTTCATTTTCATTTCTTGTTTATGTAAAAAAAGGTTATTTGCGTTTTGTATATTCAATAATCACATGATGGTTTTCTAGTTAAGGGAGAAAAAACCTACAATTCTTTACCACCATGGCATTGAAGTTGTGACATGTATAAATTTGGAACACAATCACCTCATTAATGGTTCGCTCTTTTCAGGGAAAATGACTACATCATGAAACAAACAACCTTTTGTATAAAAACTAATGAAAGGTGCTCTAGTAGCGTTATGCTACAAGTCTAACCGTAACAAACTTGGAAACCGTTTAAAGTAAAACAAAAATGAATTAGATTTTTCAGATAACTCACCTTTTCAGTAATGTTTTAGAAAAAGTGGCATTTCCTGTTAGGTCTCTCGTTGTGTGGTAATCTCATTACCAGGAATTCTCTAAAGAAAAGTAAAGAGCAACATAGGTGCGAACACCCAAAGATACACTTTTAATAAGTATGACAAAGTTAATTGCAATAAAAATGGTGACATTGCTCTTTTAATTATTACCTCCGCTAATGAAGTTTGCCTGTTTGTTTGTTCACAAGTTATCTCAAAAGTTTATGACGGTTTCTCTACTGCTTTTATGGATTGGTGAGCGAGGGCCAAGAACACTGCTTTTTTTTTTCTTTTTTTTTTTTGACATATCTGGAACAAGATGTGGTTGTAGGTCTTTATTTTCTTATTCTATGTGTATAATATTTTAAGAACGCAGACATGCACACCATGCGTGCTTCCTTGATACGATTACTTTTCTATCTGATGAGACGGGATTAAAAATTAACGTTGATCTTCATGATGTCCCCAACAAAGGTTAGATGATGTATTCAAATTTTTAAGTGTGACAAGGTGACCACAGAACTCCAGCTGATCAGTGTGAGATCATAAAATAACTTACTGATGAGCCAAACAGATTTGGACTTGGGTTTGCTGGCAACATATCTAATTGAATTTTCAGGAAGTGTTCGGTCATCAAAGCCCTCCCTATACCTTTCAATCAAGTTATTAATCATTTTTTTATCATAGTATCAGGACACTTTTATATACATTAATTTTCGTTACTAAATTTTAAAAATCACATATTCTGAAATATTGGATTGTGTGTGACCAATTCACGTTTGTATGAAACTTTCAAGACATTGATTTGATTAAAAACATTTATGTCTGAAAACATTAGAATATTTTTCGTTTTATGAAGCTTCAGCAATATTCCCTTTTTTTACGGAAACTGGAATCTAAATTGATGTATTACCAAACTTGAAAAAAATTTCTTTGAAAGAACATTCTCTTTAATTCGCTTATTCGCTTCTGTAAAAGATTACCAGCTTTCTGATGAAAACTTTTATATCATTCATCTGCGTACGAGAAATAAAAAAATATTCTCCCTTTCACATAAACCAGCGGATCCTCTCTTTTATAATACTAACTATAACAAATTTCCTTTTAAATATCGACTGGGTATGAAAACTTCAGATTCTCAGTTAAATGAATTACGTCAACTCCATTTTAGGAAAGAAAAAATATTTTTCTACGTCAAACTGACATAAGATGAACACTGACGTATAATGATTTATAAATTGAATGTCCCTGAATTTGGTAAATATTTTGCATAATTTTTTTTTTTAAAACTGTTTAATTGTCAATTTAATCCTTAAATGTTGACAATGCAAAACAAATAGGTCATAATATTCTTAAGATGATGATAGGAGAAAAGGTTATTGGATTTTACAACAAGAAAAAATCTCAGGCAGTTCTTATGGATTCAAAATCGACTCTCAAGCTAAGCAATGAGGAAACCATTAAAATAGATCCTCAGTCACTCTTTCAAAGGTTGGTGATTGCAGGAACACAACCTGAACAACTACCCAAGGCTCTAGAGCATGAATTTTGTGGATATCCGTCCTCACTGTTTGAAACAAATGTAATTCTACCTGCAAACAAGCCACAGTTGGCCAAACTGATATGGGATTTAGCAACTGCTGTGGATGGTCCCAAGGACTGTGTATTTGTTCTAGATGGAGGTGCCTTGCTACAGAGAATACCGTGGGACACTGGCAAAACATTTAATGCTATTGCACAGAACTACTCTGACTACATTATGGACAAATATAGCTCATCTGTAATAGTTGTATTTGATGGATACAGCAACACTATATCAACCAAAGCTCAAGTACATAGAAGAAGGAATTGCCGACCTGGAAGAAAGGTGACTTTTACTGGGGAAATGGTCCTTAAAGTGAGGCAGGAGTTCATATCAAATTAGGAAACCAAGCAGCAATTCATCAACCTCCTCACTGAGAGACTAAAGGCAGATGCTACATCACAAAAGGTTCCTACTGTGGTTGTTGGCGATGATACAGACTTGATCACACTTCTTTGCTACCATGCAAAAGATGCTAATCATCGTACTTCATGCCAGAACCAAAAGAAAGACATCATCAAGTTGCTGCAAGTGCTTGGATGTGAGAAAGGCTAGGCAGGGTCTTGGAGATAGTGTAACACGCAATATTCTCTTTCTTTATGCCATCTTGGGATGTGACCTACTTCAACTTCAAGGAATTTGGGTATGGGGAAGGAAAGGTGTTGCAAATGACGTTTGAGGATGGAGGAGGATTTAAAATTCCGAGAGCAAGCAGAGGTGTTCTACAACTCAAATTCTACATAAGACGCTGTTGTACAAGCTGGCGAAAAGGCTTTGGTTTGCGTCTTCAAGGAGAATGGAGATAATATTTTGAATGCTCCTAGATTACACAATTTTTTTACCCTTGTTGCACAAACCAAGACCTCTGTTCACCCTCAGAAGCTCCCATCAACATCAGCAGTTGCAAAGTTTCGCAGCCTCAGAGTGTACCTCCAGGTCCAAGAATGGAAGGGCATTTCCCTTAATCCTGAAGATTGGGGCTGGAAGGTTTGTGACAGAAGACTTGTTCCAGTTCAGTCTGAAAATGACATTGCTCCTAAATTTCTTCTAGAACTTATCAAATGTCAGTGTAAGACTAATTGTAGCGCATTAAGATGCAAGTGCCGTCGCCAAGGTCTTCACCACTCCATGTCTTGCTCACAATGCAGGGAAAACTGTTCAAATAGGTTAGGAGATGAACAGGATGAAGGATCAGACACAGATTTTATTTTATTTGACGCAAGTGATGAGAGACTATAATAATTGATTGTATCAAAGGTCTTGGTAGTTTGTTTTTATACAAGCTGAATAAACATTTGACATTCTATATTTTGTCTTTCATGGTAATTTAATGAAGACATATAATGCTAAAATACATAGGCCTGATGAAAAAAAAAATATGCCTGGAGGATCTTATTCTGGTGAACTTTTTTGTGGCGGTTGGAGGGGGAGTAAATTAGTTTAGGGTATAAGGAGCAGTGCTATCATAAAGTGTTCTGTTTAATTGGAAAGAGCAACCCCAAAAACCCAGGAATACAAGAAAAATTTGTAAAAATACCATGGAAACTGCCAAAAATATATACGTAAATTCCCGGTTTTTCCGTCGAGATTTGACGTCACATTTTTGCTCCCTTATAAACTGTGTTCCACCAATTATATCAAATTAGTTTTTTTAATATGTTGTTTCTGTTGCATAAATGACACCAAAAAAATGTTTCATTAATATTGCAATTTCCTTTGGTCAAACCATATCTTTACTGGACTATTGTTAATTTTTACTCTTCAGCCATGGCCTTTGACTTGATACACATTCATGGTCTTGTCTCTTGTCTAGAAAGAATGATAAACAGTGACTGATAGCAGGGTGATCGAAATCACTGTCTATCATTGTTTTTAAACCAATGACGACAGCTTGAGTCCTACCCAGTGTAGAACAATTTATCAATTGTAATTCTCATTGGGTGTAAGTTATTACCAAGGTAAAGTGGCTTAATATTTGTGTGTACACAAAAACACGAATCCACACTTACACGCTAATTTTATATATATTATATATATAATATATATATTTATGATATATATATATATATATATATATATATTATATATAAATATTGTTCTCTAAATTATTTACATCCCCTGATCAAAGAACACCAAAATAATCATACTAAATGAAAACCCATTCAAAGAGCAACTCTCCTACCACTTTCTATGAAAGATCTCTATGATTCACAGCTTTCTTTTTCACTACTTCAAAAGGCTGCGCAGCCATTTTCTGTCCACAGATGCCTGAACGCCCGGAATTAAGCCAGAGCAAGCGGATTATACCGCCCACGCGGAATTTGAACGCCACGAGGCCGGTAATCACACATAGAACATCTGGCATCTACCGAGCAGATCGGAAGTATGGGAAAAGTTGATAGAAGGGCATGCAGCAGAAGATTCTTCCCTGGACGGTCGTTGGTGCTCCCTGTTTTAAATAAATCGATTCACACCCCCCCCCCACCACCCACGAGGCTATGTCTACAGGAAAACACCCCTCCTTGAAATCCTGTGTTTTTGTGTGTTCTCTGTGTGATAGAGAGTTAGTGACTTAATTGTTCTTTGTTTATAAAGAATTAATTATCATTCATTCCTCCCATGTGCCATCAATACTATATAAACAGTCCACCCTCCACGAAGCTCTACCTGGAATTATTCTATTTCCAGATACTTGTTCTCTCCTTAACCTGTCCTTCTTTCACAACCATCTTGCCTATAAGCTCCTGTAGCTGACTTCCCAATTAATCCTATTGTGTAATTCCCGATCCAATGGCTCTCCGATTGCGCTTTAATTGTATATAATTGAACCGTTATTCTGAAAGCAGAGCAACTGTATTTTGCTGACAACTTTACTATGAATTTACTCTATTAAGAGTATTACCAGTACTTACTTAATCTCCATCCTATAAACTGTGTGCAATAAAGAAGATGCTCATAATTAGTAAGCTTTCCGTGGCGACCTTTTCTAGTACTTATATGGGTGTTAGAGCCTATCCAGTTGTTTCTATCTGTTACGATTGGTCAAGGTATGTGGTTCTGCAAGGTCTAAGACAATCTCTAGTCCATATATCCACCCGCCAGTCCCAATACGTAAGCGTGTGAGTGTGTATGTATTGTATGTATGCATGTATGTATGTGTATGTATGTATATTTATATATATGTATATATATATATATATATGTATATATATTATATATATATATATATATATATATATAGATATATATACCATTCTTCTCCTCTTTCTCTCTTAGGTGTCTCTATTAATTACGATTGCTCAAGGTCTAAGTACATTTTATCCATCCGAGTGTCCCAATACGTAAGTGTATATGTATCTATATATATATATAACTATATATATATATATATATATATATATATATAAATAAAACTATACTCTAACCATCCTCTCTCTCTCTCTCTCTCTCTCTCTCTCTCTCTCTCTCTCTCTCTCTCTCTCTCTCTCTCACACACACACAAACGACGCTGCTACAGTGATATCACGCGTGGAAGAATCAAAAGCCGTTGGCAAGCTATGTAATCCGATGCTTATCACTTGACATCTCTCTGGGTACATCCATTCTCGTCAACACAATCTTTCTTCTCGTTAGTTACTTCTCAGCTGAAAACTGTATCGAAAGTCGAAAAAAAATAAAATGACAAGAGAAAAACAAACGGCATTGTCTTTCTTTATCTCCTTGTCCTTCATATTTTCAAATATGACGAGCAAAGAGCACCCAATGAAAGGGGTGAACGACAGCCAATATTCTCTGATTTTTTTTTAATAAATAAAGTAAGTTTCACACATTATATATACATATTTTGTACATAAACACACACACACACACACACACACACACACACATATATATATATTATATATATATATATATATATATATATATATATATACATACACAAACACATGATCTACTAGGCACTTTTAACAAATACATATGTAGTACTTATTAACCACATTGCCTCCTCACCGTCTCGTTCTAACTCATTTTAAAAACTACTGTCGCTACGAAGCCTGAATCCAAATCATGAGAGAAATGATGTTTTTCAGATTCACAGCCAAGTACTCTATTTTCGGGTCGGAGGTATCCGAACGAGATAACGATAATTACCTGGCCAAGTAGAAAGGTATAAGTCTATTCCTGCTCATACATACTTAGATCTGTCGAATTCAGATACATCGTTTCCTCGTTCGTATACCCCGGACTCAAGATAGACTACTCAACTATGAATTTGATAAAAGCTTTATTTCTTTATAAATTTTGGTTCCAGTCTTCGTAATAACAAACGTCTACAGAATATAAAGAAATCGAGAAGTTAAAATGGCGCTGCCTATTAAATACAACAATGTATCGGGTAAAAAGTTACCAGTAGATTCTACGTATACATTGCCAGCCCAAAAAGAATATATGAATATATGCTTGGCTAAGTACTATCAGCAGGAATAGGCTTTCTTCTGGCCAGGTAATTATTGCCACCATCGTTTGATGCCCCCAACCTGAGATCGAATACTCTGCTGGTATTCTAACAACCTTCATTTCTTTGAGTGCAGACTTTGTAGTGACAAGCTTTCCAGAATAAAAGAAGAGGGCATTTGGCATTGTGGTTAATAAATACTACACAAAACACACACACACAGCACTGACATACACACACACAATATATATATATATATATATAAATATATATATATATATATATATTATATATATATATATATATATATATATATATATATATATATATATATATATATATATATATATATATATATATTCTGGCCAACAAAACTTACTCTAATTGAGAAGAGTTATACTGCTGAAGTGATGTTCAAACCTATATTGCCTTAAATTACTATGCTAACTATTAAATTTCCCAAGTATGAAGCAATCAACAAATAATGGCTCATTAAGGGAAAAAATCTTTGTTTCCCTCCACAAAAAAGAAAAAATGATGGAAAGCAAATGCAATATCAATGTGTCTCAGAAGTTTCGTCTTTTTCCACCAAACTTATATTACCATTATTTACCAGATGGCCAATTAATGAATAGTATTATATATTAATTAGAAAAAAATACAGATAAATAACACATCATAATAGAAAACTACAGTTTTCATCCAGTCAATAATATAGTTGACTTTAAGAGTAAGAACATGCACATTCAGCATCCCTTCAGTTATCTAAAGATAAGCAAAGCAAACGGCCTTACGGAATTGAATACTGACATAAGTGGTGAATTATGCTACTAGGCGAGTATGATGGGTTACAGCCAAGGCAAGGGCTGGCAACTTCGTACACAAAAATTTGCGAAGTATTCAAATGAAAACACTGTGTAAACGTGCTACTAAAGCTATCTGGCCATAACTTCAGGGGATTACAAAAATCACCTTGAGATTTGGCGACAAAGAAGTTCAAAGGGAAGGAATTATTTGATTGAGTAAATTCTGTATGAAGACTGAAAGGAAATAAAGTGCAGAGCAGAATTTGTAAACAAATATTACACTGAACTGAACATTTTTTATAAAGTTAATGTTCACTGCTCAACTGGAAACAAGTTAAAATAAAATCAACTCGGGCAGATGTCAAGTCTGAGACGATAAATCTAGAGACAAAACTTTGAAACTGAATTCATTACCTTTGCTTTGGCAAAGAAAATCCTTGGGACTTGATAAATCAGTCCTGAGACTACAGCAGCAACGATCAGGAATTCATTCTTATACTTTGAAACAAGAATAAAAATATGGAAATAAGACATTACCAGAGTTTTCTCATTCATTTAACTGCAAAAGTGTGAGGTGTTCTTTCTACTGAGGTCGAACCTCACTCAATTAACATAGGTTGCAATGTAAGTTTAAAGCGCAATGGACAGCTACTACATTAGTTAGCTTTGTTTACATTACTTTGAATGTTCACATATAAAGACATATGTATTGGTTAAACTGTTATTCCTTTCTATTTTCTTTGTACGTTTTCCTTTTTATTTCACATATGGAGGGAAAATGGTGGTTTTAGACTGATCCATAAAAATTTTGACACATTTTACAGAGCAATTACATTAATGATACAACCTGCTCATTACAACGGAGGCATGATACCAATAAATAAAAATTACATTTTATACACAATCTTTTCATATTTTCACAACACTAAATTTACACATTAAACTTGCTAAGGAACTTATACATAAGGTAAAAGATTTTTTTACGTCACTGTTCTGGTGGAAAAACTTTCACACCAACTTACACAAGCAGTATGCCATGTTCCCTTCAAATTTCCTTTCTAGCAAATAGCCAAAATAATTCCTTTTTTATTAAATAATTTGCTATTCTCATTTTCAATTCAGTCCCCTTTGGAATTAGCAGTCGAGGAACGCGGATCTCTTTATCAACTGACAATCCAGTTTCCCCATATAATATATCTTGCATTAATAGGCACGAGAAATACCATCCTCCGGCAAATATTAATCTCACTTTCCCCAATAATTTTCTCTTAAATGAACGGAAAGATAAGCAAATTCAATGTTATTTTCTTTTTCGGAACTTCATTTTCGTTTCATGCGAGAGACAAATAGAACAGAATTTCATTAATGGTCAGACTATAATCCTTATGAAGACAATAATATTAAATGATGTGATGACATATCTCTCCTCCCCAACTCACTCATTACAGTGGCGCTCTTGCCTTAATATAAGCCAATGCTTTTGCCATAAGACCAATTTAAGGGCTTATTGCAAATTAAGTGATATTTTTTTCTTACAAGAGAGAGCGTTAAAAGTACTATTCATCACCAATTACTTGGCCAGGGATCATCATACTTAAAGTAGGCAATTTCTTAAAGATTATCACAAGGATAGCTACAAGAAAAATAGGGCTCCTATCAAGAACACAGCTTTATTCAGCTTTTTCCTTCTTGATATCCACATGGATAAGAGGTAAAAATGAGGGGCCTAGAATCCTCAGATTTTTCCTACTAAAGTTAATAATGAGAGAATTCAATGTTTCGGGTTGTATAATGAAGTAAAAAGTCTTGCAAGCAACTAAGAGCTGACAGGATAATGCCGAGAAATAAATATTAGGATAAATAGTATTTCACAGTCGCCTACAAACCACACTTCAATGTCACAATATTGGATTCAAACAATGCAGATTTTCCATTATTTTCCTTAAAGCGAAAATATTCGTCAGCAGGGATCACCTCAGAGCTGAGATTTTGCGCAGTATCCAGTTCATCCAGCAAAGACCTGAAGAATATTCTTCCCCAGAAATAACACTGAAGGACACAGGAATTTCATATATTAACGTACGTTGACTAGACTGTTTTTTTCCATCTGTCCATCCGCCTGTGGTGTTTTTGTATGGTAACACTGCGTCCCGGGCTTTAGATAGTTACATTCAGCTTACATTCAACGATTATAATAATATCCTATTTCGAATAATAACGGTGTAATTCGCATACAGTAAATTATTAAAACATTTTCCAGTTGCAAATGTACACCCAGATATCCTTTTATTTACCTAAAACTTACACATAGCGTAACTATCTAAAGCCCGGGACGCAGCGTTACCATACAAAAACACCACAGGCGGATGGACAGATGAAAAAAAAACAGAGTATAGATACAAAAATTCGTCTGACTATACAGTTACTATAAAAGAATATCCTCTAATTACATAAGCAGAGCTGATTGGAGTATAAAATTCTGTATATTGAATTTTAATTCATATTACACGAAAATATATAAAATTTCATTAGAGTTTACGATGGTAAAATTAAATATTTATGCCTACTTACACAGTAAGTGTAAATCTATTCGTTAAAAGTAAATAATTGTTAAATGAAAGCCAACACGTTTCATTCATACCAATTTCTCTTCAACAATCTTATCAATAAAATGCTGTGATATCGTTGTTTTGAAAACTAAAGTCACCTTTGCATAAGATAAGATTTACATGAAACCAAAATAATCTCTCGTATTCGTACACCAGGTTATGATCTTATTAACGTTCTGTTTCTTAAACGAAAAACAAAAAGCAAAAATGGTTTCTATATCAAATTCCAAAGAGGAATTGAAGAAGGGAAGGGAAGAAATTTGCTATGCTGTAAAGTTTGCTTCAAAACTGTCCATTGCTTGAAATAACAGAAATAACAAATTCAACAAATATTTCAAAAAGTGAGATCCCGCAATATGTACCTTTCTCGATTACGAGAACTTCATTAGGTCAACACTGCGCCAGATTTCTAACCGTTTGTCAGGACCCGGTAAAGAAACCTTCGGGTAGCTGACTAGTGTGGAACCTTGATAAAAAAAAAACGATTTTTTATGTGATCCCATAAGATCACTGTAATTATTTTCTTTATGGCGGCAGAAAAGAAATATCGTTCTTTTGGTGTCAGAGTGCAGGTCCGGCATATATTATCATAATGATCCATTATTAAGCCCGGCCAATCAGCACATTATATATAGTTTTCTATATTCAACAACATGGAGATTTTCAAGAGACATTCACTCGACCAAATAACTGGAATTCGTATCTAACTTGAATGAAAGTAAAAAAGGAATTTAAAACGCAAAGAAATTCCAGAAATACTTGGACCAGTAGAAAAACTACTCCTCAAAACAGCATAGTTTTTTGAGGAAAATAAAAGTTAAATTGTAAAGAATGTTTTCTGGCGTTCCTGGGTTGGAAATTTAAAAAAAATGTCACTGGAGCGACGGAGAAATCATGGCTTAAAAACAGTGTTATTGGAGAAAAAAAAAAAAAAAAAAAATAAAGGCGGCTACATTTGCTTGCTAAAAAAAAGAAAAAAACCTTTCCAACGCCTTCGTTAAACTAATGTTTCTACGATGCTTTTTATAGAGGATGCACCTAACGTCATTAGGTGCATCCTCTGTACCACGACCTTCTTGTTCTCCCAGTCAATTTTTCATCACTTGAGGATGCACTCACACTCTTTACTTATCGTTTGCTCTACTTGGCTATTTACATATTTCATCACTCAGCTACATACCTACGTATATTAGAATTTATTTTCAGCAGCAAAATGGCTGGGTATTTATACGTTTCCTATCCCCATGCAATAAATCCAACCATGACCCAAAAACGGTTTAACCATCTTATGATCAGTCATGTTCCCGTGCATCAAGACGTTTTTGGGTCATGGTGGAGCGCAGCCAAGTTTTCCTGTGCCTAAGTGCACATCATGGCCGCTCAGCCTCACATGAACTTGCAGGAGAGACGAAAAGAAGTCTCGGCAAGTGTTCAACCTTTGGGAACATTCTTCGAACTTCCGGCATCATATCTCCAAATGCCTTTCGAAAGGTAGTCCTCAACACATGCGCCAAGGAACTGATTGTGGAAGAAATCGATTTCTTGCTTTAAGGAATCAGAAAGTTATGGATATTCCTTGACTGACTCTTCTTTGAATGACCCAGTTTAGAGCGTTTCACTGAAGCTGCGGTACATTGTGAGGTCACATGAAGTGAAACTCTTGAGGCACTGGCAATAACCTTGAAGAAGTCTACTCTGTAATACTCCTCTGCACAACTGGGAGTCTATTCCTCAGAGCCATCATCAATCAAGCCTTTGGAATCTTGCACTTGAGGGGGAGAGTCACTGGTTCTAGTTCACATTCCTCAATTTTCTCCTCTGCAACTTTAAACATTTACTGAAATGTGTTATCTGTAAGAAGGGATTTGAGATTTTCTGCAGCTACTTTGACAGCAGCAGCAGCAAGCATTCCATTAACTGTGACTTTCGAACCTTGAAGAGACTTATTAAGAAATTATGGTGAATGTTACATGTTGGAAGAAGCTTGGCGCCAGTAGTGTATCGCATATGGCCTATAACCTAGCGATAGTGTAGCTTCCAAACTGAGCCACTCCATTTTCAAGTCTACCATTTTGCTAGTTTTAACTTTAGAACATAATATAGTTGTAGAAAAATAACGTCCAATAGGAAAATCAAAGGCTTAGATGCAGGAAAGATAATAGTATGTAAACTATGCGATACGTCAGTCAAAATTTAAATGAACAATTATGCTCACCTAATGAAAAAATGCATAACTTGTTTTTATTATTTTGATATTTTATACTTGTTTGTGCTGAATATATATAGTATTATAAACAGCCTCATTTCCAGCATCTGTTATATAAAACTTAGAGAAAAGAAGTGCGGGGGACAACTGATATGGTGTCCCCCCTAAATTAAAAGGGGGGAGGGGGGATATCGCCTCTCTCACACACGAGAGACAGATCCGCACTAAATAAAAAGTGGAGGGGTGGGATACCGCTTCTCACACTCATACGAGAGAGAGAGAGAGAGAGAGAGAGAGAGTTTTGTTCACAAATATATGAATCTATATAGCTTTCGTTAAAATTCAGCTCTTAAGAATAATCCAACCCAACGTGTCAAGTTCCGCATTCCAAATTTCTGTGCTCTACTGACTGGCCAAGCTCTGTAGAGCCATTTTTGCCTCATTTTGGCTCGAGTGAACTTTGCTTCTCGGTTACCACCTATATCTGGACGCCTACCCTTTCTGCTTTTTTTCTAACCGGGGTCAATTCTCCCATCAACACCGAAGTAGGTCCAAACAATTCTTTCTGAAATCCGACAATGGTCTCACTCTTTGCTCTCCTGAGAGCCAACTTCCGCCCGCAACAGAATGTTCGGTATTCGCACAAGAGTCCTCGCTGGTGCTACGAACTATGGCGTTCGTTTCGTATTTCTGACGCATGTGTTCGCTGACAGCAGCATCATGAGATCAAAAGGTCATTTCAAAGCGAGATAACATGGTCAGATCAGAGTGAGAGAGACAGAGAAAAAACTGATGTTCTTGCACATAGAAGCTGACCTGAGAGAACTTTATCAAGAAACCCCTAAATAAATTATTTGATTTCACTTTCTAGAATTAGTTTTTTTAGTTTTAATTTATTTAGAACATCTGATGTTTAAGGAAAAAACTGTAGTTATGAGCACAAATCTAATTACTTCCAAGATGTGAAAAATCGTGACCTCAAATATAGTTCCCACATAAACTGACCCATTTGAATTATATAATAATTCTACCAGATTATTTAAATGTCATTATTATTAATAGCAAGCTTTTCACTTTCTTCACTAATGGAAGCAAAAGTGGATTTGTATTGGCTGTAATAACAGAGTATTATGACTGAACTGAAACATAACATATTTAAAAGAACTGTAAGTTGGGTTAAAAAGCTCGAAACAATTCTCCACTTACCTTAAACCACCAAGAAATAGGATACTGGTAACTGGCAAATATGTGAATTGGGTTTTGCACTGCATGTTAAATCCGATATTTGCATATACTTCAGTGGCAACCTCTGGCGTGGATTAAAAACCTTAAGCTAAATGCCTTATATTAAAGCAAAATATGGGTTATCAATGCATAATGGACTGAATACTTACATATACTACTGTGGCAACCTCTGGCGTGACATAAAAACCAGTAAGTTCAATACATCATATGTATGTGCAAAATATTTGATCCCGATGTGGCAGGGGGAAGATTCCATCTCTCTTGGCTAGCTGGTGGAGCTGAGAACGGGGAAGGGTCCATCCCGGTCTAAAATAAACCCCCATTTCGATGACGCTCCATTGGCGAGGAAGTCCCAGGGATGAGATCGCTTAAGATCGCTAAAGGCCATAATTATTTGTGTGTGTGTGTGTGTGTATATATATATATATATATATATATATATATATATTATGTATAAATAATATTACACACAGACACACACACACACACACACACACCACACACATATATATATATATATATATATATATATATATATATATGTATGTATATATATATATATATATATACATACATATATATATATATATATATATATATATATATATATATCTGTGTGTGTGTGTGTGTGTGTGTTTGTGTGTAATATTATTTATACATAATATATATATGTATATATATATATATATATATATATATATATATATATATATATACAAGCAAAGTATATACACTACAGATATACAGCTACACAGCCATTTTTTAGCACACGCTTACTCAGTCAGACAGACAGACAGACAGACAGGCATATAACCACAACCACGCACACAAATACACGCAATGCTTTGATGCACATCACCGCTGCTCTCCAGCAAAACGGAACAGAAAGAACGAGGAACCTCCTCTAGTAGTGGAAGTGAAAGTGGCAGTTTGAATCAAACACTGTGTATAACAACAACCGCGTGAATGTTAAATAAGGAGTCGGGAAAACGGTGGGCTACACATATGCCTAGGATATTTAGTGAGAAATAGTAATATAATAATAATAATAATAATTCAAAAGGATAGTATTCCTCCAGAGTAGTTGAGGAGAGGAAAAATAATTAAGTTTATTAAATATCTGTCGGGATGTTTATGTATGTCTGTCTGTAAACGCTTGGAAACAGGGGGAGGTATTTTGGAGTTGTGTTATGTATGTATGTATGTATGTAAGCGTAAATACGTGAATTTATTATCTATCTAAACTAAACACAGACACATATAATCAGTATGTACGAATGTAAAAATACAATTACCAATAAATTCCTGTTTGTGCTTTTAAGGAAATGGCTATATGGACACATACATACATACATACATGCATACACGCACACATACACATACAATATTTATATGCGTGGGTGTGTATTTACAACCACATGCACAAACAAACAAACGTATTGTTATATATATGTATGTATGTATGTGTATGTGGTGTATGTGTGTGTATATATATATATATATATATATATATATATATATATATATATCCAAACAGCGGTGGCCACAGCCGGATATACATCAATGAGGAGAAAGGAACATAAACGACTTGATAAAAGGGTCAATTTATTCCCGCCGACGTTTCGTAATGTCTTCATTACATTTTCGAGGGCTGTAAAAAATAGATAGCATAAAATAAATTACAATAAAGCTAAGAATCTGAGATTTAAAAGTTGCACAATAATTACAAACTTAAAATACTAAAAATACTAAAAAGACACCTTTAAAAAACAAAAAACGTTAACTAAACAGACAAAAATTATTAAAATAAGTAAAAAAAAAAACGAATGAAACAAAAAAAATAATAAGACATATCAAGTAAAGTAAACTGGACCAACCTATTCAGCGGCAATGCCAAGACTGGAGATAAAGGAAGAGACTAAGAAAGGTACAGTGTGCCAGCAGAGGTTTGACTATTCAACAAGGGGACGAGTCGTTTAATCATTAACGATTCTAAGATTGTCAAATCGTGGCTGTTGGAAGCTCGTCCTACAACTGTAAAGTCCTTGTTTTCAATGGAGGTTTTACATATTTTCGAATGATTTCTAATATTAGAAAATTCTGGGTTTGCAATTTTGCTGCCAGTCCTATAACTTACTCCACGATGTGAATCTGCGTACCTTCAGAAGCCTCCTGGTGGATCCAATATAAGTTCCTAAATTACATTTAGGACAATTATAGCTATACACACACCCGGAGGACATATAAGGGCACAAACGATCTTTAAACTTGAATAATGACCCAATGGTAACAGGATTAATGGGAATCAATGAACCTTGATAGCTCCAAACTTATTTTGGATATGGTGGGAAAATGTTTTCCTAAAAGCATCATCTAATAAAAAAGGGAACTTAGCATAAAAATTCATCTTAGGAACATTAAAATTAGGCATTCTTAGCGAGAAGTACTTGTCTAAAAGCAAGCGAAGTGTCTTAGAGACCAGTTCAGATGGAAAGCAATTTTTTCTTTAAAATATTTGCATAAAAAGGCGATCTCATCTTGGAACAGAAACCAATCAGAAGTTAGCGTAAGAGCCCTGTGGAGGAGAGTAAAAACAGAATTAATTTTAAAATTAAAAGAACAGAAACTATAAAAATTTGACCCTAAGCCCGTGAACGTTCTTTTTCTAAAAATCGTGGTGTTAAAAATATTATTTTCTCTTAAAACAAGGACGTCTAAAAAAGAAAGCTGATTTTCAATTTCTTTTTCCAGGGTAAACTTAACATTGGAATGTTGTACATTTATAAAATCAAGAAAGGAATCAGCATCATAATTACGTCTAAAAAGGGCAAAGGTATCATCAACGTACCTTACATAGAAAAGGGGGCGGCAGGCTAAAGGACAGTCATCTAAGAAGTGCTCCTCCAGGGAGCACATAAAAATGTTGGCAAAAGTGGGACCGAGAGGACTTCCCATTGCCATGCCATCAACTTGCTTGTATAACTTACCGTTAAAAATAAAGGCTGTGTCCAGCACAGCCAAGCTTAAAAGAGTCTTAAAAAACGTACGGTTAAAACCACTAAAAACTGAGTCGGGTTCGGGAAAAAGCCTATTTAAAATTATACTGATAGTTTCCTCCACGGGTACATTAGTAAACAACGATTCTACATCAAAGCTGGTCATGAACAGGTCTGAATCTTGCAACAAAATTTTTTCTTTAAATTGACTAGAATTTTTTAAGGTGTAATTATTTGTGGTTAATGGCTCAAGCAAGGGAACGAGAAACTTTGCTAATTTGTAATTGGGGGCATTGTATGAAGCAAGAATTGGTCGTAAAGGAACACCTTCTTTATGAATCTTTGGTAGCCCATAGAGGATACCATAAGACGAGCCTGTGACAAACAAATCTTGGTAAGTTTCATTATTGATAATATTTTCACTTTTCAAAGTTCTAAGGAAACGGTTAATTTTATCTTCCGTTTTAAAGATGTTTGCATAATTGGGAGATCCAACCATCTGAAACTTGGAGGAATCATTAAGAATGATTTCCATTTTCGTAATATAAACTTACCAAGATTTGTTTGTCACAGGCTCGTCTTATGGTATCCTCTATGGGCTACCAAAGATTCATAAAGAAGGTGTTCCTTTACGACCAATTCTTGCTTCATACAATGCCCCCAATTACAAATTAGCAAAGTTTCTCGTTCCCTTGCTTGAGCCATTAACCACAAATAATTACACCTTAAAAAATTCTAGTCAATTTAAAGAAAAAATTTTGTTGCAAGATTCAGACCTGTTCATGACCAGCTTTGATGTAGAATCGTTGTTTACTAATGTACCCGTGGAGGAAACTATCAGTATAATTTTAAATAGGCTTTTTCCCGAACCCGACTCAGTTTTTAGTGGTTTTAACCGTACGTTTTTTAAGACTCTTTTAAGCTTGGCTGTGCTGGACACAGCCTTTATTTTTAACGGTAAGTTATACAAGCAAGTTGATGGCATGGCAATGGGAAGTCCTCTCGGTCCCACTTTTGCCAACATTTTTATGTGCTCCCTGGAGGAGCACTTCTTAGATGACTGTCCTTTAGCCTGCCGCCCCCTTTTCTATGTAAGGTACGTTGATGATACCTTTGCCCTTTTTAGACGTAAATTATGATGCTGATTCCTTTCTTGATTTTATAAATGTACAACATTCCAATGTTAAGTTTACCCTGGAAAAAGAAATTGAAAATCAGCTTTCTTTTTAGACGTCCTTGTTTTAAGAGAAAATAATATTTTTTAACACCACGATTTTTAGAAAAAGAACGTTCACGGGCTTAGGGTCAAATTTTTTATAGTTTCTGTTCTTTTAATTTTAAAATTAATTCTGTTTTTACTCTCCTCCACAGGGCTCTTACGCTAACTTCTGATTGGTTTCTGTTCCAAGATGAGATCGCCTTTTTATGCAAATATTTTAAAGAAAAAAACCGCTTCCCATCTGAACTGGTCTTTAAGACACTTCGCTTGCTTTTAGACAAGTACTTCTCGCTAAGAATGCCTAATTTTAATGTTCCTAAAATGAATTTTTATGCTAAGTTCCCTTTTTTTATTAGATGATGCTTTTAGGAAAACATTTTCCCACCATATCCAAAATAAGTTTGGAGCTATCAAGGTTCATTTGATTCCCATTAATCCTGTTACCATTGGGTCATTATTCAAGTTTAAAGATCGTTTGTGCCCTTATATGTCCTCCGGGTGTGTGTATAGCTATAATTGTCCTAAATGTAATTTAGGAACTTATATTGGATCCACCAGGAGGCTTCTGAAGGTACGCATAGATTCACATCGTGGAGTAAGTTATAGGACAGGCAGCAAAATTGCAAACCCAGAATTTTCTAATATTAGAAATCATTCGAAAATATGTAAAACCTCCATTGAAAACAAGGACTTTACAGTTGTAGGACGAGCTTCCAACAGCCACGATTTGACAATCTTAGAATCGTTAATGATTAAACGACTCGTCCCCTTGTTGAATAGTCAAACCTCTGCTGGCACACTGTACCTTTCTTAGTCTCTTCCTTTTATCTCCAGTCTTGGCATTGCCGCTGAATAGGTTGGTCCAGTTTTACTTTACTTGAATATGTCTTATTATTTTTTTTGTTTCATTCGTTTTTTTTTTACTTATTTTAATAATTTTTGTCCTGTTTAGTTAACGTTTTTTGTTTTTTAAAGGTGTCTTTTTAGTATTTTTAATATTTTAAGTTTGTAATTATTGTGCAACTTTTAAATCTCAGATTCTTAGCTTTATTGTAATTTATTTTATGCTATCTATTTTGTACAGCCCTCGAAAATGTAATGAAGACATTACGAAACGTCGGGAATAAATTGACCCTTTTATCAAGTCTTTATGTCCTTCTCCTCATTGATGTATATATATATATATATATATATATATATATATATATATATATATATATATATATAATAGTCTCCATGGTTTGAAGAAAAATGCAATAGTTACAGACTCCATAATGCCTACCGATGAAATGTAACTTAAGGTGTTGCTAGTCCTGAGTGCATCCATATGCAGCCACACGAACTGGCATCCTTTAAAACAATAATATGAGAGCTCATGTACTTCCTTAACGGACATTCGAGCGAAACAGCTACTTACTTATTTATTTATTTTTTTTTTTTTTTTGGCAGGTCACTCAAGGAGGCTGAATAGGGGGGCGCTGCCCTATCTCCGAATGAGTGAAGGCGAGTGACCCGATCAGTGCGTATAAGGCAAAGGTTCACTCACCTCGCCTGCTGAGTGACTTACAAAAAAAAAAGAAAGAAAAAAAAAAAGCTGTTTCGCTCGAATATCTGTTAAAAAAAGTACATAAGCTTTCATATTATTGTTCCCAAGGATGCCTAGTTCGTATGCTGCATGTGGATGCACTCAAAGACTCGGCAACAACTTGAACAATTGGTTACATTTCATAACTATGGCCCATTTTTTTCAAACCATGGAGACAGAATCAGCACAGGGATCATTACACAAACCCTATATGAAAATTGACCTTTCTTTTTTTTTCCATATCATCATACTATTATGGGCATAATGTCTGTCTGTCTGTCATTCAATCACGGCCAAACGGCTGATCAGATGGGGATGAAACTTGGCAGGTTTGTAATGGGTTTTCATCCAACCTAACCCCCTCCTTTGTAGGGGGTGGGGGTGAGAAGGGATTCCCTGAAACGGAGCTGTTTCTGGCCGTGAAACGAGGCTGGTTATTCTCGTAGACTTAGTTACTTTACGATTTTTCATACAACTTCCCCGGAGAAAGTCACGCATATTTCAGCTCGGACACAATAGAAGATGACAATTATCACCAATATCCGCAAGATTTTTTGAATAACTTAAATCCATCAGGCAGTACTTCTTCAACCAGGCAGTACTTATTCAACGTTATTTTGTGCCAGAGCACAAAATAACGTTGAAGAAGTACTGCCTGGTAATGTTGCTTCGGAATTTTGATCCTGCCAATGGACATTGCAACGGAACGAGGTACACCATTATGGAGCTAAACTCCCACGT
>NC_061105.1:31309604-31317104 GCF_015104395.2 Macrobrachium nipponense
ACGTGGGAGTTTAGCTCCATAACGGTGTACTCGTTCCTTTGCAATGTCCATTGGCAGGATCGAAATTCCGAAGCAACATTACCGGGCAGTACTTCTTCAACGTTATTTTGTGCACTGGCAGTCCCGATGGATTTAAGTTATTCAAAAAATCTTGCGGATATTGATGATAATTTTCATTTTCTATTGTGTCGGAGCTGAAATATTCGCGACTTTCTCCAGGGAAGTTGTATGAAAAATCGTAAAGTAACTAAGTCTACGGGAATAACCAGCCTCGTTTCACGGCCAGAAACAGCTCCGTTTCAAGCGAATCCCTTCTCCCCACCCCCCCCCCTCCCCACAAAGGAGGGGGTTAGGTTGGATGAAATCCCATTACAAACCATCTTAGGGATCCCCACCATAACCCTGCCAAGTTTCATGACCATCTGACCAGCCGTTTGGCCGTGACAGACAGACAGACAGACAGACATTATGCCCATTATAGTATGATGATATGGAAAAAAGAAGAAAGGTCAATTTTCATATAGGGTTTGTGTAATGATCCCTGTGCTGATTCTGTCTCCATGGTTTGAAAAAAATGTGCCATAGTTATGGAATGTAATCAATTGGTCAAGTTGTTGCCGAGTCTTTGAGTGCATCCACGTGCAGCACACGAACTAGGCATCCTTGGGAACAATAATATGGAGAGCTTATGTACTTTTTTTAACAGATATTCGAGCGAAACAGCTTTTTTTTTTTTCTTTTTTTTTTTCTTTTTTTTGTAAGTCACTCAGCAGGCGAGGTGAGTGAACCTTTTGCCTTATACGCACTGATCGGGTCACTCGCCTTCACTCATTCGGAGATAGGGCAGCGCCCCCTATTCAGCCTCCTTGAGTGACCTGCAAAAGAAAAAAATAAATAAATAAGTAGCTGTTTCGCTCGAATGTCTGTTAAGGAAGTACATGAGATCTCATATTATTGTTTTAAAGGATGCCAGTTCGTGTGGCTGCATATGGATGCACTCAAGGACTAGCAACACCTTAAATTACATTTCATCGGTAGGCATTATGGAGGCTGTAACTATTGCCACATTTTTCTTCAAACCATAGAGACAATATATATATATATATATATATATATATATATATATATATATATATATATATATATACACATCTACATACATACATACATATATATAATAATACCTTTGTTTGTTTGTGCGTGTGGTTGTAAATACACACCCACGCATATATATATTGTATGTGTATGTGTGCGTGTATGTATGTATGCATGTGTCCTTATAGCCATTTCCGTAAAAGCACAAACAGGAATTTATTCGTAATTGTATTTTTACATTCGTACATACTGATATATATGTGTGTCTGTGTGTTTAGTTTAGATAGATAATAAATTCACGTATCCATGCTTACATACATACATACATACGTACCGCAACTCCAAAATACCTCCCCCTTTTTCCAAACATTTACAGACAGACACACATAAACATCCCGACTGATATTTAATAAACTTAATTATTTTTCATCTCCTCAACTACGCTGGTGGAATACTACCCTTTTGGATTATCTATTATTATTATTTTTATATTAATATTTCTCACTAAATATCCTAGGCATATTTGTAGCCCATTTTCCCAACTCTCTCTTCCCAACTCCTTATTTAACATTCACGCGGTTGTTGTTATACACAGTGTGTGATTAAAACTGCCATTTTCACTTCCACTACTAGAGGAGGCTCCTCATTCTTTCTGTTCCGTTTTGCTGGAGAGCAGCGGTGATGTGCCTCAAAGCATTGCGTGTATTTGTGTGGTGTGTGGTGGTTATATGTCTGTCTGTCTGATTGTCTGTCTGACTGAGTAAGCGTGTGCTAAAAATGGCTGCGTAGCTGTGTATCTGTATGTATGTATATCTGTAGTGTATATACTTTGCTTATATATATGTATATATACATACATATATATATATATATATATATATATATATATATATATATATAACATACATATAATTAGGCCTTAGCGATCTCAAGCGATCTCACCCCTGGGACTTCCTCGCCAATGGAGCGTCATCGAAATGGGGGTTTATTTTAGACAGGGATGGACCCTTCCCCATTCTCAGCTCCATCAGCTAGCCAAAAGAGATGGAATCTTCCCCCTGCCACACTTAGATAAAATATTTTGCACATACTATATGATGTATTGAACTTACGGGTTTTTATGTCACGCCAGAGGTTGCCACAGTAGTATATGTAAGTATTCAATCCATTATGCATTGATAACCCATATTTTGCATAAATATAAGGTATTTAGCTTAAGGTTTTTACGCCACGCCAGAGGTTGCCACTGAAGTATATGCAAAATATCGGATTTAACATGCAGTGCAAAACCAAATTCACATATTTGTCAGTTACCAGTATCCCATTTCTTGGTGGTTTATGTTGAGTGGAGAATAGTTTCGAGCTTTTTAACCCAACTTACAGTTCTTGTAAATATGTTATGTTTCAGTTCAGTCGTAATACTCTGTTATTACAGACAATACAATACAAATCCACTTTAACTTCCATTAGTGAAGAAAGTGAAAAGCTTGCTATTAATAATAATGACATTTAAACAATCTGGTAGAATTATTATATAATTCAAATGGGTCAGTTTATGTGGGAACTATATTTGAGGTCACGATTTTTCACATCTTGGAAGTAATTACATTTGTGCTCATAACTTACAGTTTTTTTCCTTAAACATCAGATGTTCTAATGAAATTAAAACTAAAAACTAAATCTCAAGAAGTGAAATCAAATAATTTATTAGGGTTCTTGATAAATTCTCAGTACTCTAGTTGCAAACATCAGTTTTTCTCTGTCTCTCTCACTCTGATCATGACCATGTTATCTCGCTTTGAATGACCTTTTGATCTCATGATGCTGCTGTCAGCGAACACATGCGTCAGAAATACGAAACGAACGCCATAGTTCGTAGCACCAGCGATGACTCTTGTGCGAATACCGAACATTCTGTTGCGGGCGGAAGTTGGCTCTCAGGAGAGCAAAGAGTGAGACCATTGTCGGATTTCAGAAAGAATTG
This sequence comes from Macrobrachium nipponense, assembly GCF_015104395.2. Lineage (NCBI taxonomy): Eukaryota > Metazoa > Arthropoda > Malacostraca > Decapoda > Palaemonidae > Macrobrachium > Macrobrachium nipponense. The sequence goes on from NC_061105.1 coordinate 31,312,684, forward strand.
TTTGGACCTACTTCGGTGTTGATGGGAGAATTGACCCCGGTTAGAAAAAAAGCAGAAAACGTAGGCGTCCAGATATAGGTGGTAACCGAGAAGCAAAGTTCACTCGAGCCAAAATGAGGCAAAAATGGTTCTACAGAGCTTGGCCAGTCAGTAGAGCACAGAAATTTGGAATGCGTTGATTCTAGCGGAACTTGACACGTTGGGTTAGATTATTCTTAAGAGCTGAATTTTAACGAAAGCTATATAGATTCATATATTTGTGAACAAAACACACACACTCTCTCTCTTTCTCTCGTATGTGTGTGAGAGAGGCGATATCTTCCCCCCCCCCCCCCCCCCCCCCCCCCCCCCCCACTTCTACTTTTAATTTAGGGGGGACACCATATCAGTTGTCCCCCGCACTTCTTTCCTCCAAGTTTTATATAACAGATGCTGGAAATGAGGCTGTTTATAATACTATAGAATATATATTCAGCACAAACAAGTATAAAACATCAAAATAATAAAAACAAGTTATGCATTTTTTCATTAGGTGAGCATAATTGTTCATTTAAATTTTGACTGACATATCGCATAGTTTACATACTATTATCTTTCCTGCATCTAAGCCTTTGATTTTCCTATTAGACGTTATTTTTCTACAACTATATTATGTTTTAAAGTTAAAACTAGCAAAATGGTAGACTTGAAAATGGAGTGGCTCAGTTTGGAAGCTACACTATCGCTAGGTTATAGGCCATATGCGATACAATACTGGCGCCAAGCTTCTTCCAACATGTAATATTCACCATAATTTCTTAATAAGACTCTTCAAGGTTGGAAAGTCACAGTTAATGGAATGCTTGCTGCTGCTGCTGTCAAAGTAGCTGCAGAAAATCTCAAATCCCTTCTTACAGATAACACATTTCAGTAAATGTTTAAAGTTGCAGAGGAGAAAATTGAAGAATGTGAACTAGAACCAGTGACTCTCCCCTTCAAGCGCAAGATTCCAAAGGCTTGATTGATGATGGCTTTGAGGAATAGACTCCCAGTTGTGCAGAGGAGTATTACAGAGTAGACTTCTTCAAAGTTATTGCCAGTGCCTCAAGAGTATTTAAATGAGTGCTTCACTTCATGTGACCTCACTATGTACAGCAACTTCAGTGAAATGCTCTTAACTGGGTCATTCAAAGAAGAGTCGGTCAAGAAATATCCAGAACTTTCTGATTCCTTAAAGCAAGAAATCGATTTCTTCCACAATCAGTTCCTTGGCGCATGTGTTGAGGACTACCTTCCGAAAGGCAACTGGAGATATGATGCCGGAAGTTCGAAGAATGTTCCCAAAGGTTGAACACTTGGCAAGACTTCTTTTCGTCCCTCTTGCAAGTTTATGTGAGCCTGAACGGGCATTATTTGCACTTAGGCACAGGAAAACTTGGCTGCTCTCCACCATGACCCAAAAACGTCTTGATGCTCTGGAACATGACAGATCATAAGATGGTTAAACCGTTTTTGGGTCATGGTTGGATTTATTGCATAGTGATAGGAAACGTATAAATACCCAGCCATTTTGCTGTTACAAATAAATTCGAATATACGTAGGTATGTGGCTAGGTGGTGAAATATGTAAATAGCCAAGTAGAGCAAAACTATAAGTAAAGGGTGTGAGTGCACCCTCAAGTGATGAAAAATAGACCGGGAGCACACGAAGGTCGTGGTACAGAGGACATGACAGAGAGTAATGGTTATTAGTGTTCGATTTAAAGCAACTAAAGAGAGCACCTAAGATGACGTTACTGTCATAAAAAAGCATCGTAGAAACATTAGTTTAAACGAAGGGGCGTTGGGAAAGTTTTTTTTTTTTTTTTTCTTTTTTTTTTTTTTTTTTTTTTTCTTTAGCAAACAAATGTAGCCGCGTTTATTATTATTATTATTATTATTATTATTTTCTCCAATAACCTTGTTTTTAAGCTATGATTTCTCCGTCCCTCCAGTGACATTTTTTAAAATTTCCAACCCAGGAACGCCAGAAAACATTTTTTACAATTTAACTTTTATTTTGCTCCAAAAACTATGCTGTTTTGACAAGTAGTTTTTCTACTGGTCCAAGTATTTCTGGAATTTCTTTGCGTTTTAAATTCCTTTTTTACTTTCATTTAAGTTAGATACGAATTCTAGTTATTTGGTCGAGTGAATGTGTCTTAAAAATCTCCATGTTGTTGAATATAGAAAACTATATATGATTTGCCGGGTTTAATCATGGATTATTATGATATTATATGCCGGACTTGCACTCTGATACCAAAAGAACGATATTTCTTTTGTGCCGCCATAACGAAAATAATTACAGGGATCTTATGGGATCAAATAAAAAATAGTTTTTTTGATCAAGGTTCCACACTAGTCAGCTACCCGAAGATTTCTTTACCGAGTCCTGACAACCGGTTAGAAATCTGGCGCAGTGTTGACCTAATGAAGTTCTCGTAATCGAGAAAGGTACATATTGCGGGATCTCACTTTTTGAAATATTTGTTGAATTTGTTATTTCTGTTATTTCAAGCAATGGACAGTTTTGAAGCCAACTTTACAGCATAGCGATTTCTTCCTTCCCTTCTCATTCCTCTTTAGAATTTGATATAGAAACCATTTTTGCTTTTAGTTTTTCGTTTAAGAAACAGAACGTTAATAAGATCATAATCTGGTGTACGAATACGAGAGATTATTTTGGTTTCATGTAAATCTTATCTTATGCAAAGGTGACTTCAGTTTTCAAAACAACGATATCACAGTATTTTATTGATAAGATTGTTGAAAAGAAATTGGTATAAATGAAACGTGTTGGCTTTCATTTAACAATTATTTACTTTTAACGAATAGATTTACACTTACTGTGTAAGTAGGCATAAATATTTAATTTTATCATCATAAACTCTAATGAAATTTTATATATTTTCGTGTAATATGAATTAACAATTCAATATACAGAATTTTATACTCCAGTCAGCTCTGCTTATGTAATTAGAGGATATTCTTTTATAGTAACTGTATAGTCAGACGAATATATATGAAATTCCTGTGTCCTTCACTGTTATTTAAGGGGAAGAATATTCTTCAGGTCTTTGCTGGATGAACTGGATACTGCGCAAAATCTCAGCTCTGAGGTGACCCCTCCTGACGAATATTTTCGCTTTAAGGAAAATAATGGAAAATCTGCATTGTTTGAATCCAATATTGTGACATTGAAGTGTGGTTTGTAGGTGACTGAAATACTGTTTATCCTAATATTTATTTCTCATCATTATCCTGTCAGTTCTTAGTTGCTTGCAAGACTTTTTACTTCATTATGCAACCCGAAACATTGAATTCTCTCATTATTAACTTTAGTAGGATAAATCTGAGGATTCTAGGCCCCTCATTTTTACCTCTTATCAATGTGGATATCAAGAAGGAAAAAGCTGAATAAAGCTGTGTTCTTGATAGGAGCCCTATTTTTCTTGTAGCTATCCTTGTGATAATCTTTAAGAAATTGCCTACTTTAAGTATGTTGATCCCTGGCCAAGTAATTAGTGATGAATAGTACTTTTAACGCTCTCTCTTGTAAGAAAAAAAATATCACTTAATTTGCAATAAGCCCTTAAATTGGTCTTATGGCAAAAGCATTGGGTTATATTAAGGCAAGAGGGCCACTGTAATGAGTGAGTTGGGGAGGAGAGATATGTCATCACATCATTTAATATTATTGTCTTCATAAGGATTATAGTCTGACCATTAATGAAATTCTGTTCTATTTGTCTCTCGCATGAAACGAAAATGAAGTTCCGAAAAAGAAAATAACATTGAATTTGCTTATGTTTCCGTTCATTTAAGAGGAAATTATTGGGGAAAGTGAGATTAATATTTGCCAGAGGATGGTATTTCTCGTGCCTATTAATGTAAGATATATTATATGGGGAAACTGGATTGTCAGTTGATAAAGTGATCGGCGTTCCTCGACTGCTAATTCCAAAGGGGACTGAATTGAAAATGAGAATAGCAAATTATTTAATAAAAGAGGAATCATTTTCGCTATTTGCTAGAAATGAAATTTTAGGGGAACATGGCATTACTGCTTGTGTAAGTAAAGGGGGCGAGGTGAAAGTTTTTCCACCCGAACAGTGACGTAAAAGATCTTATACCTTATGTATTAAGGTTCCTTAGCAAGTTTAATGTGTACATTTAGTGTTGTGAAAATATGAAAAGATTGTGTATAAAATGTAATTTTGTTTATTGGTGTCTTGCCTCCGCTGTAATGAACAGGTTGCATAATTACTGTAATTGCTATGTAAAATGTGTAAAAAATTTTATGGAGCAGTCTAAAACCACCATTTTCCCTCCAGATGTGAAAGAAAAAGGAAAACTTACAAAGAAAATAGAAAGGAATAACAGTTTAACCAATACATATG
>NC_061105.1:31322104-31329604 GCF_015104395.2 Macrobrachium nipponense
CCCTTGAAGACGCAAACCAAAACCTTTTCGCCAGCTTGTACAACAGCGTCTTATGTAGAATTTGAGTTGTAGAACACCTCTGCTTGCTCTCGGAAATTTAAATCCTCCATCATCAACGTCAGTACAACACCTTTGCCCATCCCAAATATCCTTGAAGTAGTGTCACATCCCAAGATGGCATGAAGAAAGAGAATATTGCGTGTTACACTATCTCCAAGACCCTGCCTAGCCTTTCTCACATCCAAGCATTTGCAGCAACTTGATGATGCTCCTTTTGGTTCTGGCATGAAGTACAGATTAGCATCTTTTGCATGGTAGCAAAGAAGTGTGATCAAGTCTGTATCATCGCCAACAACCACAGTAGGAACCTTTTGTGATGTAGCATCTGCCTTTAGTCTCTCAGTTAGGAGGTTGATGAATTGCTGCTTGGTTTCCTAATTTGATATGAACTCCGGCCTCACTTTAAGGACCATTTCCCCAGTAAAAGTCACCATTCTTCCAGGTCGGCAATTCTTTCTTCTATGTACTTGAGCTTTGGTTGATATATCCATCCAATACAACTATTGCAGATGAGTTCTGTGCAATAGCATTAAATGTTTTGCCAGTGTCCCAAGGTATTCTCTGTAGCAAGGCACCTCCATCTAGAACAAACACACAGTCCTTTGGACCATCCACAGCAGTTGCTAAATCCCATATCAGTTTGGCCAAGTAGAATTACATTTGTTTCAAACAGTGAGGACGGATATCCACAAAATTCATACTCTAGAGCCTTAGGTAGTTGTTCAGCTTGTGTTCCTGCAATTACCAACTTTTGAAAGAGTGACTGAGGATCTATTTTAATGGTTTCCTCATTGCTTAGCTTGAGAGTCGATTTTGAGTCCATAAGAACTGCCTGAGATTTTTTCTTGTAGTAAAATCCAATAACCTTTTCTCCTTTCATCTTAAGAATATTATGACCTATTTGTTTTGCATTGTCAACATTTGCGGATGTATTGGGTGTAACACCATTAACTATGTTAACCAGTCCTTCACTTCCTAAGAATGGGCAATTCGGTTCTAGTACGCTCAGACTCTCCGTGCCAGACACATCCCTTTTGAGACTTGCGTGTTGTAGGTCTTGTGTTGCTCACTGGTCTCATAATCCACTTTTGTCAGCAGCTGGTGCATTGCAAGATTGACGTTAGATCAAACATGGTTTGACATACTAGGCGCTGAACCTCGCTCATTCCTCGTCCTCGGGTGAGGCCACCTTTAGTTTTCATGCAACGCATCAATGTTTGTTCGATTACGAGATCAGGTGGAAGTCAAACCCAGTATTCATCAGACCTACGGACAACTAGGAGGCCATCTTCAATGAAACACTTTTGAATTTGTGGGTGATTCTTCTTCAAACAACCAATTTTCTGCAGGTAGACATTCAAGGATTTGACGCACAGGTTGTGGCCAGCAGAAGCGAGAAATGGCATATTTTCCTCAGTGTATTAAGATAAAGCAACCAATTTCCTGTTCTTTCAGATCATAATAGATTCCGGACAAGATCTACCATCTCTATATATTGTAGACACAGCTGTGCAGTTTGGTCACCCATCAGTTCTAATTTTTCCTGTTGTAGGTATTCAGCTATTAATTTTAGACACTTGGACTCTTCCAGCTCCACTGCAGCTCCTGATACAGCACTGCCATACAACTCCATTGCCTCCATCAGTACATCTGGCATTTCAGAACTATCACCAGAACTGTAATTTCACTGTCACTTTCATCAGGTGTAGTATCTTTTGATGGTAGTTTTATATGAAAATTTTTGGATGTTAGTAGTATGTTAAGAGCTCCATCAACTATGAAATGTCCTCGAAAAGCATGTGCAACCACTTTTCCATTCAACATCTTTGGTATTGCATTTTCAGCATAAACTAACTCAAATAATTCTTCAATGCCTGATCTTGACATCAGATGCCCTATTGAGCTGAGGAAGCTCATGAGGCTATGAAAGCTGTGATATCGAAGAACAACTAAGTTGACTCCCTTCAGGTTCATTTTCTATGATCATCATTGCCTTTCAGTACAAAGGCTGGTCGAATGTGAGCACTGGTGTATAGCCATAACGAGTTGCATGTTCAGTAACAGAGCAATGTTGAATTCAGACAGGTTAGGATACTAGAGTCCAAGTCAATCATGGGCATGAACATAACACAAGACTGGCCTGGGAAATCAGCTTAATCATGGACCATCCTCATCATACCAGATCAGCTAGGTCTTGGATTCTTCCCAAGTGACAAGGATATTTTCCACAAAATACCAGAAGGTGAAACTTGCGACTCACCACTCACTTTAATTTCAACAAAAGTAAGATCCTTCATATTACTGGATTTCTGAACGTAATGTCTGATGTTGATCTGCTTGACTTCCTCCAAATCTTTCACTGTTACATTTATTGGAGGTACTTTTGTAACTGACGTGACTGATGGGATGATGCAGGCAATTATCCCCATCCCATGGAAAGTTCCTTTACCATCGATGGTACATGGGTTATGATCCACATTGTAGGTCACATTCTGTGATGTCTGGAATATCTGTCCCTCTTGTTGTAGCAGAGCACTTCTTAAACTTGAGCACCTCTAGGTAAGAAGAGCAGAAGCCATGGGTATGAAGACTGTCAATGAGAAACCTGGATGCAAAGTGACGGTAGTCCAATCTGAAGTGGACAAATCAGTGCTCTAGGTCTCGTTGCCTGCATAATAGCTTGTCCTATAGACCCCCATCTTTGTTTCCTTTTCTGCACCAACAAACAAAGTGTGTAAGAACAATTGCAAAGATGCTGGGATGAATGACAAAACTTCTTTTAAAATAGAGATCTCCAGGCTTGAGGGGTAAGTCATCTTTGACTGTTCAGTGTGCTTTATGTCTGCTTTAATGAGTTCAGCAGCTGGGCAGATTACTCTCCCTTTGTTCACCTCATCAGAGCGTTCCTGCTGAAAAAAGTCATGGAGAATTTTGGTGGCATTTTTCTTAAATGTAACAACATCCTGTCTTCCACGAACCTCATGAATAAAGATCTCATCACCAAACCGCTGAAGTAGTTGTTCCTTTATGTGACGAAAACTATATGGCTCCTATGGTTGTCTGCTCATCATGGTTTCTTCGAATATCATCAATTACTCTATCAAATGCTTCAACTCCAGATAGTTCTTTTGGTCTACCAGATCTTACTTTTTGCCTTTTGATGAATCTTCAGAACCCATTTCTTTAATGAAGTATTTTGGTATGGACTTCCCAGATCGAAAATTGCCATTGCACACTTTATGATATACTGCATCAGCAGTATGGAGGTCATTAACGAATTATATTATGCCTTCTACTTCTTCAGACCAAGCATCTGAACGAACACAGCAAAATTCAAGTAATCGTTTCTAAAAATCTAATGTTCTTACAGGTATAAATCTAAAATTATTTTTCTTTTCATCATATTTATCTGGCATCCCACAAAACAAACACATGTCTTGGTTGGAAAATGTTGGATCCGCAGACCTTTTACGGCATCCAATACTCACTGCTTCTGTTGCCTCTAAAGATCGTTTCTGATGGTTGAACTGTGCAACTTCATGGGGATTGCAATACTTTCGCCTGCACTCAGTATGCACATATTGACCATCACAACCTTTCTGTCCCAAAATTGAAGTACCCAATTCACCCAGTTGCTGCTGACAGAACACAGCCATCCATATTGTTACTGAAAATAGAAGCAGTTTGTTGGTGCTGGGAAATATACAATTGAAATATACAACAAAAATGCGTGAAAAACATAATTTTGGCGTACGAGAGCCCTACATTAGGTATAAGGAGAATTAATAGCATTTTAAAACCTGTTTCATCTGAAAGGATAGGTTAGATAACGTAGGATTTGCTATCTGTTGCATCTCAGCTTGGAAGTGCAAGGAAGCAACGAGATTCCAAAGTATATATAACAAAACATTAAAGTAAATTTAATAGAAAAACCGCATTAAACAGATCAACCCAGCAACTTACATTCACATTCACACACACTCAGAACAACCACATGGCGTTCAACAGGATGTATCGAACAGCCGTGTCGTTGCCAAATTATGACAAGGTTTGGACAATGCAAGGCTGCCAAACTATAATGGCCGAACTTTGAAAAAATGTAAGGATTTATGTAAACAGGGACTTGGAAGACCATGCTCTACCAAAACTAAAGGATTAGATTTTTAATATGTTGTACAGATAACCCTAGCACACCAAAAAATTCGTGTTTAGTTAATATTGCAATTTTCCCTGGGTTCACCCCTTTTTGGCGCTAGATTTACTGGGCTACAAGAGAGATAGTTTCTCAGTTGGCAATGTTTTCATTTTTCAAAGTGAAATAAAGAAAAAAAATAAACATTGTTAAGGCTGTATATAAGGAAAGCGTCATCTTCTTTTAACTTTCGGGGAGTAGGAAGATCTATGGAAGAGTCTAAAAAGGTCTGAAAAAGGTGTTTCGCATTGAGTTAAAGGTACAGGAATTTTAGGATAGGATATTTATGATTTATTTATTAGAATAAAATGTAGAAAATAAGTAATGTGCATATTAAAGATTACAGAAAAATTATTTCTAGTAAAATTTAGCGTATTTATTTTAATTTTAATTGGTGAAATAATGTTCTTTTTGACTGAATATTTTAACAAGTTTTAATTTACGTTAAAAGTTAGGAATATAATGTTTACAACTTATGCGTGTGGGGAAAATCTTGCACGCATCCCAAGTAAGCTGGAGGTAGGATCATGCCTTGTTCAGATATTAGAATGGCGCAATAGTATTTCCATCCCTCGTAGGAAAAGTTGGTAAGCCATGCTGCATGTTATGTTAGTGCTGATCAGCAATATGCTCTAAAATTTAACACTGATCGGTTTAGTAATATCTAGTGACATTGTTGACTACTGTTTAGTGGAACTTTCAGATATCTGGCGTAAAATCTGAAAATCTTGTTATTTAAGGATTAAATTGACAATAAAGCAGTTTTTTAAAAAAAATTATGCAAAATATTTACCAAATTCAGGGACATTCAATTTATAAATCATTATACTTCAGTCTTCATCTTATGTCAGTTTTACGTAGAAAAAATTTTTTTTTCTTTTCTAAAATGGAGTTGACGTAATTCATTTAACTGAGAATCTGAAGTTTTCATACCCAGTCGATATTTAAAAGGAAATTTGTTTTAGTTAGTATTATAAAAGAGAGGATCCGCTGGTTTATGTGAAAGGGAGAATATTTTTTTTAATTTTTCGTACGCAGATGAATGATATAAAAGTTTTCATCAGAAAGCTGGTAATCTTTTACAGAAGCGAATAAGCGAATTAAAGAGAATGTTCTTTCAAAGAAATTTTTTCAAGTTTGGTAATACATCAATTTAGATTCCAGTTTCCGTAAAAAAAAAGCGAATATTGCTGAAGCTTCATAAAACGAAAAATATTTTAATGTTTTCAGACAAATGTTTTTAATCAAATCAATGTCTTGAAAGTTTCATACAAACTTGACTATATTGTGAATTGGTCACACACAATCCAATATTTCAGAATATGTGATTTTTAAAATTTAGTAACGAAAATTAATGTATATAAAAGTGTCCTGATACTATGATAAAAAAAATGATTAATAACTTGATTGAAAGTTATAGGGAGGGCTTTGATGACCGAACACTTCCTGAAAATTCAATTAGATATGTTGCCAGCAAACCCAAGTCCAAATCTGTTTGGCTCATCAGTAATGTTATTTATTGATCTCACAACTGATCAGCTGGAGTTCTGCTGGTCACCTTGTCACACTTAAAAATTTGAATACATCATCTAACCTTTGTTGGGGACATCATGAAGATCAACGTTAATTTTTAATCCCGTCTCATCAGATAGAAAAGTAATCGTATCAAGGAAGCACGCATGGTGTGCATGTCTGCGTTCTTAAAATATCATACACATAGAATAAGAAAATAAAGACCTACAACCACTTCTTGTTCCAGATCTGTCCAAAAAAAAGAAAAAAAAAAACAATGTTCTTGGCCTTCGCTCACCAATCCATAAAAGCAGTAGAGAAACCGTCATAAACTTTTGAGATAACTTGTGAACAAACAAACAGGCAAACTTCATTAGCGGAGGTAATAATTAAAAGAGCAATGTCACCATTTTTATTGCAGTGAACTTTGTCATGCTTATTAAAAGTGTATCTTTGGGTGTTCGCACCTATGTTGCTCTTTACTTTTCTTTAGAGAATTCCTGGTAATGAGATTACCACACAACGTCAAATTTATGAGATACCCGAAAGACCTAACAGGAAATTCCACTTTTTCTAAAACATTACTGAAAAGGTGAGTTATATGAAAAATTTAATTCATGTTTGTTTTACTTTAAACGGTTTCCAAGTTTGTTACGGTTAGACTTGTAGCATAACGCTACTAGAGCAACTTTCATTAGTTTTTATACAAAAGGTTGTTTGTTTCATGATGTAGTCATTTTCCCTGAAAAGAGCGAACCATTAATGAGGTGATTGTGTTCCAAATTTATAAATGTCACAACTTCAGTGCCATGGAGGTAAAGAATTATAGGTTTTTTCTCCCTTAACTAGAAAACCATCATGTGGTTATTGAATGTACAAAACGCAAATAACCTTTTTTTTACATAAACAAGAAATTAAAATGAAAACTCGCACCTTTAAAGAATTCCATACTTCAGTTCGTATTGGGATACTTTTTTGCACCAAAATAGAAGCATGGAAACTTCAAATTTAATCTATTTCGACCCGAGTTCTGATTTACACTTTTCTCTTTGACATTTTAGTTTCAATCAAAGCCGGGAAAAATTGTGAAAGGTTAATTGCTGGAGGGAAAGAGCCAGTTAGTGCCAATTCCATCAGCAGAGTGAGGACGAAAGAAATTGGGTGGTACGATTAACTGCAGTGTAAAACTTTATAGAAATATAATACTGATAACAATTTAGAATACACGTGCAGTTGCATCCGTGCTCTATTTCAGGTAAAGAAAAACTTGTTGGTTCTTGTTTGGAATTGAGCAGATGAAAAATAATAATGGATTGTACTATGCATACTTTTGGCGCAGTAGAAACACTCAAATTTTTAACTTACTCTCGGTATTCCATTCTCTCTCTTCTTTACATATACATGTCCTTTCATATCTTCAGGTATTTTCCTTGAACGTGAGTTGTAGACCCTCCATGCACATGTTAATAATCTCCTCCAGCGCCTCAGTGGCGTGGTTGGTTTGGTGTTTGCTTCTGACCTCGGTGGTCGCGGGTTCGATTCTCGGTCATTCTATTGAGGAGTGAGAGATGTGTATTTCTGGTGATAGAAGTTCACTCTCGACGTGGTTCGGAAGTCACGTAAAGCCGTTGGTCCCGTTGCTGAATAACCACTGGTTCCATGCAACGTAAAAACACCATACAAACAAACAAACTAACATCTCCTCCAAGAGCCCTCAATAACCTTTTTTGTAAAAT
>NC_061105.1:31334604-31363196 GCF_015104395.2 Macrobrachium nipponense
CATGCCGAATTCCCAATACGTTGGGGATAACGTATGGTGAATTCGGTATAGAAACAACGAATATTTAGGTTCGGAATTAAATGATCTTTATAACGCAATATTTATAAGTATTAAAAAATCTACGGTATGTATGTATGTATTAGATACTACCGGGAAGAGTGAAGTACGGTTTTAGATCCTGACTAGTATCGGTTTATTGCTAACACAGACATACGTCAGAATCTGCAACAGGTAAAGAGTGATTATAAGTATACACAAAAATATGTATATACGATATACATTCGTATATGTGTATGTATATATTTTATGTAAGTATATAAATATTTCACATGTATATGTATATATATATATATATATATTATATTATATATATATATATATATATATATATATAATGTAGATGTATGTGTGAAAGAGATAAAGATTATCTAGTAAAACATTGCAAAGCAAGTAAAAAAAAAAAAAGGTAAGGTAGGACGGTAGCATCATGAAAACCCAGAGCTGAAGCAGGGATTCCAAACGTTATCCGAGGGCAGAGGAAACGTTGGGATCTGGAGCGGATATGAAAACAACGTTCATTCGAGACGTTCCGAGGAGAGAGAGTATTTCCAAAGGGATGCCATTTACCACAGCATTTTTTAAAGAAACTTCACAATCTCTCTGGTTTCTGAGATTTCCTCTCTCTGGCCGGAATGTGCCTTACAGCTCGCTATTAGTTTGGAAACTTGGATTAGATTATAATAGAATTAGCCTTTCTATCGTTAATGGCATAAAGTTCTTTATTGTGCATAATATCCGGGGGAAGTTATTTTTATAAGAAGAAATCTTGATTGTTTATTGTCACATCTGTCTTAAAATGTTCAGCAAGACTCATCCTTCAAGAGACTTTTTCAGGTTTAGATAAGCTCAATTGAACTTTGTGTAAACTTTGCATCTTATAACATAATTGGTAAGAAAGACATCCACAAATTTTGCTGTTTGTAATCAACATTCATCGGTAACAAATTCCACTTGAAAACAAAACATTCAGAGAACACACCATGGATCATCAAATAAACAAGAAAGTAATGGCCTATCAATTAAAGTCATTAATTAATGTGTCCCTTAAGTGTGACTTGAAGGATTTTATTGCAAGCAAATTATTTGTAAGTTAACTGATTACTAGAGTGTTTAACACCGTAATTCAACCAGCATTCGAATGAAATTTAAGATTATTTGCATAAAATACCGACATGCATTACATAAAGAGACGAAAATATGACTCAAGCCCATAATAACTAATATGTTGAGACTCGCAGAGGCGTATTCATAAGCTGCATTCTTGATCGTTCTATCATTAGGGGGAAATAGATGTAATAACTTAGTAATACTTTATACATAGATACTCCACCTGTATTAACCAGTATTCTAGTGATTCCCGAGGTTTTTGCGGTTTGCAAAATCCAATGTAGGTTCATTCATTAGGAAATTATTCAGAAATCAAGTTAACCAATAGAATAAAGATCGGATTGACTGAATGATAAAATAGGTAAACGTCAGTGCAATTCGCCATAGCATTCCAACCAACTTCTTAAAGCAAATTGAAATCAGTCATTTATATCAAGTTACAATTGTTTTGAAAAGGCATATAGGTAGTAGTCAGTAACTTGCGAGGACCATAAGCATGCTATGTGCCGTCAATCGTTCCCTTAATCACTTGACTGCCACTAATAATTCATCAGTAGTTCCATTCATTGGCCGTATTGAACAAAGACGACGAAGAAGAATATTTTGAATCCAAGACTCCCTTCTTCTTGGCATTTGATGATTGCTTATACAGCTAATTAGGTGTTCATTCTGCTGTTCAGGTGTATCAATCATTACAGGAGGTAATTAAATGGAGTCAAAAGCGGTAATTAATTAGTAAAGGACAAAAACAACTTTCCTTAAGGAATGGAAGAGGAAAAGGTCCAAACCGTGAGTAGGGGAAGGGGAGGCATGGAACAAATACCAGTTGACATTAGAAAGTCCTTGGGCTAAATATTAGCTATAGCTAAGGTACTTTATGTTACATAATGAGACATGCATGCGTTCACGCACACTTGAGAGAGAGAGAAGCAGGAAAATATAACTGAATAGAATTAATTTAGTGGATATTTATATTATTCATGATCTGCTTTCAGTTTCCCAATTAATCAGTTTGGTTGAATTTAAATGAAATCAACCACCTCATCTCGAGTAAACATTTCACGTGATCAAATGACCCCAGGCATGCGTCAAGTGTATATAATTTAAGAAACAATCCTCTTGCTTAAACTTCGGCAAAACAATTAAGTATAAGGTTTTTTCCGCCTTCCACTCGACTAACTTTTTATCAGTCTATCATACAAAATCCAGTTAAGGAATTTTGTATTGCTAGCTACTGAAACTTCATTTCTAAATTTTAAAAAAATATTACTAATTTACTTTTAGTTCCTGGATTTTTCTCTCAATTAAAATGATTTGTTTTCGTTATGGCTCGTTATGAGTTATATAAACTTTACCAAAACATGAAAGCTATTTTCAACGTAATTATATTTTTCTTACCAGATGTCAGTTATTTTCAACGAATTTTTATTTTCCAAAACTTGAAAGGATTAAAAACACTTTAAATTAAGGTCCACAAACACTTTCTTTCGTATGCTGAAAATCCGTCTCCATATTATAAAGGGGTAAAATAGATACCGTAAAGCCAAAGGTCATTGCTGTACAATTATATATATATATATATATATATATATATATATATATATATATATATATATATATATATATATCTTACCCACCCCCCCTGTTTTGACAAAACTACACAAATTAACAATTCTTACCTGTGCAGCAGGCGCCCTCTATTTGCAAGCATGTCACTAGGCTATTAACACATAAATACATAATAAACTATTTATTACCCAAAGCAGATGAACATAAAATAGAACAAAATGATTAATAAGTCATAGTGACAAAAACCCAAGTCTCCGCCCACAAGAAAACTATTAAGTTATCATTCCACTTTCCTGGCTAAGCATTCACTCCCAGACTCAAAATGTCAATTGTTACATTGTATTAGTCAAGTTAGAGAAGCCCGTCTCTAGTATCATGGAATAGAGCCCATCTGTAATAAAGAGATGTACACAATATTAAGTAAAGAGATACACTTCACACTTCTCTCTTTTCAAAGGCAATATTAAGTAAAGAGATACATTTCACACTTTCTCTCTTTTCAAAGGCAATATTAAGTAAGAGATACATTTCACACTTCTCTCTTTTCAAAGCAACTGTTTCTAAGTCTTTTAAAATATGTGCCATACCTTGAGATGGGGGTTTTTTCCAGACACTTGGCGTTCGCTCAACCATCTTTCTTCCTATCACGAAGGAATGTGTCATTCCCTCAAGTCCCTTGATCGGTCAGACCTGTGACATCCATACAAATAAATGTACATACCCACCACGCAAAACCACCCCTGGCAACAGTACGGATAGCCACCAGCTTAAAAACGCAGACGCATCAGATTCCTTCATTCAAGAAGGCTGCCTCTACAGCTCACTCTGTCTCCAAGCAAGAGCAGCTGGACATGATAGTATTCACTAACACATCAATTCATACCTGTAAGATGGCTTGGCCACCTATGTCCTTTGTGCACTCCTGTCACACACCACATCGGCAACTAATGCACAATGTATCAATTTGCCACATGATTTAGGGCTACCTCCATTGCTGGAGCCCTTGTGTCTCACCGAATGCACAAAAGTTTAAGAACTCCTAGCGCACAAATTGTATTCAGTATAACACCTAGCATGACCACTATTATTGGAATTGTGTAACGTTCATTGAAGAAAAACTCATCTTCGTCACTATCCTCCAGCGGCGGGTCTGTAACAGTCTCCACTGTAGGTGGAATTTGAACCGCCTCATGGTTTCCATGTAAGTGTTTCATAAGCACTTTCATGGACGAGTTGTAGACACGCCGACAGTACCATGAAGAAATCTGAGAGAATGCAGCAGGAACCATCAAACAACTGGGATCCCTGTAGGATGAGCGAGTTGTTGTCCCCATTGCATATAGTAGAAATCTTGCATCTGGTGCAGAAGACCGCTGTCGTTGTTTCCGTCGATATTACTTGATATGGATCAGGAATTCTCTAAAGTCACAGTGAGTCGGTAAATTCTCATGAGCTAATTCTAGTTCGCACCTGACAGGTCAATACGTTGAAGGGTGGATATCTTACTTTCATACACATATATATCCTAAACTAACACACATAGTCAACTGCCGAGGACTGGAATTCTTCACCTAATATATACATAATCTCTACCCCTGTCCAAACCACTAACGACCCCTGGAAAGAACTAGGAAATGGCCTAAATATATAGCTGTGAAACGGTTTTTTATCACTGACTGGTATGTCAACAAGTAACCCTTATCTGTTAACTGTACCTTTAAAATCCCATAGTATCTATAAAGTAAATCTCCCAGTAAAAACAATATTTGATCCCCATTCATATGCCACGTTTTTTAAGGTTGACTCCAAAGTTCCCAACGGCAACATTTCCCTTGAAATTTTCCCCGTGAAGCTGCTACAACTGCTTCCACTTGGCTTTTAATCTCATTCAACAAAGATTCTGTTTCTCTTTCAACGTTCAAACAGTGTAGTGTGTATAGTGAAAAATGTAATGGTGACATCTATGTCTTCCCGGACTCCTTTTACTGTCGCATGTAATATGTTACTCAATTTCCTCAACTCATTAAATCCGTTTTCTAATTTCTCATTTCTCCCAACCTTCACCAAACTCATTATTGCTACTCCAGCTATGGCTGTAATAGCTACATCCCCGGCCACCAACAGCTGTACTGCCCTTTTCTGTCTTCTAGACGGGTCCTTCCCCCCCGACTGCCTTTGTCTCTGGGACCCAAGTGAGTGTGTCCATGATCTTGCCTTATACCCTGTTTGCAGTTATCTTTATTTCTGCTAAAAGACGTCCCAGTGATGCGGACAGATTTCTCATAGTCTCAAGTTCGTTTAACATGTTTACCAGTCCTTCAACTTTGCTACGTGATTCCTCGAGTTCCAATCGGCTGAACCCAGGCTCTCAAACTCGATACTTATTGTCACTTTATCAGATGACAACCATACTAGGTGGTCTTCCTCAATAATTTGCAAGCGCCATCAACCCCAGAGCAATGATTAAGCAATATTTCAGCATCTGACAGAACAAGAAAAAAAAGAAAAAAAAAAAAAAACCTGTCAGTTATCTAATTCTCTAGGACGACATTTACATCAAGTAATAATAAAAAAAAGAAAATAATCGACCTTCCTCTTTACAAACACACCCAAGAGAGGAATGACATACATAATCCAATATTATTCCCAAAAATGTAATATGTACCGTTAAGGAATTTGCTACTGCAACAATCTCATCGACCAGAGAATAGTGCAAATCTCCGAGTAATCGACTCCAAAGTGAAAAATCAGCAACTGGATTCATCACAGCATTATCAGCAAAAATCCACCTGTGAACACTAGATTTTTCTAGGCAGACTTGCAACACCAGAAACCATTATGCCCCAAATATCACACACAGGAATAGTCACATGTTTATCATCATGTTTCTCAGCTAAAACAAAAATTTGCCGTATTTCCAACAACTTCCCATGTAAAATATGAACCCCGAAATCTTACTCCAAAATGCCGCAGATTTGCGCATAATAAAAAAACAGTAGATGGAAATGAAAGAAAGAGACAAAAAACGTTAAAAAGCATTTCGCCACCAAATTGCAAAAAAAAAAAAAAAAAAAAAAAAAAAAAAAAAAAACAGACAGCAAGAAAAAAAATGCAATTGCGCGACAATATATTAATTGCCACAACCAATTCTTTTCAATTTCGAGATGTGTGTTAACCTCAACCAACCTGTTTTTTCCTCTAAGACTACAAATCTATTTCCAATTCTCTCTACAATGACTAAAAGGACCTTCAAACTTCGGGCCTCATTTGTAGTTCAATTCATTTCTCACGTTAAGTTTTAAAAATACCTGTCTCCAACATTGATCTTGGGATCAGATGTTTTACTAATACTTTTCTGTACCATTTCTCTCTCTGGTTGTGGATTCGAGATTACGGCTGAGACAAGCATGTCTCTCTCTCGCTGTGGATACCAACGCCTCGATCGTATCCTCCCTATAACGTGGTATAGTTAGCAAATCAAATGTGCCTCGTGCTGGGCAACCAAACAAAGCTTCAAATGGAGACATTTTAATGGAATCACTAACCATAGTGTTAATACTATGTCTAACAACATCAACATATCTGTCCCAATTCTTATCATTACCACCTACAGTTTTCCTGAGAACCTCGAGCACTTTCCTGTTTGCTCGTTCACACAACCCATTAGCCTCAGGTGTGTATGGAATAATTGTTACTCTCTGTATCCCCATGACTTCCGCTAAACATTCCAAAGTTTTGTTCATGAATTCTCTACCATTGTCGGTCAATAGAACTTCGGGTGAGCCATATCTGCAAATGATACCATTGAAAAATGCTACGGCTACTTCTTCCCATTTTATGCTTAAGTGGGAAAATTTCTACTATCCTTGTAAGTTCATCTATTATCACTAACAAGTACTTGTTCGCATACCTGGACTCACAAAAATTCCCCAGGATATCCATATGTATTCTCTGAAAAGGTCTACTTGGTATAAGATACGATCCTAATTTGCATCGAAAATTATTCTTGCAGGCTTACATGCATTGCACACTGTACAATTTCTCACAAAATTTTCCACATCTTTCCCCATGTTTTTCCAAATGTATTTAGCATGAACCTCATCATACGTTTTTTCTATTCCCAAGTGTGGACTACCGAAACTGCAATGAACTATATCCAAAACCACTGGAATTAGGACTTTCGGAATTACGATCTGTGTCGTATCTCCTTTGCTTTCACTGGTTCTCAATTTATATTTAATTTTCCTAACCAATAGATTACCTTCTAACTCCAAACCTGAAAAAGGCAACTTATAACGTTTCTGACAAATTCCCCTCTAAGAAACGCTTTCGTGTCTGCTAGAATCTCGTCTTCATCTTGCCTTTGCTCTATGAGACCCATATCACATTGTATAGTCTCGCTAGTGACTTGCGCGATTTGGAATCCTTGCGTGTTGTGAAAACCTCTACTAAGAGCATCTGCAACTATGTTTAACTTGCCCTCTATATATTTGAGCTTTGCATCAAAATCTCAGATAGTCAAAAACCATTGAGCTCTTTTGGCAAGGCAACAAATCGGTTTATTAAAAAGATCTAATAATGGCTTATGGTCTGTAAGAACTTCTACTTTATTCCCATCAGTAACTTTTTAAAATGAACTAAGTTCGACACTATTGCAAAGGCTTCTTTATCTATGGTAGTCATTGATCACTTGTTGCTGGCCCTTTGTCCTGAACTTCCTGCTATATAAAAGGCTATGGGATGGAATTTCCCATCAAACTTTGCATAAGGCAATGCACTATACCTTCCTGGCTGGCATCGGTCACTAACATAAAAGGTTTGCTAAAATCTGGAAACTTCAAAACAGGGGGATTCATTAGCGCGTCCTTGAGCTTTTGAAAACTCTCTGCCTGGGATTCCTTCCATTGAATTGAACGTCCTTCCTGCAATTCAATCTGTTAGGGGAGCTGCTATATTAGAGAACCTTTTCACAAACCTCCTGAAGAAACCGGCGATACCCAGGAATGACTTACTCTCTTTCTTTGATCTGGGGGTGCGAAATTCACTATTGCTTTGACTTTATCGTCATTTACTCTAACCCCTTCCATAGATATGACATGGCCTAGATATGTAATTTGCTTTTTCAAGAACGAACACTCTGCCTAGCTTAATTTCAACCCCGCTAATCTAAGCCTCCTAAGTACTTCTGTAAGCACCTCCAGGTGTTGCGCAATCGTGGTCTGTTGCGACCAATATGTCATCCATATAAACAAAAACATTTTGCCCAGTAACCCATGTAAACTGTGTTTACCAACCTGGTAAAAGTCATCGGACTGCTCGATAAACCGAAAGGTGGCATTCGCATAAATTCATAGTGTCCCTTGGGCACTGAAAAGCGGTATATTCCCTTGCTACTTCACTAAGAGGGACCTGCAAAATCCATGTGCAAATCAACTGAGCTTTAAATATCTGTCCCTGATTTCAACAAATAGATCTGGTATGCACGCGACTGGATAGTGGTCAGGGATCGTCTTTTCATTTAAACGCCTAAAATCGATGCATACGCGGACAGAACCGTCCTTCTTAGGCACTGCTAGCAAGGGTAAAGTTGTAAGGAGACATGCTAGGTCTCATGATTCCTTCTTCCTCCCATCTATTGACCTCTTTCTCTACCTGTTTTCTGATTTTGAAAGGTATGCGATATGCAGGAATATAAATAGGTTTTCTTCCACTCCCCAAATTTACCTTATGCTCTAACTCCATTAGTCAACCCAATTTATCACCTTTTAAGGCTATTGTATCCCCAGATTCTGCCAAGAGCTCGCTTACCACTTCAACATGTTCACTATAATCCGCATTAGCTAAATGTCCTCTAAATAATCCATTTCCTTGATTGCATATCTGCCTCTGAAAACTCAGGTTTCCCCTCTACGATAGTCACTGAACCAGTATCACGACTCAATCTTGGAAATCCAATATATATGTATCCCTCTGGTATCTTCCTAACTGTATCATTACAGTTTAGTAATTCTAACCGCGTGGTCCTATCCTTGGATACACTATTTACCGATGCCGTGCTAATAACCCCTCTAAGCCTCTTGGTATTTTCAATAACACACATCCATAGGTTTTCTCACTTCCTTCAATTTGACTTTTACCATAGTCTTTTAACCAGGTAATAACACATATCCTCGGATAAAACACCTCTATATTGTGTTTAGTCCCTCCCTTTCCACCACCCCATACACATTACTACCCTCAGTATCCTCCCCACGCATTGTTAGTATCAGAAATAACATCAATATTAGTATCCCCATCCCCACCCCATCCATAATATCATCACCACCATTGTTATCACCCGTGAACTCCGATAGAATCCACGCAATCATTTCCCATATCACTAAACACATCTTTTCCAATAATCTCCATGTCCTCCGTTCTAATCATGTCCTCATAAGGAAGAAAAACACCAGGTATTCCAACTGTTATCCCATTAACACCCGCATGGATTGAAATCTTGTGTTTCCTACATACAGGATGACTCAGCAAAAAGTCTGTTGCCCAACGCAATCCTTTCATTACCAAAAATGGTTCTGTCAGTACTCTGTCACTGAGAGTAAACTGTAATTGAACACAACACAGGGTATTTCATCTATGGGCTTGCACATCACACTCTGTCTCCGTTGAGGTAATTGGAAAACATGGATTGATACAATTACAGTCCATTAGATTTATAGAGACTCCTGAGTCTATAAATATCGGGATATCCACATCCCTTACTGTTCCATAAACTATAGGCCTGGGCTCTGGAGCATCCCCCACGAGACCACAATGTCACGTACTAATCACCTGTACCCTTTTTGTTGATCGGCCTTCCAAAAAATTTTCGCCGATCCCTTTGCCCTTTGGTTTGACCCGCCTGGGAAGTCCTCACATTTATAGTTACCAGAACCTTGAGGTGTAGGCCTCGCATCTCTCTGTATATGATATGGACAAGATTGCCAATAGTGATCGGTACTCTTACACATTCAAATATTTAACTCTCACATTTCTTTGGATGCCCTGGTTTTATTCCAGTTGAAACAGTGCAACTGCTGTTTGCCTTTGATTGATCGATCTTTTGTTATATTCAACTTTTGCACACAGACGGGAGGAGAAAATTCTGTCTCTTTGCACCGTATTCCTCGGGCCTGTCCCATTAAAAATTGTACTATCTATGGTGGGACATTTAGACATCTCAATTTGGGCATAAAGTAATTCGTCGTCTGAAGTAGGTTCAATTTTTTCATCAAAGCTATTCATTTTGCATCTGGTATATCGTGCAAGAGCATCGAAAAATGGATCATTTATGTAAGTTTTCAGTGAGACACTAACTTCCTGTTACCCATTTAGATGTTTTCAATTCTCCTACTCAATCTGCCACCGAGTCAAAAAAAGGTTTTGAACTATGTTCTACGAGGCTATTAGTGCCCTTCCGTATTTTTACAAAAGACCCCTAAGGTCGCTCACCATAGTCTCCATGTTCCTTTGAGCCATAAGCTGTTTTTAGGGAAGTGGTTCTACTCTCTGCTGATAAGCCCTCTGTGAGTCCATGAAATTGTTAAAGTTAAGGAATTTCCTGCAGAGAGAGAGAGAGAGAGAGAGAGAGAGAGAGAGAGAGAGAGAGAGACCATCCTTATTGGGATTTCGAAACCGTCTAATGTTAATGAATATATCTACTCTTCCGCAGCCAGCCATTTACCGTAATAGGGATTTGGCAACAGTAGCTGCCGCATGCACTCCCTAAGCTGTAACCATTCACGTCAGCAACTTCGTTCGCCTAGCCAGAAGGCTTACCAGCAGTTCGTCGAACATATTGCGTCTTTGGCCATTCTCTTGATTTTGATGCTTCCTTGATTTTAAGGACCTTCGTTGCCCATGACTCTTTCACCCCATTTACCTAGCACTTTCTGGGCTCTTCATCTCCTCCTTAGTACTCCCGAATTATGTATTATTTTCACCATCCTATTTCCCTCCAATCTATTGACGAGTATCCATTCATCCTTTTTTTACCACTTCTTTAAACTTCCTATTTACCGCTTCCATTTTTTCTTATATTACTAATGCTGTGCAAACAGTTTTTTGAGAGATTGATCTCATTTTAAGGAAGGGAAGCACTGTAGAAACAGAAAAAAGTGAAAAGAAATGAGTAACAGGGAATTGTACATGAATGGGATAGCATTCCAAAGACTAGTGAGAGATGGAAAATAATCACGTCACATCACAATTAGGCATTATGGACTCATACAAATTGTGTTTGATGACCATAATCATATTTTTCTTATTTTATTTTTTTCAGATCACGTAAGTCATGAGGTCAAAAGATCATGACAACAGATTGTACCTGAGGTAAGTTATCTGACTGTACTCTCACGTAGTGATAATTGTTTTAGGTCTCTGTGTTCATTTCCGTTTGATGATAGAAATTTAGCTTTGTTTTCAAAAGTCAGATGGAACTTGGCCTATAAACACAAATGATCATCTTCACTGTCACCCTGTTCGTTGCCCTCTAGTTTCACAATTGCATCACACTTTCATCACCGCATGGTTTGATACTTGCAAGAACCAGCATCCTCCGGTACATGGTTTGTGTCTGTGAACATTTTGGTAAATCGTTGGCTCAGATTAATACGTAGGAGTGGTGCAGCCACATTCCACTTGTACATATGGCTCTCTAGTATCATTTCGTCATTCAAAGGGCATTTGGTCTGAAGAGAAGGGATATACATTTTGGCATATTGGATTCTTTCGCCATAGTCGTATGCTTTCGACAAAATTGAAGTATAGATCCACAAATAGTGGACATATGAAGCATGTCAACAAAACAAGTGCCTATACGAGACAATTTTTTTCTTTTTTTGCCCTTTTTTTTGAGGGGGGCCTTATGTGTCTTATAAATGATCCATGAGGCGAACGACTCGTTCACTACCATCACTACGTGTAAATACAAATACATATAGCAAGCATCACAGAACGCGTTCATGTTTTCAGTCAGGTGATGTAGTAACACGAATACCATTGTCACTACATCATGCGAACCTTATGAGTGAGCGAGAAAGAGGCATTGTATACAGAATGTTTGTAATGTTGCATTCATATTTCATTCAGTTGATTCAGTGACACACTTTACGCGGAATATTTGAAAATGAATATTAAATTATCCATATCGTGATTCATGGTTTTTGATAGTTAAACTTTATTGTTTAATTTTCCAGACAAATTGTTACGCCCAATTCTTTCTAAACATATTGCCTCTCTGGAGCTAGGAAGATGCATTATTATTCAAGGGAAAGACCTGAACAGCCGTTATTTCAATGTCACTTTCACTCCCTTTCAACAGCGAGCTTAGAAAATATTTCTAAGAAATTAAATATAAAGAAACACGGGACAATATTGTATTCAAGTACCCTATCACAGTTTGGGAGAAAAATCATTAAAAAACAACCTGTAACAAATTTTTTCAAAGATTCTGGTGTTTATGTTATTGGCTGCTTAGATTATGATTCTTGCTATACCTGTGAAAGTGATCGGTCGTTTTGGTAAACGCAAAAATGAACACGTCTGGGAAAGGAATCAAAGTATAGATTTAAAAAATGGTCAAGTTGTATTTAAGTGCTTGGACAGATCCGCCAGTAGGTGCATTGAAGCTCGGTGGCCACGATTGAAGGCGCTTCATTTTCGTTGAATAATACATTTGATGGAAACTTGGGTATTGTTGAAAATAATATGATACGAGTAAGTGAAGAAATTTGCAAAGTGCAAGTATTCGTAATTGTTTTAGTAATATACCTAGTCAGATGGATCTAAGTCATAATTTCGAAGTTAATCACCTTTGGGCTCTATAGCGGAAGAGCCTGTTCCTTCTGCCAATTGACTCTTTAGTGGAAGACTCAGGTGTCTTCCGCCAAGAAGGCCTAGAAGAATGATAGAATTGACAAGGGACCAAGAACCTATTAAAACAGTTTTACATTCTGCAATGTTTTTCTTTTGGTTTCCTGAATTGTATGTTATGCCTCATTTTAGTGATCAAGTCCACAGTAGTTGGAAAAAGCTATAAGCTCTGTAAATATAGGTATTTTTAATTTTACTATGTTTTGCAACAAGAAATGTGTATATCTATATATATATATATATATATATATATATATATATATATATATATATATATATATATATATATATATGCTAAAAAAATCACAATAGATGCACGCGATTTCATTATATAAGCGAATACCACAGGAAAGTGACTGGCAGAAGTTCAGTACCAAGCGCTTTCGCGTGTGTTGTTTATTCACTTATCGTCGGGGCTTATATATTATATATATATATATATATATATATATATATATATATATATATATATATTTATATATATATATATATATATATATATACATATATATATATATATATAATACATATACATATATACATATACATATACATATATCTGAATAAGAACAGTTTACAGTAAATTTTGGAATTTTTATTCATCGTGCATGCTCAAAAATGAAGAAAATTGACCCTACCAATGAGGAAACAAAATATTCCTCTACAAAAAATCTCAGAGAAATAAGTAAATAAAAAAAAGTACTTGACATCTATTGTCTCTTAATACTTCTAGAGCACTTTTTAGGAAACTGTGGACATTTTTCATGAATTCTTTCCTTAACGATATATATTCAATGACAGGAAAGAATAAGCTTCTAAACAGAAATAAGAGAGAAAAAACTGATAAGAGAAAGTGGAATAAAAAGACAAGTAATACGCAATCTATGATGAGAAACTCATGTCATGCTTGATATGAGATTCATGCACTCTTGATGTGAGACTCAAGTCACGCGCTCAGGAGAAACTGAATTCCCAGAGTTCAAAAGAAAAAAAATGTAGGTTTAGATCAATTTCACAATTTGTATATGGTACCATTGCAGGCTGTGTAGGTATACATTAAAGAATTGTATACCTACTTAGCGTGGCTGAAATTCATGAAATTTCTGTATGGATTAACAGTTTGCATTCTTCCTTCGTTCGTCTGGTAAACTTTTAGACGCTCTAAGAAGTTTGCCAATTCCTTCAGCTCCTTTGAGAGATCTTGGTATTAGTTTATGCATAATGAGATCTGCATCTGCTGACAGACACGGATGGAATCCAGAATCTTCTTTTACATTCCATTGGTACTTGCATTTCATAAAAAAAAACTGGGGAGTCAGGAGAGAGAGAGAGAGAGAGAGAGAGAGAGAGAGAGAATACGGATACTCTCTTTAGCCGGCTACTAAACATTAAAAGTACATAAAAAGAGGTGAAAAGTAATACTTCCTATCATAGCGAGATCATTTAAAATAAAATTTTAAAGTATATTATACAGAAAGGGAACGACAGAAAGGGTTGGGGTTGGGGGGGGGGGTCGAGAGATCTCGTGTCCAGCAGTTCCCTCCCTTCCAAGCTGAAAGAGAATATCTCCTTGATACTGAATCCAAAATCAAATCGGGTCTGTATTTTGCTCTCAAAGTGAGTCCAGATCTTGTCTTTTATCTCTGACGAAGCCCTCACGCAAGATGGGAGGAGGACAACGTCAGAACAGACGCTGTGATTTTGCCTCTTCGCTTTTGACGCCCTCTGTTGCAGAGCCGCGTCTTTTACGAGTCGTCTTGCAGACTTCTGTTTTCTATTCCGAAACTTTTCTGCCCATAGTATCAAGTTTCTCTCTCTCTCTCTCTCTCTCTCGTAGAAGTTGTTATGGTAACGTATCTGTAAAAGTTATTTATTTATATGATAAAAATACAGCATAATCATATTTTCCCTTGATATCAGTCGATATTGAGAAATAAGTCCCATTACTCTTGAAAAAAATAGAGAGGAAAGTATGTCAAAATATTTACATCCCGAAATGTCACCATCAGTTCATAATCCTTTAAAAGAAATAGATGGCTGATATTCGTAATCTATTTCGTTAATTCTGACGTTTTCGTGATTTAAATAATGCATTGTTCTTCCGTTAGTTAGATCTTATTATATTTGGGCGACTCAATGAGAAAACCTGTCACTTTTTTGCATTGTGTTAACATAAGAATGCGAGACGTCGCATGGAAGATTCAGTCCTGGGGCAGGTCTGACCGTCTTCTGAAAAACCTTTTCGTTATTAGCACTAAATCAGAACTTGAAATCAATTTTGCTTTACGAGAGCCGCACCTGTGTGATACAAAGGAAAAACGAAATAACGAAATGTAAGCAAAGAAACGTTGAATCTGTTAACAACGAGGCATTGATTTCAACACTGAATATGCAATTGAAATCTTTGCAAGAAAATTCCTCAGCATGAAACATTGCGTGTTTATTTGCAAAATGCCTGGTCATGAAGCTGCAGGAAATCTATACTTACTTAAGAAAACACACATAGTTACGACATTTATTGCTGTATATCTTCAGTTCAACTTCGCAGCAAGGTCGCTGCTATAAACGGAACTAATATTGTAGAAGTTCAAAGCTACTGAATCATTAAACAGACACTCCCTAGTGACTAGCATTTGCGAACATTCAAACCGAAGCCTGTTCTCTCCAGTGCAGATTATCCGTGAATATTGATGGTAAAGTGAAGAGAAGCAGAAGAACAGAGGCCATTAAATTTAATGCAACAGTTTATGATCATTCGCAGAACCGTTTAAGGCAAGAGATGAATTCGTTGCCACGTTGAGGCCAGGATTATATGTGCATCAAACCCTTTCAGAATATGCTGTGCCAACCCCTTTCAGCATTTGTAGATATACAGCCCCTTTCAGAATCAAGTTTTCTCTCTATTTCCAGAGATAATGTTATTTTACCTGTTCGGAATTAAAATAAGATACAATTTTCACAAATAAATGGTCACTTTTCTTTTTCAGAATAAGGGTTTAGATATCCTTGGGAGATAATGATTGAACACCTCATTTAATGTTAGAAAGGGAGAAATAAAATTTAAGAGCCTTTTTTTTTGGGGGGGGGACAGATTTTTAGGGGTTAGAGAAAAAACGAAAGATTTTTAATACAACAAAATACAAAATAAAAAGACTCATTTATGTAGAATCGAACTTAACTTTCCTGCTCGCAAGCAGCCTCAGTTTTAATAATTACCCAGTAAATTAATTTTTTTTCTCAGAGCAATCCTGAACATTGAAACGGGACTCTAAGCAGAAATTTAATGCTTGACCAGAACAGTATAATCCGAAAGAAACCATTTTGATAAAAAAAAATATTCATCCAGATATATGTTTTTGTTTTGAGAAAAAAATTCTAACGGAAATTTCGCGTGGGTCAGTTAGCTCTATTTATAGGTTTTGCCTTTGAGAGTGTTAAATGACATGTATTGCTATCAAAACGATAAAACTGTCCTTTGACAAGATTCTTGAGGTTTGCCAGAAAATTCGAGGATCCAATTCTAATGAAAATAAAAATAACTTATTGCGGTATTTTGTACAGTTAAAAATATTAGATGGCCAAAGGGATCTTCATGTTCAGTGTTTCTCATAAATTGGTTTTAGCCTGTAGGGTGGGCACTTCATGACCCACCAGTTGAAGGTAATTAAGGATGCATAACTTGAAGATGAAAAAATATATATATATATATATATGCATATATATATATATATATATATATATATATATATGTGTGTGTGTGTGTGTGTGTGCGTGTGTGTGTGCGTTTTAACACTACCTCTTACTTTGGGGATTCGAACCATCGAGTGGGGCAGTGTTTATCCACTCAGCTCCATACATATACGCACACTCTATATATATATATATATATATATATATATATATATATATATATATATATATATATATATATATATATATATATATATATATATATTATTATATATATATAGAGCATCATTACCGTCACTGATGTACATCAGTTTTTCAACAATTTTGCATAACGGCCCGTCATTTTGGTAAGTTCAAGTTATGAAGGATTAGTGTATTATCATAGAAATCGGAATGTTGGAGAAATTGCGTTATTTCCCCATATTTTGACTCGTTAGGATATCTCATATCCAAATTCATTTATATCAGCGCTGATCATTTTCAGTTCATGATGTCGAGCTGAGTGGCTCGTAGATTTTTTTTGGGCACATGTGCTTTAGGGATGACACGTATACCAATGCAGTTTGATTCCCCCACACCAAGATATGCTTTCCACTTATTTAAATAAACACAGGATATTTATTTTGCTGCGGGAGCAACAACCATCATGTTCATTTGTCCAAAATATAAACCGTCGAAGAACGTTAGCTCTGTTGATAGTGGTAGCAACAAATGTACTGGAATCACGATGAGACTCATCTGGTAAACTATACCTTGACCCTGATTCCTTTTGATGATTTGGTTTCTCATCGAGATGTTCGGGGTATTTGCCCTTCTTCTGTCAGATATACTGCTTTGAAGATACTGACTTGTGCTATTGAACTTCTTGACGAGTGGTCTGGTAAACAAAGGTATTGTGCTTTTTGTTCGTCACGTTACTGGGCAAGATTGCAAGAAATAGGATTTTGAAGTTTCTGTACATGCAGACTGATAAAATAATTCGACTTAACAGCTCACAGCAGATATTTTGACCCGTAAAACAGCATCGTTTAAAGAATGTTATATGCTATATTTATTTATATATTATCCATATATATTTGCGTGTATACGTATATATATATATATATATATATATATATATATATATATATATATACATATATATATATATATATATATATATATATATATAATAACAGCAGAGATATTTTAACGCACATATATATATGTATATATATATATATATATATATATATATATATATATATATATAATAACACAGCAGATATTTTAACGCATATATATATATATATATATATATATATTTATATATATAGATATACATACATATATATATATATATATATATATATATATATATATATATATATATATATATATATATATATATTTGTGTGTATGTGTGTGTGTATGTTTGTGTATGTATATGTATATAGTATACGCTCATGATTATATGCAGAAGCATCATCATACGTTTACAAGAAATGATAGACAAGAGAGAACAGTTCTTTTACGATTCACGTACCCCTTCAAAGAGAATGGTTTTTATCTCCTATTGCTTTTGGAATTAACCTTTGATGTGTACACAGAGAGAGAGAGAGAGAGAGAGAGAGAGAGAGAGAGAGAGAGAGAGAGAGAGAGAGAGAGAGAGACATACGGTTGGAATGGTATATTTTCAATATAAATACGAGGATGTTCGTGTAGAAAGCGTACCAGATAGACTGAGGGAGACGCTTTTTTTGTTTGTTTTTTCTTGTAGAGGAAAACGAAAAGATGTTGGAGAAGGAGGAATGCTTATTTTTATTCAGTTGAAAGTGAGGAGGATGTCTTTTGTCTTACTTTGTATAGGAAGAGAAAGAATTATAAGAAAAAATTAAATTTGGAGAAGGACGGAGGAGAGGAGGGAAAAGCGAAGGAAAAAGTGTATTAGGAAGAGTAAGGAGGATAGGAAGCAGCTGACGAAATAGGGAAAGGACAAAAAACAAGGAAGAAAAGAAATCGGGAGATAAAATCGTTAAATTTCCCTGTAGTTGCCGTATGAGAATAACCTTTTAAATAAACATTGTAAACTAAACGATAAACAAATCCCTCATATTTCCAAAAGCTTTCTCTGAAGTTATGACATTCATTTTTGGTCGTCCCTTTCTTAAACTTCAAGTTTTCAAGGATGCTACTCTCGACCATCAAAAGTCCTTCGTGAGAGGTAAATGGTAGACCTATGGAGGATTAGGGTTATTGTCGTAGTTGGTACAAAGCATTTTACAGATTAGGTTAAGGATAGCAAATACCCCGAGATGATACTGGGCTTGACCTACATTTACTCTTAACATTCACGGTGCCCATCACAAGTAGTTTATTAATATCGTAACTTGTCATCTGATTCGACGTATTTATAAAACGACCAATAAAGACTATCTTGAAAATAAAACAAGTGTTTTTCATAATTGGACGTTGCTTGTATGTATGTAGTCACACACACACACACACACACACACACACACACACACACACACACACACAAACACAAACACACACCATAAATATAAATTTCGGGTAAAAAAAAAGGAAGAAATGCAAAATCGTAAATCCAACTGTTAGACAATTTTACTAAATTGCATTGTGTTGATTGATTGACTTGGCTTGAGGGCTTCAAGTCAATTGCTTTCCGTGGTCATATTGACTAATTTGGCTTTATACTAGATGTTGGTGTCCTTTAAGTTTTTACTTTGATAAAACGGCTTAAACTCAGGACAGCAAGCTACGAAATATTGTTACTGCGTTTGAGATCCTTGTTGTCTTTATGACTCCTAGTGTTCTAAGCTCCTTCCTCATCTTTGGTGGGAATTATAGTATTGGAAAATATAGTATTGGCAATGAATGTTGTAACAGAAATTCGCTGGTTGATAATAGAATGAAATATTCGGAAATCATTTAATAACAATGATCAGAATAACAAATTTAACAATGTTCATCTCCAATAACAAGACAAAAGAGATCAGAGGTGAATTTTATGGGATTTCAGGTGAGCATAAGTTAAAAATTACTACTAATCCTTTTTCTCTGTATGTTCTGAAGTCAGTCCACCCTCTTTCTCTCTCTCTCTCTCTCGAATCTCTCTCTCTCTCTCATCTCTCTCTCTCTCTCTATCACTCTCTTCACTCTCTCTCTTTCCTCTCCCCTTTCTTTCTTCTCTTCTTCTCTCCGTTCTCTTCCTCTCTCTCTCTCTCATGGCTCATCATTGGTAAACAAAGAACGCCGCGTTCCTTTCCTGGAAGACGAATGACAGGCGAAGTCAGTTTCCTTCCGGGCGGATCATTCATCTCACAGCAGCGTCTGGGAAGGAGCATCAGAACCAGCTTCTCTAAGAAAGATTAACGCCGTCTCTTGAGGTCGGGAAGCTGACTCTCTCTCTCACAGGGAGGGCCTCTGGTCTCATCCATTCTTCTTTAATTAACGGTGCCCCTCCCACACCACTCCCACAGGCTACCTACCCGATGTTCTTCTTAACCTGAAGTGACCTCAGTCCTTATAGGTTTCTCACCTCTGGTTAAAAATAAAAAGAAGGATTTCTGGGTCGACCTGTGTTCGCCGGTGAAAAGGTCCTTCTTACTACTTTTCTGATATAAATAATTTCCAAATATACCAGAGAAATAAACCATTGGTATGCAGAGGTTACTACCCTCGCGCGAGCACCTCAAGGGCGTCGTGTATAAAGAAAGGGCGTGTGAAAGCCACTAAACACAGGTCATCTTCCAATTAGATTACTCCTTCGTCAATACATGGACATGGGATGCGCCGTTACAGCGGTCTCAACCACACCGCTCCGACTCCCCCAGCCCCCGCCCGATGCAAGCGCCATCTTACATCCTTCTTTTGGACTCGTGCGCACCGTACACTTTCAAATTGTGCCTGTGTTTTTCCACTAATTTTGGACTTATTTCATCATGGCTGAAGCTCTTCCTTCACCTGGACCAATGTTAAGTACCACAATTTCTGTTTTCATTAAAAACAGTTAATGAATTGGTATAATCCACGTAATTTTGGGGTTTTTATATGAGCATGGTATCGGCCATGTGCAAACAACCCGATCGTAAACAAAGCATGTTTGTTTCGGTCTGCCCCTACGTGTAATTTGAGATTGCTATTCGCTTTCTTCTTTACTGCCACATTCGATCGTATGTCTCACAGTGTTATTACTGATCCACTTATAATTCAGTTTAATTTACATGAGACTGTTCGTATTAGCGGATTTCACTGTATTGGATGTCACGAGTCCCGTTATTATATTTAGATAGTCTTGATTAAGCGAGAAAGAGAGCTCCTTTGGACAGTACGGAGAATTCAGTGTTTATTAACATCTTGCATGTCCAAACATTTTATCTTTACGGTGTTGAGAAGATTCCTTGCCGTTTTAGTCTATAGGGTGAAACACCGCGGCAGGCCAAACAGGCCACATACTACCGTGGTGAGGGTTGGCCTTCCGTGGTGTTTTACCCTAGTCCTCCCTTCCTCGCTTATTCATCTTATTTAATTATGACTATCCTTTTATTATTTGTTTTTATAGTTTATGGGTTATGAGAGCATTTTCGTTCATATACGAATTGTAATAACTACTGTCTAGTGCTGGAAGAGGCTGGATACCTCCCCCTCTTTTCAGTTGCCTTATAGTAGCCCGCCTTGAACTCTATTGCTAGCAAGGTTGGATTATTTCCCCCTTTGTTAGACTCAGTTAAGTACTATCTTAACAGTTCTAAGTACATAGGTTACACGGAATTGGGGAAAAAATTTCCCCCTTCCGTGTTCGCGAGAGGCTGGATTGATCCCCCTCTTTCGTTGCCTTATAGTACTTTTAAGCTTGGCTACGTATTAAGGTTATTATGCTTTAGTTTACTCTAGATAGACTCTCATATTTTATGTTTTCATTCAAGGTAATTCCATTGCTTTCATACTTGAGCTAGGCTGTGGTACCATTCTCGAACATAGTTAGCCTAGGCCCCCTGTTCTTGGTCCAGACCGATAACATTGTATCCTAGTGTACCACCAGGTTTTAATGCCAATTATAAAAAGTGGTCTTGGGAAACCACTTTCCATAGTTTTCCCCGACTTTTACCAAAGAATTAACTTTAATTGGTATTTCTATCTTCTGTGGTCCGCGATACGTTGTCTCGAATGGTCCATTAACATCGTGGTTAAGACCAACCACTATCGGCCGCCATTTGCGTTTCTACCTGTATTCCTCCCAACATGTTCTACCATTAGCCCCCCCTCCTTTCTTCCCCCGCCATGGCTTGGGGAAGATAAGGACAGGGTGGAGTGGTGAGAATTACCTTACGGAACTCCGTTCGCCGGAGCTCCGCTGATGGAAACTCCGTCTTTTTAAGAGGTTACGATTAGAAACATTGTTTAATTTTCATCATGTTTTATGAGATGTTCTGTTCGTCATCTCCGGCATTGCCCATGTCGATTGGGAGACACCTCCCCTCGATAGGCTTTCATGTTTCTTGATATGGTACCCATCCTCAGCTCCGGTAGTATTTACTCCGGTGATGTATTTCACCGGAGATTAGCAATATTAAGAATAAATTCTCTAAAATAAATATGGATCTACCTAGTTGATACTGGATTTTCAATTTCTCCGGAGCTCACCGGACCTCCGGATATAACGGAATAAAAATTGTGAATCCTTCTATTAACATATGTTACACTCTCTCCATTTAGTGGTTTTAGCTCCGGCGAGCCTTTTACATGCATGTCAGGTTAAGAATACTTGCATGCTCTATTATCTAAGTTAGTCTAGTTTCATTAAGGAGAGTAGGTACTTATTTAAAATATTATATTACAGAAAGTCCATTGCACCTTCCAAGGCTGTCCAGGGAACTTCAATGATCCAGTGGGGCATGACTGCTGCCGGTCCACGCTCATTGTTCGATTCTCCTTCATCGCAGAAGAAGGCCAGACCCCGTATATGGTCTGGTTCCCGGAGTCTTGTTCGTGGTGCTTTGAATTGACCTCAATTTTGTTGAACGATGAGGTAAGATCAAGTAACAAATGTGACACGATTCTTTCTGTTAGGTTAATATGGACTTATTTCTAGTTTAATTGCTAGTCAATACGACCCATTTAATCCTATCCCCTCTTACAGGCGGATGAGGAGAGCTTGAAGACGGCTAAAGCAAGTCTTCGGCAGTGGGTGTCTGGATTCGGCCGCAATGCTCCACAAGGCTGTACTTATGTGCTGGATGGCACCTTAGCAACCCATTTGTTCCCCGGTTCTCCGTCGGCTGCGGTGAAGAATGAAGTAGCTGCTCCTATTATGGAAGCCATTCGAGCTGCTATGGCTCCAAACCAAGAGGACCAACAACTGACGGAGATGTGGCTGCTCTGGACATTCATCTGGAACCGATGGATGAGCAGGTAAGTGGCGTAGAGGTTCCGGCAGGATCCTTCATTTCACCTACCCCCTCTTCTTCTTCTTCATCATTCTTAGGTTTTGATAAATCTGTTCCTTCACCTTGGGAAGGTTCTAGGTCAGTCCGACCCAAGGTTAAGCCCTTGAAGGCATCAAAGCCTTCATCTAAGGCTTCTAAGTCAACTCCGTTGGCGAAATCAGCGTCGTCTCCGGCCCTAGGCCATCGACTTTGTATGATTCATCGCCGGCTGCCAAGGCCCCTCCTCCTTCTAAAGGACAGAGGGGTAAGTCCGCTAAATCCAAAACGACGGAGCTTGACTTGCAATCGGACCTCCTCGTGGACAAACTTTTGTCCAGAGTTTAGAGAAGTAGTGGACATGAGAGGCTAGATGAGAAGAATGTACTCTTCCTAACTCCGGACCCCCACTATATAGTGGCGGAGCATCTAAAGCCGATCAAAGACATGATCGCAGGTCTGCTCCACTCCGGAACTCAAGCTGCTCCGTCGGCAGTTCCGGATGCATCGAAACTTCCGCCATTCGATAAGAAGAACCCTTGGCGGTTTGCCCTCCACGCTCCATACTTGGATAGCACGTTAACCCTTGAAGGTCTGGGTACTCGACCGTTATCGGATTTCGAGTTTTTACCCAGAAGGACTCCATTTCCTTTCAATGGGTTTGTCCGACTGACGGAGAACGCCTTAGTCAGGATGGATAAAGTTCCTAAGGAAACAGTTATTTTCCCGAAGGAACAAGCCCAAGCTGTCTGGGCTCGCATTCTGACTGACTGGGGTTGGGCAAATACCAAACTAACTCCACACAAGGGATCGTACACTATCTTTACGACTCCCCAAGACATCCCTTCTCCGTTCACTGATAAGATTACGGAGCTAACACTTCAGGCAGAGAATGATGATCTGCCGATGCCAGCTCTCAAGGAGACGGACGCTACCTCCTCCTCCCATGCCAGCCACTAGAGATTTCTGGCATGACGTTCCGTCGACTTTCACAGTTGGGAAGCTAGACGCAGACTGTGCGTCTTCCTTGTTTTCAGAAAGACTTCTGAAACTGCCGGAGAACTTACTTAAGGCAGAGTTTGATGCAAGATCGAGGTTGGCTAGATCCATCAACACAGTGACATCACTGGAGTTGGTGGCTTTGATCTATAAAGAAGAGCAACTCTTCAAGGTCTTAGTGAAGAGTCTATTACAGACTTATCAGCTGGACCTCCACGAATTCATTGCAGCCAGGAAGAGCAGCAGGAAGTATGTATTAGCTGAGGCGACTATTAGGCATGAGCCTAACAGACTGATCAAATCTTCCTTCTGGGGAAAGAATCTCTTTCCTCAAGAAGAAGTGGACAAGGTGCTACAGGAGGCGGCCAGGACAAACCAAAACCTTCGAGTTCATTGGGGTCTCTCTTCCAAACGGAAGTTCGACCCTACAACGAAACACCAGAACCTGAAAAAGAAACAAAAATATTTTACTACTAGAAGGGGTTCCGTGGTCAGCAACGTCAACAAGCTAATCCTCCAGCCCAGGCGTCGAAACCTTCGACATCAAAAGCTCCTCAACCACAACAATTTATGATTGTACCCGCACCACAGGGCGGACAGTCATCAGCCACAGCAGCATGGATGTCTTCTCCGGCATTTAACCCGGCCTACGAAGCCACCGGAGCCTTTCGAGGATACCCTAGACAATCCGGTGGTAAAAGAGCTAGAGGACAGTTCCGCCAACGTAGCGGACCTAGAACCAGAGGCGCAAGGGGTGGTAGAGGATACAGCCGACCCATAATCAATGAGAAGGACCGGGTAGGAGGGAGACTGTACCAGTTCAGAGATCAATGGACCTTCAGCCCTTGGACACACAGTATTGTTTCCAAGGGTCTGGGTTGGAAGTGGATGAAGGGGTCTCCACCTCCGCCGGTGAATTTCTTTCAGACACCTACACCGGATCTGAAAGAATACACCAAAGATCTTCTACAGAAAAAGGCTATAAAAAAGTAAAAAGGCTAAAATTCCAGGACGTCTGTTTACTGTTCCAAAGAAGAATTCTTACAAAAAGAGAGTAGTTCTGGACTGTCCAAACTGAATTCTTACATTCTCTGCGACAAGTTCCGTATGCGGACTGTCTCGCAGGTACGGACCTTACTTCCCTGTGGGGCCGTCACCACCTCTATAGATCTTACAGACGCTTATTATCATGTTCCAATAGCAAGAAATTTCTCTCCCTACCTAGGCTTCCGCTTAGGCAGAAAATCCTACGCATTCAAGGTGATGCCGTTCGGCCTCAACATTGCTCCCAGGATATTTACGAAACTAGGAGAGAGAGTATTGCAACAACTCAGGAACCAAGGAATAATGCTAGTAGCCTACCTAGACGATTGGCTCATTTGGGCGAACACAGTGGAAGAATGCCACAAAGCAACAAACAAAGTAATTCAGTTCTTGCAAAGTCTAGGATTTCAGTTGAATTTCGAAAAATCCCGGCTACAACTAGCAAGTCAGTTCGATTGGCTGGGTATTCACTGGGACTTAAAAGACCACAAGCTATCCCTTCCACCCAAGAAGGTCAAAGAGATAGCATTAGCAACAAAACAATTTATCAAGAACAAAAGGATAACAAGACGAGCTTTAGAAAGAATTCTCGGTTTACTCCAATTTTGCCTCGGTAACAGACGTCCTACTGAAAGCCAAACTCAAAGACATCAATCGAGTTTGGAGGAAGAGAGCAAAGATACATTTAAGAGACAAAGTATCTATAATTCCCTCCGTTTTAATAAAGAGACTACTCCCATGGACACAGTTCAAGAAACTGACCAAATCAGTTCCTTTACAAATTCCCCCTCCTCAAGTGACGATTCATACAGACTCAGTGGTTGGGGGGGTTACTCCCAACACCAAATGTTTCAGGGAACCTGGTCACTCAATATGAAACAATTTTCACATAAACGTGTTGGAGGCAATGGCAGTGTTCTAAACCTTGAAACAATTG
This sequence comes from Macrobrachium nipponense, assembly GCF_015104395.2. Taxonomy (NCBI): domain Eukaryota; kingdom Metazoa; phylum Arthropoda; class Malacostraca; order Decapoda; family Palaemonidae; genus Macrobrachium; species Macrobrachium nipponense. Next base: position 31,360,345 of record NC_061105.1, read on the forward strand.
CATCATCACAAGACAAGTCATGTGAGGATAGTCTCAGACAATTCAGTGGTAGTCCACTGCATAAAAAAACAGAGAGGTTCCAAATCACCCAATCTGAATCATGTTCTAGTAGCAATATTTTCCTTGGCAGCAAAAAGAAACTGGTTCCTGTCAGCAACACATCTGGCAGGAGTGAAAAATGTTATAGCGGACGCTTTATCCAGGACCAAGCCTTTAGAATCGGAGTGGTCCCTAGACATGAATTCGTTTCGGTGGATATCCAGACTAGTTCCAGATCTCCAGGTAGACCTGTTTGCGACATGCACCAATCACAAACTACCTTGCTACGTAGCCCCCAACCTGGACCCTCAGGCCTATGCCATGGGCGCATTAGCCTGGACTGGAACCACTGGCAGAAGATTTATCTGTTCCCTCCAGTGAATCTTCTGATGAAGGTATTTTTTTTTTTTTTTTTACAAAAACTACGTTTCTTCAAAGGATCAGTAGCCCTAGTAACACCCAACTGGCCCAAGAGCATTGGTTTCTGCTCCTACTAGAGCTGAACTCCATCCCAGACGGATCCCACATCCAAAGTTGACACAAATAGTCCAAACTCAGACTGTGTCAGCTTCCTCAAGAATAGTTCAAACCCTAACTTTGTGGACTTCATGAAATTTGCAGCTCATAAGATGCAAATATTGATCCGGAGAACGTCTATCTCATAGAATCTGACAAAAGGGATTCAACGCTTAGGCAATATGATTCGGCTGTTAAGAAGTTAGCGGAATTTATAAAGAATTTGGATATTCTTCAAATGACCCCAAATTTGGCCATTTCATTCTTTAAAACCTTGTTTGATAAAGGCCTAGCCGCTAGTACTATTACTACGATTAAGTCGGCTCTGAAAAAGATTTTTCAGGTCGGGTTTAATATTAATTTAGCAGATTCTTATTTTTCATCCATTCCCAAAGCTTGTGCTCGACTTAGACCTACAATTCGTCCTCAAAAGGTCACTTGGTTTTTAAACGATGTTTTGAAACTAGCCTCGGACACCAACAACGAATCTTGCTCTTACATTTCTCTACTGAGAAAAACATTGTTTCTTACAGCCATGGCCTCAGGCGCCAGAATATCAGAATTAGCAGCTCTCTCACGTAATCCTGAGAACTTAGATTTCCTCCCATCAGGAGAAGTACTGCTCTCTCCGGATAGGAGTTTCCTAGCTAAAAATGAAGATCCTCAAAATAGATGGTCTCCTTGGAAAATTATACCTCTACCTCAGGATACATCCCTGTGTCCTGTGGTAACTCTTAAAGCCTTTTTAGCTAGATCATCCTCACGATCCTCCGGTCCTTTATTTTCCAGAGAGCAAGGTGGTACTATCTCCATTCAAGGTATTAGACAGCAAATACTCTACTTCATAAAACAGGCTAACCCGGAATCTTTTCCACATGCTCATGATATTCGGGCTATAGCTACCTCAATTAATTATTTTCAAAATATGAATTTTGATGACCTTAAGAAGTATACGGGTTGGAAATCTCCTCGGGTCTTTAAACGCCACTACCTAAGAAATATTCAAGCCTTAAAATTTTCCACTATAGCGGCGGGGAGTTTAATCTCTCCGGACTAACTTTCCTTTCTTTCAATTTCGTCCCATTCCTTATACTTTCACCTTTCTACCTGCCACTCTCGCCACGATGCCTCTCACCTCGGTAGATCAGATTCAGCCATCCAAGTATCATGCTTTCCTCTTCAGAATATCGATCAATCTTGGATTGTGCTTAATCCTACTTGTATATATTGTTTTATGAAATGTATATGAGACTTTACATTTTGATTTATGTATGCATATTTAATGATTAAGTTATAATATAAGTTCTATTCTTAAGTTTAGACATTAAGTTTATATACTAGTAATATTCAGTTAATGAAGATTTATCTATTAATGATGTTTTTGTTATCCTTAGTATTAATTTGAATTCATGAGCTTGGAAGGCATTCTCTTGTATTTTTTCACCGGCGAACACAGGTCGACCCAGAAAAGGGATTTTGACGGAGGAAAAATCTATTTCTGGGGAGAGACCTGTGTCGCCCGGTGAAACCCTACCCTGTTTCCCATCCCATTCCTTTCCAAGCCATTACTGAAATCTATTACAGAAGGATGTAAGATGGCGCTTGCATCGGGCGGGGGCTGGGGGAGTCGGAGCGGTGTGGTTGAGACCGCTGTAACGACGCATCCCATGTCCATGTATTGACAAAGGAGTAATCTAATTGGAAGATGACCTGTGTTTAGTGGCTTTCACACGCCCTTTCTTTATACACGACGCCCTTGAGGTGCTCGTGCGAGGGTAGTAACCTCTGCATACCAATGGTTTAACTTTCTCTGGTATATTTGGAAATTATTTATATCAGAAAAGTAGTAAGAGACCTTGTTCACCGGGCGACACAGGTCTCTCCCCAGAAATAGATTTTTCCTCCGTCAAAATCCTTTTTATTTAGTTCCGAGAACTACAGAGCAATTGCTTTAAATAGCGCTTTTTTTAAGTTGCTGAACCATGTTGTTAATAACTACTTTAAACGATCGTTGAAGTCTAGTGGTTTCTTTATTCACGCAAGAAAATTTATCGACATCGCTGTGCACTTTCATGGTAATTGAGGCGGTGCAGTATTATGTCGCGGCGTTCAAGTTTATCGGCAACATTACTACATTGTTCAAAATCCTTTGACAGGATACCGTACGAGAAATTGTTTTGATAATAGTTGATCAACCGGGGGTTGTTACGCCCATTAGCCACCGGACTACTGATAATAATGTATAACAACATTAAAGTTAGGGTGAAATGGAGTGAAACAGGGAGGGGCAATGTCCA